>NC_064270.1:40781000-41093000 GCF_003254725.2 Canis lupus dingo | reverse complement strand
GCAGACACACCCGCAGCCCCGGGAGGTCCGCCTCCAGGCGGCCGATGAGCGTGTGGGTCCACGCCGCGTCCCTGCTGCTGTAGCTCACGAACACGTGGAACTTCTCGCCGGGCCTCAGCGGGGGGATGGCCAGGGCCCCCCCTTCCTCCTCGGGGCCGGGATCCATGGGCACCGCCTGGGAATCCACCCCCGGGAAGCCGCCTCAGGTCTCCGGAGAAGGAAGCCGCCCTCAGGCTGTGAGACCCGAAGACAGACTCCCTCGGTGGGGACGCTGCGGAGGACTGGAGGACGAGAGGACCGCTGAGGAGGCCGGGAGGACCGCTGCGGAGGATGGGCCAGAACGGCAGTGAGGCCCCAGGGGCCGCGGGGGAGCTGCCAGCAGCCCCAGGAACCACCTGCCCCGGCAGTGACCACCAGCTCCTGCTCCGCGCCCCCTTCCAGCTCGGGACCCACCGGGAGGGCCATCCGCGCCCCTCGGCCATCGCCTGGCCCTGGCCCGCAGCCTCCCCCCAGGCCCGAGCCCCCGCCCCCGGGGCGCCCCCACTGCCCGGCCTGCCTCCGGTTCTCTGCCGCACGCAGTGACCGAGCGCCCGGGGCCGTGCGCCGTCACCTGGGGCGTCCTCCTTGGTGACACAAGACACCGGCTCTGAGGGCTGGAGCCGCGGGGCCGCTTCCTGTCCCTTCTCCCGCGGTTACGGGTCAGGGGGCTGCCCCGCACTGGCTGGCCGCGTCCCTGAAATCCCTTCCTCGAAGCCCTAACCCCAGGGGATGCCGTTGGGAGGTGGTCAGGGCCTAAGGGCGGCCCGTGAGGGGCGACTGCCGCCAGGGGGTCCCCACCCTCCCACCGGGGCAGTAGCCCGGTGCCCTGAACCGACCACCAGGCTCCAGACTCTGAGAAATCACTATCATTTAGGAGCCCAGGCTCCGTGTCGTGTGCGGGAACCTGGGCCCTCCCCAGGGCCCCTTCCAGAACATGCCAGCAGGTCTCTACGCCGCTCCATAGCCTCGCAGCAAGATTTCGCTGCTCAGACTTGGTGATCAGAGCGCCCAGAGGCCGAGCTGGACACCCGGCCCCGCGAGGTGTGCGCCGCTCTCCCAGGAGGCTCGCCCAGCCCAACCCCCCAGGACTCCCGGCTGAGGCCCCGCCTCGTGCCCGCCACCACCTGGGCACCCTGCACACCTCGCGTGGCGGCTGGTTCCCGGGCCGGCCTCATGGGCAGAGTGGGCTGAGATGCCACCGTGCCAGGCAGCCCCCGCTGAGACCCCTGCCCTCGGGTGCGCAGGAGCAGGGGGCACAAAAGGAGGGCCCACGAGCAGCTCTGGGAGACCGAGGAGGAGAAGCCCACCTGCCCGCCGCGGCCTCGCCCCTGCTCTCCCCGGTGGCTGGAGGCAGGGCGCCCACGGTGGTGACGGGAGGGGGCTCGTCCCGCAGCCCACCCAGCACAGCACGGATGGAGCTGCTGCAGGAGGCCGTAGCGTCCACCCTTCCTGCCTGGCAGGCCCGGTGCACGGGCACCTTCCCCCTGCAGCCAGATGTCCCGTGAGCGGGGCTGTGGGGGACGCTTCACCTTGGCCCCCTCCAGGGAGGGCTGCCCACCCCCCTCTCTCACCGGCGTCCTGCAGGCGGGCTGGGTGCGCAGGTCCAGAGGCGCCGGGACTCCGATGCTGCTCCTGCTCCGGGCCCCGAGGGCCCGAATAGTGCAGGCTCTGGCCTCACTGCTCCTCGGGCGAGGGGTCGGGCTGGGAGGCGACCCGGAACCCCCCACCCCACCCCCCAGCACTGTCCTCAGACAGAAGGAAGTCTGCAGCCAACACTTTCTAGAGGCATCTCTGCTCCAGCGCGAGCAGTGGGAAACTGAAAAGGGAAGCAAATTGAGGAAGGCCCCTGGCATGGGATGGGGGTGGGTGGACAGGGCCCCTTCTGAGAACGATGCTGGGGACCTCGCAGGGCCGGACGGTGGGAGTAACACGGCCACGACGCTCTCGAAATCGGCCCGGGGGTGATGCTGGGTGCTGCGCGGCAGCGGGGCCTGCCTGGCGGGGAGGGCTGGGCGCCCCCGGTTGGTTCCTTGGAGCAGGTCTGGCGGGGGCAGGGGGCATCCTCTGTGTCCCCAGGGCTGGCGATGCCCTCCAAGAGCCGATGGCAGCTGGGTGACTTCCCCAAACAGTGGAGCTCGCCTCCCCCGCCCTCCCAGGCCTGGAGCCGCAGCCTCCCCCCCCCCCCCCCGGCCCCCCCTCCCCCAGTCCTACTCCGTGACCCAGGGGAGTAGCGTCTGTGCCCCCCGGGGCCTGTGCCCGCCCCCACGGCCCCCCCCACCTGAGCCAGAGGCCCGTCTCCCACCTGCGCCATCTCGGTTCCGGTTCCTGTGGTCACTTAGTGGAACAGCTACTCGGACTCACACCTGAGGGAGAAACTCCAAGCCGCACGCTCCTGCGTGAATCCTACAAACAGCAGAACCCAGAATCGACGAAGCAGGCTCGATGCCATGATGCCAGGGAGGCTGCACACTGCCGCGGTGGCCTGGGACGTGTCACCACCGATTTGGGGCACAGCCTGCTACCGTCCCCAAGAGGCCTGGAGACACGGGCCTGCCCTTTGAGGACCGAATCCCCTAGAAAAAGGCCGTATGTCCAGCTGATGGACTTGTGCCTGAAACAACGGGACGTCGAGGGACGTGCGCTTGCAGCACTGTCACTGTTTGGAGGATAAGAGTTTTTCAAAATATTTTATTTACTTGAGCGAGAGCGAGAGAGCAGACACACGCTGGCCGCACAGTGCGGGGGGGGGGGGGCGGAGGCAGCGGGAAAGGGAGCAGCAGACTCCTGGCTGAGCCTGGGGTCCACGCAGGGGCTCGGGGCTCGACCCCCCGACCCTGAGAGCGTGACCTGAGCCATCAGCCCGGCGGCCCCGGTAAGGATTTCCACAACTAGTCCTTTGAGGGGCCACCCTCCCTGCACACCCTGCCCCCCAATCACACAGACACGCTCCCTCCCCAGCACCCGCCCCCAGAAGTGGGGTGGCCTGGGGTGACCCCCCCCCCACGAGGACAGGGCAGGAGCCTCTGGAGTTCTGCTCAGCAGAGGGGACGGCGCCAGGGGTGGCTCCACCTGCCAGGACCCAGGAAGGCAGGGAGAGACAGGGGGCAGGCGGGCAGCGGGGTGCAAAGGCCGAGGACAGTCCCCCCGGGAGGGCTGTGTGGGAGCCCCTGACCCCCCACTGGGGGCACCCTGGGCGGTAGGTCTGCTGGGCAGGGCCTCCCAGCTGCACACCCCTGCCCTCCTGGCTCTGGGGGCACCTGGGGACACGACCCTGCCCCCCACGGCCATGGATGCCCCTCCCCTCTGCAAGGCCGGGGGCCCCAGACCCAGACCTCGTTTCCCTACCAGAGCCAAGGGGAAGAACTGGGGGCATCGGGAGGATCTGCGCCCCACACTCACTCACACAGTAGCCTGGGGTGGGGTTCAAGTGGGGACCCCCCCCACCGTCACCACCTTCCTTGTTACCTCTGCTTCCCCAGCAGACTCTGCTCCTCACCAAGGGAGTTTGCTCCTTAGGTTCAGCACCAGGGGCAGGGGTCCTGGGGGTCCCTGGGGTCTCAGAGCAGTGACACCCCCGCCCCCGCCCCCAGGGGTCCAGTGTGTGCCAGGCGGGCCTGAGAGGGCAGCTGCTGCCTCTGACCAAGGGCTGGGGGGCCCTGCTCCTCGGGGGGCCGGGTGGGGGGAATCCTGGTCCTTCCTCAGGCCTGGGCCCACCCCTCCACCCCGACCCTGACTCCGAGGGAGTCACTGGGCATCCAGCACCAAGGACGGGGTCGGGACTGGCGAGGGGCACCTGGGGAGGCGTGGGGGACACGCCTGCAAGTCCCCTCCTCTTCCAGGGGGTCCCCTCCTCGGCAGCCCACAGAGAGCAGACCCTGGGGGGTGGGGCGTGCACAGCCCCGGCGCCCCCATCGCCGGTCAGGGATCCCTGGGCAGTGGTCAGTCGTCCTTGGGGCCTTGTCCCTGGCACAGGAAAGACTTTGCTCCTAAGAAACCTACCAGGGACTTGGGAGGGGGTGACCCCCAGAGCTCAGGAGCTCCGTGCAGGGTGCTGCTTCCCTTCCCACCTGCTTCCCGACCGGTCCTGCCCTGACGCTCTGGAAGGTGCCCGGAGGCTTGAGGCTCCCCGGGCCTGGCCTCACTTGGTGCGCCTGCTGCTCAGCCCCCAACAGCCCCCGTCTGCGCTCGGCCCCTGTCCCCTCACCGTCTGTCGACACCCCAGGATCACGACCTGGGCCGAGGGCAGACGCCCAACCACTGAGCCCCCCCAGGCGTCCCAACAAAGCATTTCTTTTGACTTCCTTCCAGAACAAGGGCCGACACAGGAAACAGAACTGCCGCCGTGGGGCAGCTGTGCGGGGCGTCGGAGCCACCGGGGTCGTGGCACCACACGGTGTCCATGGTGACTGCTGCCCAGGACGGCTCCCGAAGGCCACTGTGGCTCGCACCCCCCAGGGGGTGATTTGAGAATTTAGGGCGCACACAGGAGGCCCCTTCTCCGCTTGTTCCCAGAAAAGGGTCTGGAAACAGGCACAGCTGGCAGCCGTCCCCACGGGCCTGGAGGCGACATGCCGCTGAAGGAGGCCCCAGACTCAGGCAGGGACCGAGTGTCCTTCCCGGATTGTCCCAGTGCAGGACGGACAGGTGTCCAGGCCGCTTCCAGACGCGCCTGCGTCGTGCCGGGTCCATCCGTCCAGACACTGGGGCCCTCGGGACCGTGAGCTGCTGTGGCCAGCCGGGCCTGCAGCTGGACCTTCGGGTGACGGCCGGAGTTCCGTGCCCCCAGGCACAGCAGCTCAGGATCTGGGAGCGAAGGGGGAGTGGGGCTGGCCCCACATGGAAGGACGCCCCATCACGGTCAGTGGGCTCCAACACCTGGGAAGAGCCAGCCGGGGGTGGGGTGGTGACCACATGGCACCACCTTCCAGGCCTCCTCCCCCCTGCCAGCCTCGTTGGCCTCGCCTCGGCCCCCCCCCCCCCCCCCCCCCGCTCCTGCCCTTAGAGTCGCTGCTCAGACATGCTGGGGTTTCCCTGACGGCACCCTCGGGGCCGCGGAGGGCGCGTTCCCTGCCCGGAGTGTGGGCGGTGCCCCTCACTGGCTGACCCTGGACAGGTCGAGGCTTGCCCAGAGGCCGGGCCCACCTCCCCTTGGCCAGGCTTGGGCCGGGGCGTCGGCGGGGGCCGGGGGGCTGCCACCTTCTCGTACCAGGTACTGCCTCCCACTCAGCATCTTCAGAACCTGGAGGTCAGCCTGGAGGTACCACTTGTCCTCGCATTCGCCCTGAGGCACGACCGGGACGCCATGTGACCCAGAACCCAGGGCACCCCTCAGAGCCCCCAAGTCCCCAGCTGGGTCCGGCCCACTCGGCTTGGCTGGCCACAGAGAGGCGGGCAGGGCGGAGCGGCCACCGGTCAACTCGTCCGCACCCGGAGCCCCGGGGCCCTGAGCTCCCGGCCCTTCCCCGCTCCGAGGCCCAACAGGGTTAGGGCGACTCCAAGCCCCAGAAGGCCCCATCCCCGCTGCGGCTTTGCAGGCAGGACTCCCACCTCCCGGGGCGGGCCTGCGTCTGGAGCCCGACAGCTCCTGGAAATCAGTGGAGGCTGATTTGTTTTGAGCGTCAATGGACGTCAGGGAGAATTCAGGAGGGGAAATGTGAGTCCGTGAGGCCGTGGGGCGTTTTCCCCTGTCCCCGGAGCGAGGCAGCTCGGAGGGGCTGCGCTCATCCGAGTCTTGTCCAGCACCGCCCCACTGAGGCCGGCGCCCCTCAACACCCCCCGCTGTCCTGAGCCGCCTCCCCTGGGATTTACAGGCCTAATCAAGCCACTTCTGGCTTCTCGGGTATTCTGGCCACCACAGGAGTGAGATTTGGGAATCAGGGTTTCAGCTCCGAATTCCAGGTCCAAGTAGAAAGCGGCTCGCAGGTCCCCCCTGGAGTTCCCAGCGTCAGACCTCCCCGCAGCAGAGGGCAGGGAAGCCCTGGGGACGGTCCCCGAGCGGAGGCCACCCCTGGGGCTCAGGCTGGCCAGCAGCAAGGCCGCAGCTTCCAGCCCCAAGAGCTTCACACGCAACGGACGCCCAGTGTTGGGTCAGCCTGAAGATGGGAGATGAGGACACGAGTGTCAGGCCCTCTGCGTGGCCCCGAAGTCTCAGTGTTCATGACCCTGTCCCTGGGAAATGATTGAGAAACGTTCTTCCACTTGGGCAGCCCAGGTGGTGCAGTGGTTTAGCGCCGCCTTCGGCCCAGGGCGTGATCCTGGAGCCCCGGGATCGAGTCCCGCGTCGGGCTCCCTGCAGGGAGCCTGCTTCTCCCTCTGCCTGGGTCTCTGCCTCTCTCTGTGTTTCTCATGAGTAAATAAACAAAATCTTAAAAAAAAAAAAAATCCACGATCTGCCCCAAACAACATGTCCTATGGGCCTGCGACACGTATTACGCAGTGAATATGCTGTTTGGCCAAGCAAAGGGTAAAGTCTCAAGTGACCATCAGCGTCCTGGGGCCTCCTGGTAGGGCCTGCCTGCTGCCGCTCCCGGTGTCCAGAGCGGGAGCGGGGCCATCCTCCGGGGACGGTGGCCACTCCACAGCTCTCCCCAACAAGGGAACGGGCGGTCACTCTGGTCCAAAAGAGGACATGGGGCTCTGGAAGGTGGGAGCCGTAGGAGGTGATCAGCTGTTTCTTTTGTTTTTAAAGCCTCATGAAAAAAGTAATAAAAAATAAAAATAAAGCCTCCTCATTTCCTGGGGGCCTGGCCCAGGTCTGAGTCTCTGCAGCCTGGTGGCCTAGGGGTCTTCCCCGCAGGAGGCCCAGCCCGCCCCCCGCCCCGCCCGGGGCTCTGCAAGGATGCGCTGCGCCCGGATTCCGGTTCTCCCAGCATCTACCGGACACCGCGGCCCCTGAAGCAGTTTTCACAGCCAGGGAAGCGCAATTGCCCCGCCTGGACACCGTCCTCCCCGAGAGGTACCGCCTGTTTATTCGGGCCCTTGGAACACCCCTTGGGCGTAGTGTGGGCGCGGGGACAGTGTGCGCAGCCCAGAGAGGCTGGCGGGCCCGGGGACGCAGCCTTGGGGCCTGGCGCTTGTGGACCCGCAGGCCCCACCACAGGCGCCGGGCTGGGCAGGAGCACCTCCCCGGGGAGCACGACCCCTGTCTTCTGCAACTCCCGTCCCTCGGCCGGGCTGCTGAGTTGGGGCCCCGACAGCAGCCACTGCGCTGTGGTCCCCACGCATCAGGAGAGGTCCCTGCAGCCGCGAGCCGGCGGGGAGCCCACAGCACCCCCACACCCCTGCCCTTGGCCTCTCTGCAGCGGCAGCTGCCCCCAGCCCGGAGATGAGGGGCGTGCAGGTTCCCGGCAGCTCCGGACCTGGCGGTGCGCGGTGCACCGGACCACAGAGGCCAGAGGACGGCGGCACCCGCACCCTGCCCCCTGCGCCCGCTTTCCTCGCGGCCCACACCCGCCGCAGGGGCCGCCCCCACTGCCCCCCTCAGCCCCAGGGCTCCTCCCAGAGACAGCTTCCGGCTGTTTGGCTTTGTTCAAAAATGGCCACAACAGCACGTGCTCCCATATCCTCTGGGCTCTGGGGGGGGCTTTTAACCCCAGGACCCCGCTGACCTGACCCAGAGCCCCCGCAGGCTCCTGAGGTTTCCACCTGTGGGCCTCTGGCTCTGCATCAGTCCCGGGGCCCCTCCCCGTGCATCCCGGGGCCCCGCCCAGTGCATCCCCCCCCCCCCCCCCCCCCCCGCGCCGTCCTCCTCTCTGACACCAGGGGCCTGGCCTCTGCCCTCAACGCTGCTCTGGGTTCCCGCGTCTGCTCCCCTCTTCCCAAGCTGGAGCCTGCGCAACCGCTGCCCTGCTCAGCTCTCCGCCCGGCCCCGCCATCCCCTGGCTGAGCCTCAGCCTGTCCCACACCGGGGCGGGGGGGATCTGACCCATCAGGGCATCCTGGCCTGGGAGGGCAACGTCCCAGCAAGTGGGGACGTTGGCTGAGCACTGATGGGGGCTGTTCCCACTCCCGGAAGGACTAAGGGGGCTCCAGGGAGCCTCGGGCCGGAGCCAGGCCCCTGGGGCCCTGAGAGGGACGGCAGCAAGGCCTCCAGAGAGACGGGAGCAGGAGGGGTCCCTGAGGCCCAGACCTTGTGCCCAGGCCCCATGTGTGCATGGGTCACCCCCGTTCCTCAGCCTGGCCAGTGCCAGACGTGGGGCCAGGGCGGTGAGCCAGCTAGCCACCCGGAGAGGAGGGGCACCCAGGCGGCATCCGGACGGCATCCGGGAGGGAGCCCTGAGCGCCGGGGTCTTGGGCGACAGTCAGGTCTCGGAGGGCTCGCAGCGGCGGGCGCACAGCCTCAGAGTGGACAGTCGCTGGGGCGCCGGGTCCTCACAGGGTGGAACCGCCTGCCGCCGCCGCCTACCTCCTCCTCCTGGGCTCCCGTGAGAGCACAGGCCCCTGCGGGCCATGGGGCTGGGGCTGGGCGCCTGGGAGAGGTGGTGCGGGGCCCAGGGGGCAGGTCCGCTGGCGCTCAGGGAGCCTGAGGGGTGAGAGCGCGCATCGGGAGTCACCAGGGCTGGCCCCACGCCGCCCGCCCGGTCACCGGGCTCCCCGCGCCTCGGGTGCCTCCCAGGGTGGACTGGCCCCTGTGCGGCTGTAAGGACTTCGCACAAAAGGGGCGATGCCACACAGCACACGCTCCCCGCGAGGTTTTGGAGGCGAGATGTGCAGGCGGTTTCCTTGGGCTACAGTCACGGCGGTGGTTTGGCACAGCCCAGGCCTGGTTTCTAGACGCTTCCCGCAGGGCCTGCGGCAGGTGTCTGCATCCCCTCTCCTTCAGGGAGGCTCATGATCACCCAGGGTCTGTCTGCCTGAGGACCATGGTGTCCCCACCTCTGGGGCAGGTGTTAAGTCAGGTGAGCACCTGGGCGTGTTCCCAGGCCCCCGAGGGCTGGGGCGCGGGTACGGGCCTGGACAAGACGGCAGGGGCCGCAAGGATGGAGAGTTGCTCAGCCCCGGGGGACTCCTGCTCTGCTTTCGGGCTCTGGAGGTTTGGCGGGTGTGGCAGTGAGCTGGCCTGGCAGACAGACGGCAGACAGGACAGACGGGCCGGGGCCACCCCTCCGTCCACCTCCAGGTGGACGTCCCGTCCCTCCTGCCCCCTCTGGCCAGAGGTTGGGTAAAGTGCCACTTGTGTTTGCAGCAATTTTGCACCAAGTTGAGAAGGAACAAGTCAGGCTCCAGCCCGAATGCCCCTGGGGAGGGGAGTGGCCCGGCCTTGCAGGGTGAATGGCGGCTGCCAGTGGTTTCCAACAGGACCTTCCCGGGACATTAGGGTCTGGGAAGCGCGGCTTTGGAGGAGTCCTATAGTGAGACCCCAGGGCCAGCTGCCAGCCGTGGTCCCACTGGGTGAGAACTGCTGATTGCCACTGGCCCCCACGTATAGGGGAAAGTCTGCCCCAGTCTTTCCATTGAGGACCTGGACATGCGTCCTGATGTCCAAGAGGAACAGTCGGTTTCTTCAGTAAAGAGATGTCACCTTGGACCCCATGGCACCGGCTAGCTTGGGCTTCACACGACCCCACATCCGTGGCACCAAACACTCCCCTACACCAAGATTTTTGAGGAGAGACCGGCATTTCTACCTTAGTCCTGTCCATAAACTTGGCCGTAGGATTCCTACAAAATGAATCTGTTCTTAGCATCAGTCATTACACTGATTCCCCCAAGGGAGCCCCGAGCAGGGCTTCCAGACCCCCCAGCTCTGTAATTGAAAGCGAAGGATGTGCTTACTCCCTGCGGAGGCAGCCCAGACGGAGGCACCGGACACTGGAAGGAAAAGTGGGCCTTTGCGTGACCTTGTGTCCCCGCACAGCTCAGAGCAGGCGGTGGGTTGTGGTGGGAAACGGTGCCGTGGGAAGGTGGGGTGATGGGGCCAGTGTTTCCCGGGGTGCACCTGGGATGGGGGGCCAGTGGCCTCGGCATCCAGCAGCCTCGGGCTGCAGCCCGTCTCCTGTTCACACAGCCTGCCTGGCCTGCTCCTGCGCGGGGTGGGGGGCGCCGGGTGACCACAGTCAGCTTTCTCTCTTCTGGCGGCCAGAGACGCCGTCTAGTCTTTCTTCACACGAGACGGGAGTCGTGCAGGCTGCTGCTGCGTCTGGCTCCGAGACCCTGTCCGACCACAGCACACGCCCCCGCCACCCACCCAGACGCCACCTTCGGGGTGTCCTGAGCAGACACGGGGCAGGCTAGGGCAGCTCGCTGTCGCCCTCATTAAAATTCTTCTTCAAACGCTTCTGTGAGTGGCCGGCTGAAGGTAAACTACCGGGAGACGGTCCATCAAAGTGCTTTAAGGATCCATCTTCATTGACTGGGAACATCTTTACTACCTTAGGGAGGGGCAGCCCGCCCTGGGGGAGAGAGCGCTGCCCTCCCACAGTGGCCGCCAGCCCCCACCCTAAGGTCCGGGGCCCCTTCTGCATCTGCGGAGGAAGAGCTCTCTAACTGAATTTCTCTGGCTGAGCCAGACAGGTAACCGGCCCCCAAGCTGGATTTCGTTAAAGCCACTTTGGTTTTTCAAAAATGAACATGCACTGATCCAGGTTGTGCTTCCCGTGTCTGTTGTCACCCGCAGACCGGTCTCCGGATCTGTTCTCAAACTTCAGGCAGAGGCCGCCGGCAGCCTGCAGCACCCGCCCAGGTTGGTTTGTTTGTTTATTTATTTATTTTTGTTTTATTTTATTTTATTTTTTTCCGCCGAGGGTTTTAATCCAGAGCCTGTCCAGTTTTGGAAAGAATGTGAATAAGAGCAGGTGTCCCAGGGCCTCCCCTCCTGCCCGCACCTGGTCCGTGTGCTCCCCAGGAGCAGCCCCGGCCAGCGGTGGCTCAGGCCCTCCCCCCTGGACCCTTCCTGAGTCCCTGGTCCCTGGTCCCTGGTCTCTGGTTCCTGGTCCCGGGTCCAAGTCCTGGGCCCACTGGGGCAAGCGGTGCGGCGTGGGAGGGGCTGACGGCAAGCACCCCTCGCCTAGCGCTCTTGGCCACCAGCAGCCGAGGGGCCCGAGGGCCAAGCCCTGCCACCCCGGGGGCGGCGAAGAGGTTGCCCCCCTGCCACCTGCCCAGGGGCCTTGGCTGCACCCTCTGGCCGCTCCCAGGGCCGGTGTGGGCAGCACCGGGTGCCTGAAGGGCCACCAGGGCCTGAGGCGACCTCGGGAGGACGGAAGCGGAGCCACCAGGCCCGGCGATGGGTGTCACCCACGGCCCTGGGTTGGGGGAGCGCCTGAGCCTGAGCGGCATGAGGGGCAGGCTCCGGGCAGGGAAGCTGGGCCACTCCGCGGGACCCTGGGCACCCCAGGCAGCTTGTGGCAGGAGGCGCGGCCTGGCCGAGGGCGCCGGGAGAGGCGGGCTGCGAGGACAGGGGCGCGGGGAGCAGGGCCCGGGGCGGCGGACCCCCATCCCCTCCCCGCTCTGGGTCCCGAAGCTAATGGGCGCCCAGGCTCCCGCGGCGAAGGGATGGCACCGCCCCACCTGCCCCCAGGCTGCGAGCGGCCGCAGCTCCAGGGACCTGCTGGGCTGGAGGCCGAGCCGCGGGGCTCAGGGAGGGGAGGCCGGGCTCCCCGGCGGCCGCTCGTCCTCCCTGCGCAAGCGCCGCATGGCCTGTCCCTGTCCCCGTCTCGCAGGCCCAGGGCAGCAGCGGCCGGCGGCGCACAGTGAGGTGGCGGTCCCTGCAGGTGCCAGGTCTCTACGCCGGTGTCCGCGTGTATTACCTGGTTGGGGGTGGGGGGGTGGCCGGGCTGCTGGCTTCCCAGTGGGCGCCAGGTGGGTCTCGGCCTCACCTGTTCTGTGTTTCAGTCTCTATGTTTCGGCTGTTAGTACATGTTCTGATGCCTCAAGCCTACCTGCGGGGTCTTACAGATAAAACAAGTTACTGTTAAAGATTTTATTTGTTCATTCATGAGAGACAGAGAGAGGTGGAGACACAGGCAGAGGGAGAAGCAGGCTCCATGCAGGGACCCGATGTGCGGCTCCATCCCTGGACCAGGGTCACGCCCTGGGCTGAAGGTGGCGCTAAACCGCTGAGCCACCCAGACACCCCTTAAAGTGAGTTTTTAAAACCATGTCCCTACCACACTTCTCTGGAAAGCAGGGAGCAGTTTCCTTCAGTGTCCTCGAAAGGGGCCAGCGTAGAGCTTCCCACCTTGTGCAAAGCAGGCGGGCAGGTGTTCTGAGGCTCGCTCTGGGCGTGACTCCCGCGTCCCTTCCTCCCGCAAGCAGGACACTCAGAACCGGCTGTGGTTTGGGGTCCCAGTAGGAGACTGAGGCGGGAACCAGGAAGGGAAACAGTCTGGCGCCAGGACTGTTACGTGAACTCACTAGTGACTTTCACTGACTAGGTTTGTTACCGTCCGGACCAAATGCAAACGTTCAGGCTTGTATTGGGGATTTCCCTGCATGTGGACTTCGTGGAGCGCGTGGGTAAAGTGCTGAGACTGCGAGGGCCCGCGTGGGTGAACCGCCTGCCCAGCTGGGGGTGCGGCCAGGCCTGGTGGCTCCTGCGGCTGGGGCTTTGCCACAGGCCGCATTAACTGGGGCGGGAGTCAGGACGGGCAGCGACTGCCGGTGTCCCCAGCTCTCTGTCTGCAGGCGTCCGGCGGCGGCACAGCCCACGGGGCCTGCTTTCCGGGCTCACTGAGGCCTGGGCGCAGGCAGCTGAGGCTTGCAGGGCCCAGACCACAGGGTGCAGGTCTCCAAGCCCTTCCCTCCCTACAGGACCACACGGGGGTGGCCCGGAGGAGGGGACGGACCCGTTTTTAGCAGCAGGAGGCTCCCCCAAGTCATGATGATGCCTGAACTTGCTCTTAGTAGCCACTGGTTCTCCCTAGGTTTCTGGAAAGAGGAGACTTGACGACGGATTTTAAAGGGACCCCACCCCAGCTCCTGAAGTACAAGCTGCAGAGAGTGACCGTGCAGTGACCAGGGAGGGCAGGGAAGCCCCTTGCCCTTTGACCTTCCTGGTGCTCACAGGAGCTCCTGCAGGATTTCCAAGGGCAGAGGTGGCAGCTGGCAGCCACCGTGCGGGGCCACACCCCCAGTCCTGAGCTTCCTGGTCAGCCGGCACTGCTCTTCCTGGCAAACCCAAGCTCCCTGAAAGTCAGGACCAAATTTCATGGATGCACAAGGCTCACTTTGCAAATAGTTTGAGGATCATCGTGGTCACTTAGGGTAATCCAAGGCATAGGGGACAGTGAAACCGAGGCAGGAGGAAGACCACCATCCCCTGCCCACTGCCTGGCGTCTGCACTCACCTCCGCAGTCTCCAAGACAGGGAGCCGGGGTCTATGCGGAGCCCCGCACACGGTCCCTACGGTCCTGGGCAGCCTGGAGCTGGCGGAGGAACGTGCCGAGTCAAGGTCAGTGTTTCTCCACCGTCCCCACCCGACACCTACCTGGTGCCCCCACGGATCTGGTCGCTGGCCTGTTCATCTGACCCGGGGCATGGTGCGCCCCCCACCGCAAAGCGAGGAGCTGGGAAGGCCCACCAGCCCGGTGCCCTTGTTGCTCGTCCAGACCAAGCCTTTCCGCTGCTGTGGAGAGGGCTGCTGTCCCCGGCAGGGGGCTGTCCCTCTGGAGACTTCTGCTGTCTGTTCCCCTTCTCTTGGGGGTCCCGGGTTCCTGCGTGTCCTGGCCAGATCCCCAAGCCGTGTGGACCTGCTGGCCCAGGGGCCCAGTTCCAGTCGGGCTCATTCACTCTGGTCCCTGGGCAGCCTCGGGGCACGGTCAGCGCTCAGGGCTCCTGCTGGTCACCGCACCGGCCACAGGCGCCCCTGCAACAGCCCGGCCTGCTCGGGGTCTGTGGGGGCTCCTCCTGGCCCATCCCCGGCGGGTCCCCCGGCCACAGGTCCCGAGTCTGTGGGTCCTCAGAGGGTGGACCGGTCAGTTCCGTTTTAGTGTTTCTCAGGGAGGGACTCCCACGATCTGACCGTAGATCCCGACGATCACAGAGAAGCCGTTGTCTAGGGGGCAGAGGGACTTCTGGGTCCTTCCTAAGCTGGGCAGGGGGTGGCATCTACTGGTTCCGCCAGGACAGGCGACTCTACACGTGCTTTTGTACCCATGAGATGTTTCATGACAAGAAAACGCTGCTCTCCGTCGGGGACAATGACTGCTGAATACCACCACCGTCTGCGCCACCGGGAAAGCAGGCAGCCGGCCGTCCAGGGCCAGGCGCGCTCCCCGGGGCTCCCCTGTGCCGGGACCTCCGCGGCCTCCAATCCGCAGCTCCCAGGCAGTATCTCTGAGCAGACCGGCTGCGCTGTTCTTCCGGCGTGGTGATTCAGACGTATCCGGGGCGCCTGCGGTTCTGGTGCTTTGGTTTTGACTTTTACAGAAGTGTCTCCGCTTAGACAGACAGGTGTTGCTTCTGCTGTCCTGTATGATCTTAAAAAAAAAAGATTTGTTTATTCATGAGAGACAGAGAGAGAGAGAGAGGCAGAGACCCAGGCACAGGGAGAAGCAGCTCCATGCGGGGAGCCCGACGCGGGAGTCGATCCCGGGACTCTGGGGTCACGCCCTGGGCCGAAGGCAGGCGCTCACCCGCTGAGCCCCAGCTGTCCCTCCACACTCAGTGCAGAGTCTACTTAAGACTCTGTCTCTGCTCTTCCCCTGCTGCCACTCTCTCTCTCTCAAAATAAATAAATCTTTTTTTTTTTTTAAAGTCACTACGAATTCAAAGGTTTGAGTATATTTTGATGTTTCATTCAGCTACTCAGGCATCCCAGTTGTGACTCTCAACGATGCTCAGAAGTCACGTCTCTGACAGTGGGGCCCCGTTAAGTTGGCTCCTGAGTCCAACTTCAGAATTCTGTAACTTCCTTGACTTCCAAAACTGAATCCAGGCTCTTTAGGAAATCTACTCATTTAACCGTACGTATGTGTTGGAATATACGGAATATCCGTTATGAGTTAATTAGAATGCTTCTAATTCAAATTCAGGACAAGGTTTCTAGTAACTTCATTGATTCTAAATCCAAATCTTCTTGTTACCATACCAGAATATGTCACTTCTCAACACGACTTGGGACATTTCGGCTGCTTTCAGTCTTTGGTCATTAAACATTTTACTGAATAAAATTCTTGCCAGTGTGTGTTCAGGATCTATCCTTAGAAGCACCTTGCTGGGGACGCCTGGGTGGCTCAGTGGTTGAGCGTCTGCCTTCAGCCCAGGGCATGACCCTAGGTCCCGGGATCAAGTCCTGCGTCGGGCTCCCTGCATGGAGCCTGCTTCTTCCTCTGCCTGTGTCTCTCCCTCTCTCTGTCTCATGAATTTAAAAAAAATCTTAAAAAAAAAAAAAAAAGGCAGCAGTAAAGGTCAAAGGGTAAAAGCAAAAGCAACTGTTAGATGCCGCCGAGCGCTGTTCTCGGGGCTGCAGCTCAGCATCCCCAGCCCGTCTCCACACAGCCCTCGTAAACAGTGCAGCCAAATTGGATGTGTAAGAGGCCTCGGGGGTATTTTTATTTCTAGCTGTCTTGCTGTGAGTGAAATGAGGGAGTCTGCTTCTCTCCCTGTCCTGTTCTGCTTTGGCTGAGGGTCATGCAGAGGCGACACAGAAAAGGCATCTGTAGGAAAAGTGAACTGGACCGAGAACCCCTACCCAACGACCCAAGGCTGGGAGCGCCCCTGGTCACAAGGCAGAGCGGATACTAATTTTTGCTGGAAGAATTCAGACACGTCAGAGAAGTTCCAGAGGTAAAGTTCCAAAAAAGATAAACTC
This sequence comes from Canis lupus dingo, assembly GCF_003254725.2. Lineage (NCBI taxonomy): Eukaryota > Metazoa > Chordata > Mammalia > Carnivora > Canidae > Canis > Canis lupus. Next base: position 41,077,212 of record NC_064270.1, on the reverse strand, counting down.
ACAGCCCCAAATGACAAAGTCGGCCAGGAAACGAGGCACTGTGAGTCAGCAGAGGAATGGACAAAGACTCAGACCCACAGAACCTTCAGACATTAACATGATCGATCAAATAACGTAAAATTAGCTTAATATGTTCAAAAAATAAAAGAATGGGTTGAAAACATGGTAAATAAAAGCAATAAAAGACAAATAAATTAAAAAACACAGAACTAACAGAATTGAAAATAATTATTGAAATTAAAACCTGAATGCGTGGGATCCCTGGGTGGTGCAGCGGTTTGGCGCCTGCCTTTGGCCCAGGGCACGATCCTGGAGACCCGGGATCGAATCCCACGTCGGGCTCCCGGTGCATGGAGCCTGCTTCTCCCTCTGCCTGTGTCTCTGCCTCTCTCTCTCTCTCTCTCTCTGTGAGACTATCATAAATAAATAAAAAAAAAAAATTAAAAAAAAAAAAAAAAAAAACCTGAATGCGTTTGACAGCACATCTGATATAACTGATAAGAAAACAAGTGAACTGGAAACTAGATCGGAAGAACTCGTCCAGAATGAGGGAAAGACCGCGAAGGAGTGGAAAGTACGGCAGGGCTGGTGGGAGAGATGACGGAGTGAGGAGGCCTGAGACACGCGAGGCTGGGGTCTGGGAAGGAGGAACAGGACGGGGCGCCCCTGCGGGAGGGGACCCCAGGTGCACGGGGCCCCTCCCGTCCAGCGGAGCCGCCCGACACCAAGGACGGAGACCGAGCGCCCGGGAGGACCGGCCACGGGATGACGGCTGAACCCTGAGCAGCAGCCGCGGAGGAAGGACGCCGCGGGGAGGGGGCTGGCGGCCAAGCGCCCAGTCCTGACCAGACTCCTTCAAGCGCAAGAACAGAACAATGCTTCCCGGCAAACAGAATTGAGAACGCTTGTCATCCTGACGGTCACCACGGGAAGTGCTGCGGACGCACGGGGCAGGACGGATTCCACGCGGAGCAGGGAGGCCGGCGGGGAGCCACACGGGGTGTGCAACCATGAGGCACAGACGTCCCCAGGGATGAGCCGCCGTGCACACCTGTGGTCACGCCCAGGGCACTGCGGGCGGAGTCGGGGTGCAGCCCTCGTACCTACGGAGGAAGGGGCAGCGCTCGCCAACCTGGACCCGAACAGGCGGTCACGTGGCGAAGTTTCTGCGATGGGACGCGAGTGCCTGACATCCCAATTGTCAGAATGAGAAAAGGGACCTGCTCCGTCCATAAGGCACAAAAAGAAAAAAGAAAGAAAAGTTGAACCAAGGGGCACCGTGCAGACTCACTGGGGCTCTAGGACGCCGAGGAATGCCCCCCCACCAGAGAGCAGGGCTGCCCTGCTGGTGCCCCCCATGTGCTGAGCCCCGCACCCAGGGTAGGGCAGGTGGGCTCTGGACCCCCGAGGATCAGAACGTCAAACGCCTGGTGCAAACCCAAGGGGACAACCCTGTTTCCCAGAGGAAACAGACCCGGGCCAGCCGGGCACCCCTCGGCGCCGCCGGCCTGCCCTCAAGCCCGACGCACCCTGCGAACAAGCCCCCCTCCTTGGCAGCGCCTGCCGTTCTGAGGGTCCCCGGGTGCACACGCGGTTCGGCGGCAGAAACCCTCCACGGGGGACAAGGACAGGCTGAAGCAGCAGCTTGCCTGGCAGGGCAGGCAGCAGCCATCCAGCCCTAGGTAGACGGGCCGCCTTATGGGGCTGATGAGGGATAAGGATGCTCCGCAGGGCGTGGGGGGGGACGGGGAGGGCCGGTCTCCCAGGGGAGGTGGCCAAGGTCGGGCCAGCGTCTCCACGTGAGCAGCCTCCTCTACGCGGTCCTTCCCCAGAGCCCAGGAGTGCGGCCTGGGGCCCCCGGCCCCCCGCCCCCCGCCGAGTGCCACATGAGGGCTCTGTGTACGCTCCAGGGCCTGCACCCACACCTGTGGTGACCCCCTTCCGAGCTCCTGTGGCGCAGGCGCTGCCGTGACCTGCCACCCCGACAGCCCCTCTGCTCCAGTGTGGCTCAGCACCAGCTGCCTCCATTCGAACCCGGAGCCCTCGCACCCGCGGTCAGCCCCGAAGCAGGCCGGGCACAGGCCGTGCCGCTGGGTCCCCGCTCTGTCGGCCCGGCCCCGAGAGCCTGGCCCTACCAGGACAGCGCTGGGCCAATGACTCTGCTCCTGCGCTGCCTCCAGGGCCTGAGTCGCGCACCGCCCTGCCCTGGCCGCATGGGGACCGGCGCTCCCCCATCCCTCGCTGCGACACCCCTCGTCTGCCCTGTCACCGGCGTCCTTGGAGGAGCCGCCCCTGGCTGCCAACTGCCCACCTGAGGCACGCACGAGCTGGTCTGGTCCTCCCGGACCCCGTCCGCTCTGATCGCCGACGGGCGAAGGGGCGGCTCAGGAACCCCCCGCGAGCCCTGAGCATCGGCGACTCAGCCCTGCGTCCCGTCCTCAGCCCCCAGGGACTTTGAGGCTTCGGACATCTTCCTGAGAACAGAGCGCAGAGAACAGATTGGCCATAGGGACCTGCTACTCCTTTCTCTACCTGGTCCAATGAGGCAGAAGAGACCACCGGATACCGTGAGTGACAAATATTTACGTATTTACAAAGCGCGTCCTCAGGACAGCCCCTGCAGAGGGTGGCGCACGGTTGGTCCCCGCTGCACTCGCCAGAGCACAGCCGGTGGGTCCGTCACTGTTCCCGCGGTCACGTGGTCATTCGCCGAGGACCGACATCCAGGGTGACAGGGACCAGGGTCTCGGGGCAGCCATGCGGAAGGCGGAGACATCGCACTACTGACACGGTGTCCTGTGGAGGTCACCTGCCCCCCTTGGGGTCTGCTTGGAGGCCTGTGGCTTTCTGACCACATGGTCACTGCTGATTCTTTTTTTTCTTGCTGCTTTTAAATCCTCGCGACGCCCCTTGACCGAAGCAGATGGTAGAAGGTATTCTGAAAAGGAAAACGAGCTTTCGTACTAAACCGTCACGGTTTCTGGCAACAAAAACCCCCACTTGTAAGAGCAGCGTCACGCGGGCGTTCTTGCTCCTTCTCTTTCACTTTGTGGGACGTTTGGCACACGGGCTCCCCTTGCCCCAGACGCTCCGTGCCCGAGGCCCCGAGGCAGCTCCCAGCTGGCCAGCGGCCCTGGACCTGCTCCCGAGGGTACAGTCCGCCAGCAGCTACCCCTGCCTGGGACACTTGGCCAAGACGGCTGCCGCGGCCAAGTTTGCAGGCCCAGGCTTCCTATGACCTACCATCCGGGAGAAACCCCGACCGCCACGGGCATCCAGGACCCCCGTGCAGGCTAAAGTCTGGGCAACAAAGAGATTTGTTGGCAATCTCTTTCCTCCCGTCTGACATTTTCCCTAAAATTAGACTTGAAATCGAGTTTAACTTGTTAACGGCAGAACCAGTACGAGAGAGACAGGCTTGTGGGTCCTTAGCAACCACAGCCAGCGTTGATCCTGTCGTGGCCTAGGCCATGACACAGAGGGGAGCTGGTGCCTCGCCCTCCAGGGCCCCAGAGCGAGCGCGCACGGGAAGGCGAGGCATTCCAGAGAAGCACAGTCAGGCTCTCAGCTCCCGCGGAAGCTGACGCTCCGACCCAGTGTCCGCTTCTCCCAGACAGGATGCTGCCCAGGGTCAAGCCCAGCATCCTCAGGAAGCTCACCTTCACAACTTGCTGCACCAAGGTGCCAGGTACTAACCTGTGGCTGTAGGTCCGCCGTTCGGCCACGGGCTCTGGGAGGGGGGCCGCGTGTTCAGAGCTGACTTCCATGGCGTCCCCTCCCGACTGCTCCCCGTCATCCCCCAGAGCTTCTGCTGACCCCTGTACGGTGGCCCTGGGCGTGGCTGGGCTGCGGAGACAGACGGGTGAGTGGTGGCTCCTGTGACCCTGTCTTTCCTCATGGATGAACTCACCAGAAAACAATACCTCTCGCAAAAATACTTTATAACTATTCCTTTTTTTTTTTTTTTTTTTAAATTATTTATTTATTTATGATAGTCACACAGAGAGAGAGAGAGAGGCAGAGACACAGGCAGAGGAAGAAGCAGGCTCCATGCACCGGGAGCCTGATGTGGGATTCGATCCCGGGTCTCCAGGATCGCGCCCTGGGCCAAAGGCAGGCGCTAAACCGCTGCGCCACCCAGGGATCCCTTTATAACTATTCCAGCGTAGTATAACCCCTAGGACTATTCAGACAGAAGCCAGGGTTACGACAAAGTCCTAGGAGAACGTTAACAGGCGCTGTATCTGTAAACTTGGCAACACCTACGCTTTATCTTTTAAAACAGTATTTCTGGGTTTGCCACTGGGTACGTGCCTTCCAAGGGAGCCCAAAGTCTTTGCGACCGTTCGTGAGAATCCTGCCACCACCAACTACGGAGTGTGGGAGTCCCCTCCCTGACCCTGCTGGACAAAGCGCTGCAGGGCACTTCTCCCCGAAATGATTCCTCCCAGAGGAGAGCGCTGGCTCCCACCCGAAGCCTCTCACTCTCCCACGACACAGCGCGCTCTCGGAGTTACTTTAAAGAACACAGTCCTGCCGAGGGATACCGGCCTGAAAAAACTTCAATCCACAATTCTCAGGAGGTTCTGAAGAATCACTGAAAGAATCACTCAAATGAGACCAAAAAAAAAAAAAAAAATACAAGACAGGGCAGCCTGGGTGGCTCAGCGGTTTAGCGCCACCTCCAGCCCAAGGCGCGATCCTGGAGACCCGGGATTGGGTCCCTCATCGGGCTCCCTGCATGGAGCCTGTTTCTCCCTCTGCCTGTGTCTCTGCCTCTCTCTGTCTCTCATGAATAAATAAATAAAATCTTAAAAAAAAAATACAAGACAAATTCAAGAACCACAGAGGCATTTCCCCAGGATGCACTTTGAACACTGACGTGTAACAAAGGGTTTTACTGCCAAATTACCGACCAGGCAAAAAATCAGAGGGTCCGTGTGTGGGGAGGGCCTGACAGCCTGGGACAAACGCCCCACGGCTTGTGAGTGCCCTGCTGGTGGGGCTGGCGCCCCAGAGTGGTGGAGGCGGGCAGGTACAGCCCCGGGGGAGCGCGGAGGAAGGGGCAACGTTCCTAGATGCCCCACCAGACCGGGATGGACAGCGAGGTGAGACCCCAGTCCTTCCCGGCAGAGCAAGACTGTCCCTACTGCTTTAACCCCGCCTGACGAGTCCTCAGGACAGCCCCTGCAGAGGGTGGCCTGACGAGTCAGCCTGTCGCTCATCTGCAGCTGAACGTGACCCAAGTAACAAAGACGCTCAGCGACTGCTCCTGTACCCTTCTTTTTAAAATATTTTATTTATTCATTCATTCACACACACATAGAGAGAGAAGCAGAGACACATGCAGAGGGAGAAGCAGGCTCCACGCAGAGAGCCCAACATGGGACTTGATCCCAGGTCTCCAGGATCATGACCTCGACCGAAGGTGGCGCTAAACCCCTGAGCCACCTGGGCTGCCCCCACTCCCATATCCTTAAAAGCGTCTGTGCTCAAAATGCTTTTCTAAAGTCAAGGGCCACACCCCACAGCCTGGTTCATGTACCGCCCCGCGTACCCTTTGCTTTTCTTTGGTTTATCGAATCGGAAGTCGGCAGGGTAGAGGTGACGCCGCACCAGGTGATCCTTCCTGTCTTTGCTGGTCTTGAACTTCTCTGCACAGCCTTCCACCAGGCACTGATACTGAAACAGAAGCAGTGTCACCTGTGTCCTGACCCCCTGGGGCCTCCCAAACCCTCACTGTGCCCCCCGCCCCCCCTGCCCCACGGCGCTGGTGCCTGCGAGGCAGCCGGCTTGGGGACAACCCCCCACCCCCCCCCACCCCCACCCCCCCCCCGCCCCAGCACCTATGACACTTCACCCACCATGTCCTGCCTTTCGGACAGGATCTGGAACAAGGAGTCATGCCACTCCAGGATGTGGACGTCCAGCAGGTGGAGCGAGGGGAAGGATCGTCTGCAGAAGGAGCAGACGTTCCTGTGCAGAGTGTGGTAGTGGTGCTCATAGTCCTCCAGGCTGTCGAACACTTGGCAGCACCCCGCCACCTGGCAGGTGAACTCGGGCACCCTGGCAAAGGAAACCACCTGCAGCTGACAGGGGGCCTCGGGCTGCCGGTCCACACCTGCCCGGAAAGGAGCCCCACAAACCTTTGTGTGTCTTCCCCAACCCCAAATCCTACTTCCTTAAAAATCAGATTTTCAGGGGCAGCCCGGGTGGCCCAGCGGTTTAGCACCACCTTCAGCCCAGGGCCTGATCCTGGAGACCCAGGATCGAGTCCCACGTCAGGCTCCCTTCGTGGAGTCTGCTTCCCCCTCTGCCTTGTGTCAGTCTCTCTATCTCCCTCTGTGTCTCTCATGAAAGATAAATAAAACCTTAAATAAAAAAAAAAGACATAAAAAAAAGATTTTCACAAAGCAGCTAAGCGGGTTTCCATAGTGTAGTGGTTATCACGTTCGCCTAACACAAAGCAGCTAGAAGGCCAGGCAGGAGGGGTGGGGACGGTGGTGGGGCAGAGAGCGGGGCCGCGGGTGACCCGAGGAGGGGCGGGCAGGGCAGAGCCGCTCACCTGGGCCTCTCGGGCTCCTCTGCCACCTGCGTGAGCACGTCCTGCAGGTAGAGGTGTCGCTGCACGTCCCCGTCCTGCAGGGCAAGCATGTTGTGGGCGGGGCCGGGCGCGACAGCCCCGCCCACCCAGGGAGCCCCGCCCCCGCAGCGACAGCCCTGCCCTTGGCCCCGCCCCACCCAAGAAGCCCCGCCCCGCGGCACCGCCCACCCAGGAAGCCCAGCCTCCACCCGTCAGCCCCGCCCCGCCAGCCCTTGCCCCGCCCACCCGGAAGCCCCGCCCCGCCGCGCCCCGGAAATCCCGCCCCCGCCGACAACTGCCGTCTCCTTCCCTCGCTCACGCACCTCGAAGAACTCGTGCTCCCGCGGGAAGCGCACCCGGCGCGCCGCGAAGTGGAAGGGCGAGGCCCCGGCCGCGGGGTCCCGCTCCACAGGCAGCGGCTCGGCCGCCCCGGGCGGGCCCCGTAGGCGGGCGTGGAGCCCGGGCGGCAGCTGCATCGCCCCGCGAGCGGCCGGCCCCTGAGCCTGCGGCCGCCGTCCGCGAGCCGGGCGGGGCGGGGCCGGAAGTGACGTCGGGGCACTTCCGCCGGCGGCGCGGGGGGCGCTGGGGCTTCGGCGGGCGCGGGGGAGGACGCGCGGGGTCTGCGGGGAGCGGGGCGGGGGCGGGGGCGGCCGCCCGGGCTCCGCGCGGCTTCCGTGTGCGCCTCGGGGGCCCGCCGGGGGCTGCGGCGTGGCCGGGTTCCTGCCCCTGTAGGAGGACGCCGCGGGATGCCTGGGAGCCGGAGCCATGAGTGAGTTTCGGATTCACCACGACGTCAACGAGCTGCTCAGTTTGCTGCGAGTCCACGGGGGGGACGGGGCCGAGGTCTACATCGAGCTGCTGCAGAAGAACCGGACCCCGTACGTGACGACCACCGTGTCCGCGCACAGCGCCAAGGTGGGCCGCCCCCGCCGCCCCCGGTGACCCCCCGGGGCGCCCTGGGTCCCCACCCCGTTGAGGTAGCGGAGGCCCAGGGACGGCGCTGGACCCAGCCCTCGGGCCCGCGGCGGGGGGCGCTCGGATCCCCTGCATGGACAGGAGGCTCCGCGGTGGCGCCCGTGACTCGGTCTCGGGTCGTGGTCCGAGCCCCGCGCTGGGTGTAGGCATGACCTAGTGACCGGGGGGACGACGCTCCTGAGTTAACTGTGTTGGAATTCCTGTTTTTTTTTTTTTTTTTAAGATTTATTTATTTATGATAGAGAGAGAGAGAGGCAGAGACACAGGAGGAGGGAGAAGCAGGCTCCCTGCGGGGAGCCCGATGCGGGACTCGATCCCAGGACCCTGGGGTCACGACCTGGGCCGAAGGCGACACTAAACCGCTGAGCCCCCAGGGATCCCTTAAAGATTTTACTTATTTATTCATGAGAGACACAGAGAGAGGACAGAGGCACAGGCAGAGGGAGAAGCAGGCTCCATGCAGGGAGCCCGACGTGGGACTCGATTCCGGGTCTCCAGGATCACACCCCGGGCTGTAGGCGGCGCTAAACCGCTGAGCCACCCCGGGGGCCCTAGAAATTTCTTTAAAGCAGATTTTTTTTTCTTAACCTATTCAAGTAGTTTGTAATTCAGCATCATGGGTTCCCGGTAAAAGAGAGCTCTGAAGTTTATTTTCAGAGACGTTAGTCGTGAGGCTTCTGTTATTTAACTAGATTAATAACGGCACGGGGGTAATTAGAAAAATTCCCTGAGCAGACACGGCTTTCGGGAACACAGAAGCGGATGTCTTATAAGGGGGCCGCCCTGAGCCTGTGCCTGGCTCCAGAGGGGATAGTGTGGCTGTGTAAAGTGATGCATAAACGGGTAGAAAAAGCCTAAGTGGTGGTTCCCTGATCTCAGGCTGAGGAAGCAGAACAGGAGGGAAGCTACGGGGGGACCGCACATAGGTTTAACGATGTTTTATTGGGCCCGGGTTTTATCTCAGAGGTGTGTGATCGTTTAGCCTGCCTGATTGCACTTATTTTGGTTTCTGTGTTTAATTTTTTGGAAGATTTTTTTAAAGTTGTGTGTTTTTACTAAATCTCTCCTGTTTATGCTCTCGAGGTTAAAATAGCAGAATTTTCTCGTACCCCAGAAGACTTTCTAAAGAAATACGATGAATTGAAATCTAAAAACACAAGGAACCTTGATCCGCTGGTGTACCTGTTATCAAAACTCACGGAAGACCGAGAGGTAAGGGCCGGTGGGCGCCTCGGGAGCGTCGGGAAAGGTGGGCGTGTCGCAGGTTTCTGAGGGAGCTCAAGTGGTGGGGTTTGGGGTTGCTCTAACGGACGTTCTAAGCACCAGATGTGCTCCGAGTGTGCTGCGTAACGCAGGTCTCTGCCCACATGTGGCCCCTGACATGTCACATCTTTCCCTGCCTTGTGCTAGTAGCACCTCGAGGGAATGTAGGAACGTACTCGTGGTGCCTCTGAATGAACAGCAGCTCATGTTGGCATAGACTTGAGAAGCGTCACGGTGATACCTGCCAGCTCCTCCTTGCCGTGTCTCTGTCTGCTTTGAATTGCACGTGGGCTCCTTGTGGACGCACTTAGTGTCGAGGCTGAAGGAGCCACCACACCCGGGAGCGGCCAGGGACATGCTTGGTCTTCTCCCCACACAGGCCCGGGGTCTATTCAGGGGTGAAGGCTGCGGCCAGGCACCTTGACTCCCTGCACCGGGGACGGATAAAGGGAAGTGTGCAGCCTGGGAAACTGGCCGAGCATAGGGAAGAGGCTGTGCCCTTGGGAACGGAGCTTGGGAATTGGCTGCAGAGTGCATTGTCCTCCTCTCCTGGACACTGACAGCGGGCCGCAGCTCATGGACTCACGGGAACACAGAAGTGCACATGCTGGTTGCACTCGGGAACAAAGTGGGGGCTGGTCGCGCTCTGCGGAGTGCACAGGCGTGCTGGCCCTTGCGATGCACGGTCTTGTGTGTTTGCAGACTCTGCAGTATCTACAACAAAACGCGAAAGAACGCGCCGAGCTCGCAGCCAATGCCTCGGGCAGCAGCACCAACTTCAGTGCCCCCACTGCGGCCTCCAAACTGTCCATGCAGGAGCTCGAGGAGCTGCGGAAGCAGCTTGGCAGTGTGGCCACGGGCACCTCGCTGCAGCAGGTAGGGCGCCCCCACTGCCCCAGGCTCTGCACCTGCTGCAGCACGTGTGCATCTTCGTCGCCCCCTAGAGAGGAGCTTGGTTGTGGCAGGGTTGGCTCCTGACCTCCTCTGCAAGGATGACCCCCCCCCCCCCCCAGCAGTGGAATGGCATGGGCAGGTTCCCACCCGCTGGGCTGTGGGGCCAGCCTGTGGGGGGCACTCACATGGATCTCAGCCTCCGTAAATCTGATGCTTTGTTTCTCTTAATTAGTTTTTGGCAGTTTCTTTTTGTAGAACTATAGCTTATAATTTTGTGTGTGCCTTTTTCTGTCTGTTACGGGTATTGCTTTATTCTGCTCTTGGTTCTTGTCCCGCCCTGGTCTGTGCCTTCCCGTGGTGGTGCCTCTGTGGCCTCGTGGGCCCCTCCGAGCTGACACCCATGAGGGTGTCACTGGAGCCTGTGCTCGAGTTCAGTGGCTCTGACACATCGGCACCTTATGTGTCCTCTCACTGCTGTCCCTTGTGACAGATGACAAGATAGTTGGCACCTGCCCTCTTGCTGGCCACCCTTGACCCTGGTGCTTCTAAAAGTCTGGCCCCTATGACTGCCCCGGTCAGCTTCTGGTGGCTGGTCCCACAGGAGGGCCTCTGCTCTGGGCACGTGCAGAGCTGGCCTTCCCCTGCCCTGGGGGACCCAGGTAGGGGCCCCCTTCTCTAGCTGGCTGTCACAGGGGCCTCATCTTCACTGCTCAGGTGACGTCTAGATTTCATGCCACCAGGGGAAAGCAGTTGAGTCTGTAGGTGCTCCCCAGAAGGGTGCAGTCCTTTGCTGGTGCTCCTGGTTGGCCTGTGGGTTCCGCACAGACTGAGCCCCTGATGACAGGTCCCTGTCTGGTCCTCAGCGCCTTGTGCCATGATGGGCATGGAGACCCTCACTTCATTTCTTCACGTGTCTATTGAACCCTCCTGCTGAGTGATTCAGGGATTGACTTTTCTAGTGTCACAGACGTCAGCTCTAAGTATTTGTACTAACAGTACGTTTCTCTTTATTTTTGAAAACATCCTCACCAGTCTCTGGAACTTACAAGAAAGTTGCTTCGAGATAAGCAGAACAAAAAAAATTCAGGCCAGCGCCTCCCCGTCTTCCCGCCCTGGGTATACGAGAGACCCACACTGGTTGGGGATTTCCTGACTGGCTCGGGCGTAAGCACGGACTCGGCTGTGCCCATAGGTATGTGGTGTGTTCGTTTCTACCACCCGGGCGCCTTTGAGCAGCGCGGGCCCTGTCCTCCCTGAGTGCTGGGTCTCGGTGGTGCCGGCTCTTATGTCCTTGCTGCGCCTGGATAGTCCTGTCTCTCCTCCCCTCCCCCACATTCTTTTCTACAGGGACTCTCGGGGCTGGCTCCCGGGTCTTCCTTGCCAGTTTCCCTCTTCAGGGAGGTCTTGTTTATTTTAAGGAATCATACCCCCCCCCCATTCCTGGATCTCTGCCCTCGGGACACCTCCCTGAATTGGGTCTCATGTGGCCATCTGCCTGTTGTCTTTGGTGGGGCTCCCGACCTTCCCTCTAGTGTCTCCACCTTTTGTGTGGTGACTCCTGTCACAGTTCATCGGGTCCTGGAGCTGGGGTGGGCGCCTGCGTTTGCTTCCTTCCCGCTGCACCAGCCCGGTCCCAGGTCCCCCACCTCCATCTGCCCCTCCTGTCCAGACACTGTCCTGCTCTCACTGCCTTGCGGCTCACCACTTCCCACCTCTCTGTTAGAGAATGTTCTGGATCTGCCCTACCTCGTATGGGGCCGGCAGCTGAATGTTGGCAGCGGGCATTGAGATGCCACTGGCGTGGCTGAGGATTGGGTGTTTAGCTTTCTTTCCGTTGGTGCAGGCGGCCGGAGCTGTGGAGCCTCACATCCTGCCTTGCCGCCCTGTGGCTGCCCATCATCCCAGAGCTAGCGGCCCTGAGCCTCAGGCCTGTGCCCCGCGTAGCCTCTCTGGACTCCCCAGACCCTGGTGAGCCGCAGAGACGCTGGTGGATTGACCTCCTGGCCACACGTCCCGTACTATATCCCCTCCCCCTGGCTGTCCCTGTCCCTTCAGAGCTCAGGCTCCAGGCTGCCTGTGCCACCGCAGCGGTTTCTCTCGGCCGGCCTCTTGCTGGCATAGCTTGCAGTGTCGTCCTTTTCCGTGGGTGGGCGGGGCCCTGGGGGGCAGCGGGGCATCTGCCCCTGAAGCCAAGGTTCCCACCCAGGAGCAGCCGACCCCGTGCTGCACCTCTTGCCCCCCCCACCCCCCCACCGAGTGCTCTGGGGGCTCTGACTGGGGTGGTGCTCGGCTTTCGAGTGAGTGGTGGCGAGGGTTGGCGGCGGGTCCTGGAAGGCACGCCTGTGCTTGAGAAGCCGGAGGCCGATCCTTGGGGCCCCCGTGGGAGCTGTGAGTAGGACAGTCCTGATGGCCTTCGCACTTGCAGAGAGAAAATGGAGCTTGAAGTCAGTGTGGCTCTGAATGCCACGTGATCCGGCCACACGGACAGGTGGCTGGTGTGCTCAGGGCCTGTGACCTCGGCAGGCCGGTGTGCAGGTGTGTGACGCCAGCAGTGCTTCTGTGAACTGGCACGTGCACGTGCGGGGCAGCACCATCCTGGGCTGCCAGCCCCGGTTCTCGGGTGCCGTGGGGCCAGCTGCGCAAAGCGGGGCCGTGTGGTGGTCTGTCCCAGCAGGCGTTGGGGAGGAGGGCGAGCGTTGTCCTGGGGCCGTGCAACAAGAGGGACAGGGAGCTGCCTGGGCCAGGAGGCATTTGGCGGTGGTCCTGGTTGGTGGCGTGTGACTGTCCTTGATTGGGTGGTTGTAGGAAAGCGCCTCCTGCGGTGCAGGCGTGCTGGAAGACTTTAAGGAAAGTCTTCATGTCCCTCAGCGGCCCAGACCCGAAGTCGTAACCGGTGCCGTAAGGACAGCGTGTGTCAGCAGCGCTCCTTCAGTTCCCTACTTCATCCTTTAACAGCCAAGCCTTCGTTTGTGTCTAGGGGGTTTCACGTCCCTGGTGCGTTAGGCTGTGGCGCAGCCCCGGCTCCGCCTGCCCTGTGCTCGTGGTGCTTCTGGAATCCCAGCCTTGGGGACCTCACTGGGAGGACTCAGATCCCAGGGAGCAGCCCGATGCTCGCGCCCGTGACTATTTGAGGGACTAACAGAGAGAAACCAGCGGGGACGTGACTGGGTAGATTAGGTCAGCGGGAGTGGGGGGCCCTGCAGGTGGGGCCACGGCCCGGCTGATGTCTGCGGCCCACAGGCACGCTGCCCCTGGCCTCCCAGGAGTCGGCCGTGGTGGAGGACCTGCTCTACGTGCTGGTGGGTGTGGACGGCAGGTACATCACCGCCCAGCCCCTCACCGGGAGGCAGAGCCGCACCTTCCTCGTGGATCCCAACCTCGACCTGTCCATCAGGGAGCTGGTGAACAGGATCCTCCCGGTGGCTGCCAGTTACTCCACGGTGACCAGGTGGGTGCCCGACGGGACCTGCGGCTGGACACCGGCCTTCCCAGTGCTCTTGACCCCCGCAGCTTGCACTTTGTGTCTGTAAGCTCGTTCGAGTCCTCATCCGGAGAGCATCCGTGTCTTGTGACCTGCTTTCACACCCGACATGGTTTTGAAGGGCCTGGGACCAGTGCAGGGGCTGGTGTCTACGGGTTCCCTTCAGGGAGAAGACCTTGAGTGGGGAGGGGACTCCGAACATCTGACCTCGGAGCGCCGACTGTCCAGCCCTTGATTTCCACTCAGGTCGTGATCTCGGGCTCCTGAGATCGAGCCCCGGGTCGTGCTCCCTGCTCAGCGGGGCGTCTGCCTCTCCCTCTGCCCCGCCCCCTCCCCAGCTCATGCTCTCTCCTCCCCCAGATAAATAAATAGAATCTTTAAAGAAACCAAAAGGAACATCTGATTTCTGATTTGAAAATGTAGATTCCCTTGCTCACAGGACCCCGGTGCTCCGTTTCTCCCAGGTTCATCGAAGAAAAGTCTTCCTTCGAATACGGACAGGTGAACCATGCCTTGGCGGCCGCCATGAGAACCCTGGTGAAGGAGTACCTCATCCTGGTCACGCAGCTGGAGCAGCTGCAGAGGCAGGGTCTCCTGTCCCTTCAGAAGCTCTGGTTCTACATCCAGCCCGCCATGCGCACCGTAGACATCCTGGCCTCCCTGGGTACGTGCCTGCCTCCCACCCGGCTCGTGGGGCAGCGGGTGGCACGTGTCGTGGTGGGTGAAGGGGAGACTCCCAGCTCAGGCATGAGGCATTCCTCACTTGGACACGAGAGTGTGAGGCCAAAGCCCGTGTGGCTTCATGTTTTAGTTTGCGGGAAGAAAACTCTGGAAACTCTTACGGATAAGCTTTCATCGAGCTTAGGGTCTGAGCCGAACCTGCAAAAGAGGCATCTGCCTGCAGGAGGCCCCGCTCTGTCGTGACGTAGCTGGGAGAGCCCCGGGCAGTCCTTCTCGGCCCTGAGTGCCGCCTCCTCCTCCTGGCAGCCACCTCGGTGGATAAAGGCGAGTGTGTGGGGGGATCCACGCTGAGCCTTCTCCACGACCGCAGCTTCAACTACACGGGTGACAGCCAGGCGCAGGAGCTGTGTCTGTACCTCACCAAGGCTGCCAGCGTGCCCTACTTTGAGATTCTGGAAAAGTGGATCTACAGAGGGATAATCAACGACCCCTACAGGTAGGGCTCGCGGAGCCTGAGGGAGACGTGGGGAGACACGGGAGACACGGGGAGAGCAGACGCCCGCATGCAGCCCCGCAGCCCCAGGGGGCCTTCTGTCACGTGGCGGGGTTCCAGACCCCTCGGATGGCGGCTCCCTGGCCTCCTGCTGTGGGCTTCCTCCATGGTTAGTGGGGTTTCTGGGCTCCTTGCCGGCGTGACGTGTTCACTCCATGGAGGGAGCTCACGAGGACGGCTCACGAGAATGCTGTCGGGTTGAGGTATGTTGGCTGACATACTTCAAAGATGCAGTCATGGCCCCGAGTAGGGTTTCCGTCAGTGGTTTGAGGGATAGTCCTAAGGAGGAACGTGGTCTTAGAACCATGCCTGGCGTGAGCGGCGTCTGAAACAGGCACGAAGGGGCCGCAGCCCTGCTGTGAGGGTCATCGTGTTCCCGTGTTTGCAGGGAGGGAAGGGCCACCACAGTCCCCTAGTGGGGGGCACTAGACAGCTGACCCCCAGCCTGCGCCTGGACGTCCTTGGAGTCCCCGAGGGGCTGCTGGGTTCGGGCCACCTCACAGCTGGGGACTGGCCGTTGAACCTGTCGGGGGGCTCGCCACCTGAGCGCGTCCTGTGCTTGCCAGTGAGTTCATGGTGGAGGAGCACGAGCTGCGGAAGGAGAAGATCCAGGAGGACTACAACGACAAGTACTGGGACCAGAGGTACACGGTCGTGCAGCGGCAGATCCCCTCCTTCCTGCAGAAGATGGCGGGCAAGGTCCTCAGCACAGGTGAGCCTCGCGCCCCAGGCCACTGTGCCCGTCCTCCCGTGGCTCTCGTCGTGCTCCTGCTGCGGGGCGGGTGCCCTCCTGCCCCTCAGCCTGGCCTTCTGTGCCTGGCAGCCGGCCCCTCTGCCTGTGGGCACTGGCCTCCATTCCCTGACCCCGGGGCCCGTCCCACGGATGCTCTCCTCCACTGCTCACCTCTAGAACCGGTCCCGCTGACAGTGACCCAGGCGTGTGGCTTCTCCCCGCAGCGTCCAGCTCCCGCCCGTCGTCTGTGGGATCCACAGGCCCAACACCCACCCCCCAGGCGTGGTTGGCAGGGGCCCCGCAGGTTCAGGGCGGCGGCCCCAGGTCAGCAAGTGCCGAGCCCCTGGGCCACCCGCACCTGTGAGCCCCTGGGCCACCCGCACCTGTGTGACGTGGCTGCGGATCGGCGGTTCCCACGAGACCCTGGGGTTGGAGAACTCGCTAGGACGGCTCCCAGAACGCAGGGACACACCACTCTCCGGGTGGCCGGGCTGTTAGGGAGACACACGAGTGGCCGGGTGAAGAGGTCCTGGGGGCGAGGCCTGGGTGGGGGTCAGGCGCAGGAGCTCTGTGCGCATGGCCTCGGGTGCGCCCCCCGCGTGGACGTGTCCACCACCCCCAGAAACTCCCCACAGCCCTTCACTTAGTGTCAGGGAGCGTCCGTGGCGCAGGCCCCACTGATGAAATCCTTGGCCGTGGGCGATCTGCCCGCCTCCTGCCTCTCCCGTCCCCGGCATCCGGGTGGGACCGGATGCTCCAGGCCTCCGGTCACAGGGCTGGTCCCGAGCTGTCTGGGGGCTCCCACAGTCACCCCACAGGCGTGAACTCAGGTGTGAGTGGGAGGGGCTCGGGAGTAAGGAGATGGCAGGGGCTTCAGGAGCTCCGTGCCGGCAGCCAGGGACAAGGGCCAGAGATGCACGTCCTACGGGGTCACGATGACACAAAGCACCACAGGAAAGCAGTCGAGCACAGCCTCTGTGGCCGAGTGGTGTTGCGGCCACCTTCACGTGTACAGGAGACAGGACGTAGAAACACGTAAGGGCGGGCGTACTGGCCACCCTGCCAGCTACCCAGAGGGACTCAGCAACCTAGGAGAGGGAAGATGATGGAGAATCTTTTTGGGAAGCTTTGAACTTATTGCCATGCTCTTTGTTAGAAAAATTCAGATCAAAGTGAGTCTGGCCCGTTAACAGCGCGTAGTGGTTGTGTCCTGAGTGGGCATCAGCTGTGCTGCTCTGCCTTGTGTGCCGGGCTCCGGAACCGTCCTGCCACCTGGTGTTCAGTCCGCCAGCCAGCGGACTGTGGTTTAGCGTAGGGATATTGAGGGATTTCATCTGCTTGTTCCTCGTCTGCTAGGAAAGTATCTGAATGTCGTCAGAGAGTGCGGCCACGACGTCACCTGCCCGGTGGCCAAGGAGATCGTCTACACTCTGAAGGAGCGGGCGTATGTGGAGCAAATCGAGAAAGCTTTTAACTACGCCAGCAAGGTCCTGCTGGCCTTCCTGATGGAAGAGAAGGAGCTCGTGGCGCATCTGAGGTGCGCTGTCTGCCTTCAGCTCAGCATCTGGAACCCTCCTGGCATCTGACCGAGGCCAGAAACTTACTTTTAGTGGCTCTGTCGATACAAAAGCGGGCACGCTGGCAGGTGGGCTCCAGCCTGAGAACCCTGCCGTGTTGGTCCTGCTTCCCAGGGGCCCAGCGGGGCCGTGTCTGCCTGTGTCGCCTGTTGGAGGCGGCTCAGCTTCCCAGTCTTGCCCTCGGCCAAGGGCCTGCAGCCGGTTGTGGGCAGTGTCTGCTGCCATAGCAGGACACCGGGTCCTTCACCGTGCCAAAGCGGTTCGTTTCTGCCCATGTGGAGCTGGCCGCTGGTCCCCCCTTCCTGGTCTCCGGCCATACCACCCTGCCTGCACCGACCTCCTCTGGTGTCAGAGCTAAGCGGGGTCGGACTGCCCAGTACGGTCTAACGTACTTCTCTGTGGGGTGCTAGCGGGCAAGGAGCTGGGCTCGGGCCCCACCCCTGGGCTGTGCGGCCCCCCGCCCCCCCCACCACGCACACTGCTTGTTCTGCCGCGGGCCCTTCGTCGGCGCCCAGCTCTTCTGTCAGCCGCCCGTCCCATCCCGCAGCCTCGCTGCTGACCCCCTGCCTCCACCCACGCTGTAGGTCCATCAAGCGCTACTTCCTGATGGATCAGGGCGATTTCTTCGTGCACTTCATGGACCTCACTGAGGAGGAGCTGAAGAAGCCAGTGGACGACATCACGCCCACCCGTCTGGAGGCGCTGCTGGAGCTGGCCCTGCGCATGAGCACCGCCAACACCGATCCCTTCAAGGATGACCTCAAGGTGGGTGGGGGAGCACCCTTCAGACCCGCTACTCACGTCCGAGGAGGCGGAGCAGCAGTCTGAGCAGGAGGCTGCAGGTAAAAATCCAGGAGAGCCAGCTCCGGCCGGTGATCCCGCAGCTCACCCTCGGACAGCACACGGGTGACCCGGCAGGTCCATTCACACGCGCACACTCGACCAGGGGAGGACAACGATGCAGGCGCGTTTCCTTAACGTGTCCTGTAGCTTCCCCCATGAGGACTCGCCATGTGCTAAGACGTACAGAACAGGCGCTCGGGAGCTGCGTCGGTGCGGGTTTGGGTCAACAGGAGGCTGTTGGTATTAGGGGAGGTCAGCAGTTGCACGGGCTTTCCAGCTGAACCAGCAGTCGGCGCCCGACCCAGCGCGGTGGAAGGTCGACTACTGCTGTCACTGGGCGTGCTTCCTGTTTCGACACGGGCCTGGCGCTGTGGTAAAATCATGGATCCGAAGGGCTTCAGGCTTTTCTGATTTGCTGTGTGGTTTCCCGTTTATGCCATCGGGTATTTTTAAAATGATCTCTGTACTCTTCCTTCACTCTGGTGGAAAGCGGCTCAGGCTTTATTGGCAGAGCCTTGTTTTGTAAGCCAGCCTTCCCGATGCACAGTCTGTCGGGGGGACCTGCCTCGGATCCGGACCTGCTTCCTCAGCTCGTGGCGCGGCTGGGCTGGGGCAGCAGTCAGGACGCAGCACTTTCCTTTGTCTTTCTCAAGATCGATCTGATGCCTCATGACCTCATCACTCAGCTCCTGCGGGTTTTGGCCATCGAGACCAAGCAGGAGAAGGCGATGGTCCATGCTGACCCCACTGAGCTCACGCTGAGTGGCCTGGAGGCCTTCTCTTTTGACTACGTCGTCAAGTGGCCCCTGTCGCTGATCATCAATAGGTGAGCATTGATCCTTCTGGCACTAGTTCCCTAGATGCCCTTCCGGGTTTGCCAGGAAGGCAGGATTGTATCTGCTCAGCCGCTGCCTTGTTGTGTGGACTGTTCCCAGCAGTTCCCACGCTTCCCCAGGTCCAGCGTGGGTGGCCTGGGGGCCAGGGTGCAGAGCTGCATCAGTGACGTCAAAGCCTCGGCCACTCACGACCGTGAGCCTCAGGGTGTCTGACGCCGCCTGCACCCACCAGGTGTCAGAGTCCTGTGCACCTTTTCCTCCCTTGCAGGAAAGCCCTGACCCGCTATCAGATGCTCTTCAGGCACATGTTCTACTGCAAGCACGTGGAGCGGCAGCTCTGCAACGTTTGGATCAGCAACAAAGCCGCCAAGCAGTACTCTCTGCACTCCGCAAAGTGGTGCGTTCATTCCACACACTCAGATGCTCCCCTCAGGGCAGGACTGTTTCCCCCTTCACACCCTTAAAAAGGCAGTTTGTCCCACACTCATGCAGCTCTTAGGTCCGCGACATATCTCGGGCCCTGGCTCGCCACGTGGACGCTGGCCGTCCCTCTGCTGTCGGTCCTGGCGTGCGGGTGGCTGGGTCTATCAGAACGTGAGCCCTTTGAGGTCTGGGAGTATTTGTTTGCTCCTGCTGGTGCACGTGGAGCTGCACAGTGTGGGCGGGGCACCTGTTTCGGGCGGGGCACCCTGTTTCGGCCAGGCTGCTTTGGACGCCGGTGGGTGACACCAGGCGGTGTGTGCACCTGTGTGGGCCCCTGACAAGGCAGAGGGCTCGCGGCTGCTGCGGTGAGGTGGGATCGGCGTCTGCGCTGTAACTGCCGTGTGCTCGGTCAGGTTTGCTGGCGCCTTCACTCTGCGACAGCGGATGCTCAACTTCGTTCAGAACATTCAGTACTACATGATGTTTGAAGTGATGGAACCGACTTGGCACATCCTGGAGAAAAACCTGAAATCTGTGAGTTTTAGCTTTCACCCTGTCCCAGCACTTGAGAGGCTCTACGGCACCCAGGGTGTGTGGCACCAAGTAGGGTCTCGTGGGAACGGCGTGGGCCAGGTGCCAGGGGCTGAGTGCTGCGCCGGCCCCCCGGCTGCTGAGGAGCAGGCGAGCCCTCTGTACACACGGGAGCTTTCTGGGTGAGCGCGGCGAGGGTGTGCACGAGTGTTGGGGGCGGGGGTGCCTGGCTCTTGAGCTTATGCAGAGAGCCTCGGGAATGGGGCGGCCCCTGCGGCACATCCTGGGGCCTGTCGGTGCGTCCCAGAAGCGTGAGGGCCAGCAGCACCGTTCCCTTCTTGCTTTCTGTGCTTAAGAACCAGAACTGTGGACTTTTGGGGCAAGGACATGCAAAGCTATAGCCGCAGCCTGGCCCGCGTGGGGTCTGGTCCCTGCACAGAGTCGTGCCAGGAGCCATGGCAGGTGCCCTCTCTCCACGCAGGCATCCAACATCGACGACGTGCTGGGCCACCACACGAGCTTCCTGGACAACTGTCTGAAGGACTGCATGCTGACCAACCCCGAGCTGCTCAAAGTCTTCTCCAGACTCATGTCCGTGTGCGTCATGTTTACCAACTGCATGCAGGTGCGCCGCCACGCAGGCCACCTACCCCCACCTGCCAGCCTGGGCTGGGCTGCTTTCCTGAGCCTTTTCTGGGCGCCTGGCGGTCTCTGTCCCACGGGAGGTGTTTGTTTCAGTTATAAGCAGTGGCCCCAAAGTGCTGGCACAGGAAGTAAGTGTTGGGAGGCGGGGGTGACACGGGGGTTCACCAGGGCTTCGGGACCTAGGGGGTCTGTGTTGGCGGGGCCAGTGCGGGGGAACAGGAGCCTGGGAACCAGGTCCATATGGGGCTCGCCCTGGGGAGACGCCGTCTTGACAAGATTGCATTGACGAGCTGTCTGACGGCGCCCTTGGAAGTCGTGAGGGCCCCTGCCCCCCCGCATCCGCAGAGGCCCCCCAGCTGTGCACTGGCTCCTACTTCACCTGGGCCGGGCGCCTTGAAACTGATAGCAGCGTCTCTTCCTGACCCCAAGAAATTCACGCAGAGCATGAAGCTGGACGGGGAGCTGGGCCGGCTGACGTTGGAGCGCGGCACGATGCTGGGGCCGCCCACGGAGGCTGAGCGGGCGGAGGAGCGCGCCCGCAAGGAGCTCGCCAGGAAGGTACGTGGCCTGCAGCTGCGTCCGGCCGTGCTGGGGCCACCGCCCGGGAAGCAGTCCCGCTGCCGCCCTCTGCTCTGTCTTCCCTTTGATTCAACAAGTTCATCCTCGTTAGAACCTAGACATGCGCTAGGTGGTGTCCTCCCCAGACTGTCCCGTCCTCGGGCCTGCTGTGCTCCAGGGCGAGGCTGCAGTGCCTGGGGCAGGGCTGGGTGTCCTGCGGAGGGCCCTGCGGTCACCAGTCAGGGTCCAGCCTTCGCCGCGAGGGCAGGCATCTCTGGGTACCAGCCCCACTCTGGATGGAGCCCGGGCCTCTGCTCCCAGACCACTCCCTTGCTGAGAGGGCACTGGGAGGAATCGCCGTTTTCACTTGAAAATCTGGGCCACGTATAGAACAGCTGAGGTGCGTGGACCTGCTTCCATGTGGTGGTGGGAGCAGGGCAGGGCGCCCGCTGCCCAGCCAGAGCATGTCTGTGTCCCACCGTCTCAGGAACGTCTATGAGGCCCCCTTACCTTCTGTCACATGAAAACTCCCCCAGACCCCTTCTGTGACAAGGGAGGGGAAAGGGGAGCCGAGCTGGTAGAGAGCCGCGGTCGGGCCAGGGGCGCTCATGGTGCCCGACCGTGCCTTCCAGTACCTGGCGGAGCACGTGGACGCCCCTCAGCTGGCATCCAGCTTCGAGGCGACCATCAACAAGTTTGATAAGAATTTCTCGGCGCACTTGCTTGACCTCCTGGCCAGGCTGAGCCTCTACAGCACCAGCGACTGTGAGCACAGCATGGCCAGCGTCATCTCCAGGTGGGTGCCTCCCGTGCGCTGCCCCCGCTGGGTCTGCTCAGGTGTGCGGGCGTCTGCCCTTCGCGTCCCGTGTGCTGCTGGTCACTCCTCCCTCCCTGAAGTGACCGATGGGCGTGTGCGGTAGTTTGTGTCCCCTCGTGCGTGCCCCGCTGTGCGTCAGGCTGCCCCGTCCATGCCCCCAGCATTGGTCCCTGTGAGCTGGGCTGCGTCGGCCTCCCTGATGCTTTGCACACCAGCTGGGATCCTGAACACTGGAGGGCCCCCAGCCTGGCCTGGGCTGTGCACGGCAGTAGCATCGCCCACGTTCACATGAGCAGCCAGGGTGTGGGCAAGGGAGGACGGGACCCGCGGTGCTGCTCAACGAGGAAGTCACAGAGCAAGCAGCGGGGTCATGGCAGCGCTTACTCACTCCCTCCTTCCCCGCGCTTGGGCTCTTGGGGCTGGAGGTGCCTTGCACACTCTTGGGGTGTGACCGCACATTCCTGAGGACTCAGGAGGGCTCATTGGGGAGGACAGGCGCAGGGGGTCAGGCTGGGCAGCCAGGCTGTGGCTCTGGGGCAGGTTCGCACCACCAGTGGGCCTGGCAGGGTCCTGGACGCCCTGCTCTGTGGGGGGGAAGCAGTCGCCAGCTGGTTCCCAGGGCACCCGGGCTGGGGGCTGTCTGATGTCCTAAGTACAGGGCCTGGGAGGTACCCCCAGCCTGGGCCGGCCCCACATCCAGGGGAGGGGGGGCGGACAGGCTCTTTGCTGGGGATGCCGCTGCCGAACCCCTAGTCGGGTTTGGGTTGTCTTGCCTTCAGCGTGCACTGTGTTCAAGTTCCGACGTCAGGATCGCTTGAACCAGGGGCGGCAGTTGTGTGGGGGACGTCCCTCACCCCCAAGGCAGAGCTGACCCTTTGCCTGGGGGTGGACGTGTTGGCTGGCGGGGCCTCTGGGGCGTCTGCACGAGCCAGGTCTTCTCCTCCCGCAGACTGGACTTCAATGGCTTCTACACGGAGCGGCTGGAGCGCCTGTCTGCAGAGAGGAGCCAGAAGGCAGCCCCCCAGGTGCCCATCCCACGGGCCCCCCCAGCATCAGCGCCCAGGGTCGCCGTCCCTGCCCAGTGAGGCTGCTGGTGCTGCAGAGACAGGAGCTCAGAAGCTTTTACCCGAGTGTCGCCGAACCACGTGTTGTTACCGTTTAAAGTCTGGATGTGGCCCCTCTCGCTGCCCTCGTTTGTTGGGGTCCTGGGTTCCACTCTGCAGCAGCCACCCCTGACCAGAGTGGGTGTGTCCACAGCCGTGCTTCCGTGAGCTTGCTTCAGTTGTGCAGGGTGACTTTTTATAACGTGTTTGTTCTCAAATAAAGACAAGTGAAAACACATGGCGTGGAGCAATACGAAGATCCGCACAGGGTACAGGATTCAGGTGTCCAGGTGTCCGCACCTGGCCGGGTACACTGTCCTGGGCTCCTGGGCTCCAGCACTAGGGGGCAACCCGGTCCTCGAGCTGTCGCAGGCCCCGGCCGCATGAGTCCCGAGGAGCGCCCAAGGTGGTGGCTGGGACCTGACCCCATCCTGCCCCACAGCTGGGACCCCCCTGCTCTGGTGCTCCCGCCATGCTGCCCACCTGCCAGAGGTCCTGTGTCACTGTCCCAGTTCAGCTCTGACCACCTGTTTGGGGGTGGGGGAGTCCTGGCAGGCAAGGAGGAATGAGAAGCAGGTTCTTGGAGGCTGGGTCCCCCCTCACGGCAGGGGTGTGGGCACCTGCAGCCTGGCCGCAGCTCCCCCTGCAAGCCAGACTGCTTCCTCTTCCAATCTGCAGCGTGCCCGGGGGTGGCCTGTGGGCTGAAGGCGCAGAGCCCGACGTGCAAACCTCGCACTGAGAGCAGAGCAGCCCCTGGCTCTCGGCTTGGGGCAAGCCTGGTGCCTGGGAGCTGCAGGTGGGGAGGGCGGGAAGGGGGACGAGGCGTGTTCTGTGGGCTGTGTGGGGTCCTGCGTCCTGGGAGGAGGCCGTGCTGCTCCTGGCTGTTGGCGTCAGCTGCACGTGGCGGCCTGGTCAGCTGCCTGGGGCGCTGGTGCATCCACAGCGGCTTTGGGTTTTGCTGATACAGGGCTTTGCCTTTGACTTTTTCTTAGATAATTGCGACAGACAAGGAAGGAAATGAGATCAAGATCGCTGGGAAGGCGGGGGCTCCCATACCTTGTTGGAAAGGGGAAGTGGTGTGTCAGCGCCGGGAGGGCCCATGCGTCCAGACCGCCTCTAGCCTGTCACCTTGCTCGGGCTGCTCAAAGTCTGCAAGCCCCTCCTGCCTTTTTTTTTATGCGATTTGCTTTGGGGGAAATGCCGGTCTGCTAAACTTTGACCTCTGGCCAGCACACGCTCACACCTGATGTGCCGTCACCCCAGGGAGCATGTCCAGAGCACGGCTTGGGCGCCTCGCACCGTGGAGATTCAGCTTTAGGAGGTCAGGGAGCCCAGGTGACAGGGACCCACCAGAGAAGCCAGGGTGCGCGGCAGCTGCCTTCCCGCAGGGCAGGAAGAGGCTCGGGGTGCTGTGTGAGCAGCTTTCTGTTCCCTTGGAAGTGAGGGCGCATCCGCACCTGAACACCCCCTGCGACCACCCACAGCCGCGCCCAAGCCCCTGGCGGCCACTGGGCCAGCAGGCCTGAGGGCGACCCTGTGCCTCCTCACCTGCATGGGGCAGGGCGCAGGCTTGCAAGGAGGGGCCGGGCTTAGTCTGTCCGCCACCCCGTCAGTTCATTCTATCCTCCCCCCACCCCGTGCTGGACGCCAGGCGCCGATCAGGAGTCCCCAGGGGCCCAGGAGGGACGCAGTGAACCCTGAGAGCGAGCCCCACCCCGTGGGCCCCAAGCCCCGCCCCTCCCGGCGTCGGAGGGGCCGGTAAGCTGATAAGCTCTGGGCCGGGGGCTCGTCTCGGGGCGGGGCACCGAGGCGGGACCTAGTCCCCAGCACAGAGCCGCCTCCCGCCAGCACAGCGTCCCTGGAACCTGGATCCCACACACGGCGCTCAGGTCCTGTCCCGGCCCCGGATCCCCGCCGTGTGCCCGGAGCACGCCCCCGTCCTGGCCCCGGATCCCCGCGCTCCCCCCGGTCCCGGCCCCGGATCCCCACCGTGAGCCCGGAGCACGCTCACGTCCCAGCCTCTGGAACCCCACGCTCCTCCCGGTCCCGGCCGTGGATCCCGACCGTGAGCCCGGAGCGCTCACGTCCCGGCCCCGGATCCACGCGCTCCCCCCGGTCTCGGCCCCGGATCCCCACCGTGCGCCCGGAGCGGCCGGCCCGGGCCATGCGCCGCCTGGGGCTCCAGCTGCTCGCGCTGTGTCTGCAAGGTGAGTGCGGGCGAGGGGCCGGCGTCCTGGGCGCGGGCAGGTCCCCTGGCCTCCGGCACCCAGCTCTGGGTCAGCGGCGGGTGGGGCGCGCAGCAGGGAGCCGTCACCGGCAGGGCCCAAGGTGGCAGACGGAACTTCAAAGGGGAACTGGGGAGAAGCCGCCTGGGGCATTTCTCCAGCGCTGGTCGGGTGGCGACTCCTCTCCCCCGGAACCTTGGGGTGACTGCCCCCTCCGCCCAGAGCCCCCAGCCTGGGGAGCAGTGACCTGAAGCTGGGGGCAGGCAGGAGAGGGAGGGAGAGGGGTGGTCTAGCCACGTGGGGACCCTCCTCGGTCCCGCGGCCGCTGCTGCCGGGAGCTTTCTGGGCTGGCTTCCGTGGCTCCCAGCTCCAGGCTGGAGGGGGCCCATTCTCCCGGGGTGGGCGGTGATGGTGGGAGACACTCCGGTTAACACCCTAAGAGAGACCAAGTAGAGTCTTGAGTCTCGCAGAGTGACTTGTGGAGGAAGCTCCAGCTCCGGTCCTCCCCCCACTCCCAGGCCCGTTTGTGGTGGGGTCCCCAGGAGCCCTGGATCCAGGCAGGCCCAGGGGCTCCTCAGGTGGGTGCAGTTACGGGGTACGCTGGGACGGGCAGGATGGCCAGACCTACCCCCGGGCCCCAGGAGGGTCAGCCTGAGGCCTGGGGGAGGAGCCGTCCGCGGCAGCCCGCTGGGCCCCACCTGGGCAGGGGAGCCAGGTCTCCCGGGACGCCCCAGGAGGCCCGCTGAGCCCCTTCTCTCCTGCAGTGGCCGCCCCCAGGCCCCCCCTGCCCCATGTGGAGCAGTACGAGGTGGTGTGGCCCCGACGTCTGCCAGCGCCCCGAGCCCGCCGAGCCCTGCCCTCCCACCTGGTAGGTCTCCCCAGGATGCTGGCCTGGGGGCTCTGTCCTGGGTCCTCGGAGCCTGTGGTGCCGCTAAGCTCCCAGCCCCAGCCAGCGGTGAGGCGCCTCTGCCCCTCTCCCTCCACCCCCAGGCCTCCCCTCCCTGCATCCTGCCTCACCCTGCCCTCGGGAGGGGTTGGGCCCAGTTTCACTCTCTGGCTAGATTAGTCAAATTCCTCCTGTAGGGCCAGAGGGAATGGCTCACCCTGCCTGTGGGTGCTGACACACCTCGGGCTGGGATTCCCCAAGCCAGGTGGCCTGGGGCATTCCTGAAACCCACGTGGGTGTGGGTGCGTGAGGGACAGCACCGTCCTGACCTCAGCGTCTGGGGAAAGCTTTCTACTGCCCTGGGCCCTCGCCCCATCCTGTCCCAAGAGGTCACTGCCCTGGGGTGCTCCATCAGGCGCCTGCCCCCATCTCCTCTGCTACCTTGGATCAGGGCTGCCAGGGGGCGCCGTCTCCCCCTCCCCCTGCTCCCGGGGGTACGGGATCCTCGTGGTTACTTGTGTGCCCAGATGGGGAGACTGAGGTAGAGCTCCAGCCTGCCTGGCCCCAGCTTCCTAATACTAGCCCAACGCTGAACGCCCCCAGGGTTCCATGAGGGGCTTTCAGATCTCAGGGGGCAGGCCCCTCACGCTGGACCCCTCTCTGTGCCCTGGCTCAGGACCTGTACCCAGAGAGTGTGAGCTACGTCCTTGGGGCCCAAGAGCACACCTTCACCCTGCACTTGCGGAAGAACAGGTGAGTGGAGGGGTCGCAGCACCCCAGGCTGGTCCCACCCCTGCCCCCCAGCATCCTCAGGTCCTAGGCATGTGGCTCCTGGCCCGGCCTCTCCTCCATGACCGCGGCAGCTTCTGGGGGAGACAGGGGGGCCCAAGGCATCACAGTGGCTCTTTTTTCCAGGGACCTGGTGGGCTCGGGCTACACTGAGACCTACAGGGCTGCCAACGGCTCCCAGGTGGTGGAGCAGGTACAAAGGCAGGTATGAGCCCCGGGGCTGCCCTCCGGGAGGCGGGCAGAGGGGGACCCAGCTGTGCCCGCTCACACCCCCTCACGCCCCCTCCCTCCCGCAAGGATCACTGCTTCTACCAGGGCCACGTGGAGGGCCAGGAGGACTCTGCCGCCAGCCTCAGCACCTGTGCGGGCCTCAGGTGGGTGCCGCACACCGGGGGAGGCCTGGCGCCCCCACCGCTCTAGAGAAGCTGGGGGGGTCAGGAGGGAGGAGGGCCCGGCTGGGCGTGGCGACCTTCCTGCCGCTGGCGTCACCATTGCTGGCACCTGGCACCAGTCGCTGGCGTCACAGGTCCCAGGCTGCAGGCTCCCTGGGCCGGATGCCCCTCCCCACCCTGCCGTGTGCCCCTCACCGACCCTCCCAGCGTGGGGGGAGCCCCCAGAGGAGCCCCCTGCCCTTGGGGCGGGCACACATGCTGACTCAGCCCCTGGCTCCCCTCTGCCCTCAGGGGCTTCTTCCGGGCTGGCTCCACCGTGCACCTCATCGAGCCGCTGGAGGGGGGCGGTGAAGAGGTGCAGCACGCGCTGTACCGAGCGGAGCACCTGCTGCAGAAGGCCGGGACCTGCGGGGTCAGCAACAGCAGCCTGGAGAAGGCCTTGGGGCCTCGGGTGTCAGCGGCCTTCCGGCCCCGGGTGAGGGCAGGCCTGGGCCCGCTTCCCCACCCCTGGGCACTGGGACCCCGCATCCCGACTGCCCCTGTGCCCGGCTCAGGGGGCTTCTACCTGCCGTCCCCAGTCCCACGGCCTGGGCGTCTCCGTGTGGTCCCTGTGGCCGATGGGCCTGGCTTCGCCGGCGGCTACAGAAGTCGCTCGTGAGCCCGTGCTGGAGCCTCTGGGTGGGCACCCCCAGTCCTGAGCAGGGTGCCCGCCACAGGACCCGAGCACAGGTCACTGTGTGAAAACCCGGCCCGGGCCAGGGGGACTGTGGCTGGGGCCGCTGACCAGTTTCTTGTGTCCCCAGAACTGGCCACTGGCCCGAGACACCCGCTACGTGGAGCTGTATGTGGTGGTGGACAGCACAGAGGTAGTGGGGGGCGGGGGGGGGGGGTAGGCCATGGGGGCCAGGCCGTGGGGGGCAGGCCGTGGAGGGTGGGGGGGCAGGCCATGGGACACCGGCCCCTGAGGGTCCCCCGCCCTGCAGTTCCAGAAGCTGGGGAGCAGGGCCGCTGTGCGCAGCCGGGTGCTGGAGGTCGTGAACCACGTGGACAAGGTGGGCGCTGCTTCCCCCGAGGGACGGGGCGGAGGGGGGTGTGGCAGGGGCTCCGCTGTCCCTGAGCCTGACCGCGCGCTCTCCCTGCCCTCCCAGCTCTACCAGGAGCTCGATTTCCGGGTCTTCCTGGTGGGCCTGCAGATCTGGAACCATCGGGACGAGATTCATGTGAGCTCCAACCCCGACACCACCCTGGAGAACTTCCTCCGGTGGCGGGTGGAGAACCTGGTGGGGCGGCACCAGCACGACAACGCACAGCTCATCACGTACGTGGGCGGGGGGGGGGGCACGGGGAGGTGCCTGGGCGCAGAGCGGAGGGCGCCCCCATCCCCGGCTCGGCAGTGGGGGGGCGGGGGCGGGGCGTGGCCGGCAGTGGGCGGGGCGCCGGGCGGGGGCGGGGCAAGGTCGGCAGTGGGCGGGGCGCCGGGCGTGGGCGGGGCGTGGGCGGGGCAAGGCCGGCAGTGGGCGGGGCGTGCTGGGTGCTCGGTGCCAGGCGCAGAGCCCAGACCCTAACCCAGGGAGGGAGGCAGTTTTCGGGGCGTCCACATTGGGGCACTGCTGTTTCAGGGGGGTCGACTTCACCGGGACCACCGTGGGACTGGCCAAGGTGTCGGCCATGTGCTCCCGGGACTCTGGGGCTGTGAACCAGGTGCGGAGGGGGTCTGGGCGAGGAGGGTCAGCGCACCTGCCTCCCCTGGAGGACGCGCTGATGCTTTAGGAGGTGTTGGGGGGCAGTGCCCAGCCCGGGTGGGGGCGGGCGGCGGGCGGGACGCATCAGCCCCCGCCGCCTCTCCCTTAGGACCACAGCCTAGGGAACCCCGTCGGCGTGGCGTCCACCATGGCCCACGAGATGGGCCACAACCTGGGCATGGACCACGATGACAACATTCAAGGCTGCTACTGCCCGGTGCCCCAGGAGGGCGGCGGCTGTGTCATGGCGGCCAGCATCGGGTGAGGCCAGGGGCTGTGCGCAGGGCGGGCTGCCTGGGCGCCCCCACCACCCCCTGACAGGCACCACCCTGCACCCCCAGCACCGAGTTCCCTAAGATGTTCAGCCACTGCAGCCGCACGGACCTGGAGGTTTTCATGGAGAAGCCACGGACGGCCTGCCTGGCCAACGCCCCGGACCCCGACCGGCTGGTGGGCGACCCCGTGTGTGGGAACCGGTTTCTGGAGCGTGGGGAGCAGTGCGACTGCGGCCCGCCCCAGGTACAGGACGAGGGCGCCCGCCCATCCGCGTGCTCTGACCCCCGTAACCAGCCGCGGGGGCCTCTGGAGGGCGGTCCCGGGTCAGCCCGGAGCCCACTCCCATCTCTGCGGGGCCCTGCCCCACTCCCCAGGCCTGTCAGAACCCCTGCTGCAACGCCACCACCTGCCGGCTGGCTGCGGGGGCCGAGTGTGCGCAGGGCGCCTGCTGCCGTGAGTGCAGGGTGAGTGCGGCGCCCCCGGCCACGGGGTGAGGGGGCCGAGGACATGGCCCACAGCAGGGCAAGCGTGGGTCTGTGGGGGCCTGCGTTCCCCACGTGAGCTTTGCTCCGCTGCGCAGGTGACCCCTGCCGGTGAGCTGTGCCGCCCCACA
The DNA here is from genome assembly GCF_003254725.2 of Canis lupus dingo. Classification (NCBI taxonomy): domain Eukaryota; kingdom Metazoa; phylum Chordata; class Mammalia; order Carnivora; family Canidae; genus Canis; species Canis lupus. The sequence goes on along the minus strand of NC_064270.1, from coordinate 41,047,793 downwards.
AAGGATGCGTGTGACCTTGAGGAGTACTGTGATGGCCAGCAGCCAGCGTGCCCGGAGGACGTCTTCCAGGAGAATGGCACGCCCTGCCCAGGAGGCTACTGCTACAACGGGGTCTGTCCCTCGCTGACCCAGAGGTGCCAGGACTTGTGGGGGACAGGTGAGGCCTGTGCGCTCCGGCCGTGGACCCGCAGGCCTGCAGGGGGCTGCGCGTCCCAAGCTGGGGGACTGACCTCCTGGCCCCCACAGGCTCCCGGGTTGCCATAGAGACATGCTACGCCTACAGACTCTCTCCAGGCTGCAAGGGCAGTTCCCTTCCTGACTTCAGCAGGTAAGTGCTCATCTGTGGCTGGCTCCCCTGGGTCCAGGGCCACAGGCTGTCCCTGTGTGTGGGGCTGCCCAAGAGGCTGCCCTGAATCGGGGGGAGCAGGGGCTCTCCAGGAGGTCCACCTGCCCCCAGAACCCCCAGGCCTGAGCATCTGCCCTCGTGGGAGGGAGGGTTGCATCCCTGGGGCTGGGCCTGGGGCAGGGATGCCCCTCAGCAGACCCTATAGCCTGTCCCAGGGCTCTGGGCCCCGTTTTGTGTAGCCCTCCGGGTCCTCCAAAGGGGGGGTCCACATGCCCCAGGCAGCAGACCCAGCAGGGCTGGTGGCATGGCATGCTTCTCTCCACAGAGTCAACAAGTGTGGCATCCTTTACTGTGAGGGAGGACAGAAGCCTCTGGAACGGAGTTCCTGCGCCATGACCTTCCCCACAGGCACCTGCCAGGCTCTCGTCCTGGAGGGAGGTGCTCAGTATGAGCCAGTGCCTGAGGGCACCCGGTGCGGCGAGGACAGGGTGAGGACAGGGCATCGGCTGGCTGTGACCCAGACGTGGGCCTGGACGTGTCCTATGAGGCGGTCAGGCTGCTGGACCTCCAGGTCCTAGATGCACGTTCCTCGTGGGCGAGCCCCTGGTCCAAGGGCCGTGCACACAGATTCCTCTATGTTCCCAGTAGAGACTCAGTAGGGGCGGGGGGGTGGGGGGCTCCGGAAACCCCGCCCTTAGTTCCCGGGGCTTGAAGACCCTTCTGCCCTGCATTCCACACCCCTGGGCATGGCGGAGGCCAGGCCTCTGGCCCCGGGCACGGCGGTGGGCTGGCTGGCCAGCAGACGGAGCGGGGACCGGGCGGCCCTGGAGGCGGTGGCCATGGTCGGCTTCAGCTGCCGGTGGAGGTGGGTCTGGAACGTCTGCCTAAGGAGCCCCCTGCTGCCCCCCAGATTTGCTGGAAAGGACTCTGCCAGCAGCTGCAAGTTTACAGATCCAGGAACTGCTCCGCCCAGTGCAACAACCATGGGGTACGTGAGCCGGGGGAGGTCCCGCCCCCCGCCCCCTGGGGCTGAAGGAGACTGGTGGGCCGGGCTGGAGGCGAGCCCAGGCTTGGCAGGGGCAGAGCCAGCGCCCTGGGGGCGTGCGAGAAGCCCAGCTGGGCCTGCTGGCTGGAACTGGGGGGACTGGGCGTCCCCGGTGAGCACGGAGGCCCAGGGCAGTGGTGCCGGTGGACACATGGGCACAGGCTGCGCAGGCTTGAAACAATCTGGAACATGGACTAGCGCGATCAGCTCTTGATAACCAATAACTCGTGAGGTGATGCGGGGACAGTCGGCCCCTGAGAGCTCGGAACGGCAGGGGCTGGGGTGTGCCCTGCGGGCCTTACGTGCTCGCCTTGCCGTCAGCACCTTTGACGTAGCCCTTGGTTATGGCAGCCCCACGGGGGAGCCGGGTCTGTGCTCCATCGGCGGGGCCACAGCAGAGCCCCTCTCTGGCCTGGGGCCTGGCCTGCTGGGCCCTGGGCGGTGCAGCGGATGGGGTGTGGAGGTCCAGGGGGTAGGGGTGCCCCTCAGCAGACCCTACGGCCTGTCCCAGGGCCCCACCGGTCAGGCCGGGCCCTGACCCCCACTCACCCCCAGGTGTGCAACCACAAGGACGAGTGCCACTGCCACCCGGGCTGGGCGCCACCCTACTGCACAGAGCTGCTGCCGCAAAGGCACACAGGTGGGCCCGGCCGCCCTGGGGCCTTCATGCCTACACAGCCTGATGGGGTCCTCCCTCAGAGCACCGGGCAGGGTGGAGGACACCCTGTGCCCCCAGGCCCCTCGGGGCACTGCTAAGGATTTGGGTTTGCAGTCCTCGACTCGGGGCTCTCTGACACCTGGCCTCCCACGCCGCACAGGGTCCAGGGACCTTCTGGTGGGCGTGCTGATGTTCGTGCTGCTGCTGGCTCTGGCGCTCCTGGTGGCCATGCTCCTCTACCGGAAGGGCTGGATCCCCAGCTGTAGGAGGTGAGTCGGCTGCGGGTTGCAAAATACCATCACGTGCAAGGAGCACTTCCCGTGCCCACACAGTTGGGAAATGCCCTGCTGCTGCGGGAGGATGAAGAGAGGCAGCCTCGGGGCCTCTGCCTCTCACTGAGCGGGGCGGGGCGCAGGTGACAAGCGCTGGTGACAGGCGCTGGTGACAGGCAGAGGTGGTGAACCCAGACAGAGCTCCTCCGTCCACACCCGAGTCGGTGCCAGAACACCTGAGAAGATGGGGGCTCTGCAGGAGCGGCTCTCCACCGCGCACGGTGGGCCGCCGCCTCGGAGCTGCCTCGGGACCTTGCCCCATCTTGCTGGTTGAGGGACACACATGGGAGCCCCTGAGTCCCTGGCCCAGAGCCCCAGGCCAGGACACACTGACCAGCTGTGCTTTCTCCCCAGGAGTGCAGCGCCCACAACTGCCAAGGGGCTGTCCAACCCTCTGTTCCACGAGGGGCAAGGCGTGCCGGCCAAGGGTGGGGCTCCGGGCCCCACCATCCACCCCTGCCAGCCTGCCAGGCCCATGGCCTCCGCGGCGACCCCTAAGCAGCCACACTTCGCTGTAAGCACAGCATCCCCGCTCCCTGGGCCATCCCTGGGCCATCCCGCCAGCAGCTTAGGGCTGCCCCAGGGAGGCAGAAGCAGGCTTTGGGGTGGACTGTCTGAGAACTCACAGGAGCCAGGGACAGGACGGGAGCTTGAACCTGGTCCGGAGGCTCTCGGCCTCTGCGGGGTCAGTCGGGAGGTGTTAAGACCCAGACGCCCTCTGTTGCTGCCCAGCACCTGAGCCCCCTCCACAAGGCTGAGGGAGGGTGTGTGGGGGTCGCACCTGGGCTGGGCCCTGCTGGGCAGTGGGGCGGGGCAGTGCATTGCACGCACTTTATTCTTCCTGGGAGGGAGGGAACCTTGAGTCCCGAGCTGGGGGCGCTGCTCCCTGTGAGACCCAGGCTCTTTCCCCTGCTCCCCGCAGCCTTCAGCCACCTTGGGCAGCCCTGCCTTCACGGTTCCTGTGTACACCCGGCCGCCCCCACAGCAGGTGAGCCGCAGGGGGCCCGGCAGCCAGGCCATCGGGGGTTCCCAGTGGGTCTGAGGTGGGGAGTGCAGGGGCTGGGGGCTGGATGTGTTGAGCCGGGGACCCCAGGGCAGCAGCTGCCCCATCGGCTGGGCTGGTCGATGGTGCTAAAGAAACCCGGGTGCCCAGGGGGCCTGACTGCTCTCCTCCCTCCCACTAGCCCAGGCCTGCTCCTCCTGCCGCACCCCTCCCTGAGCTGAAGCCCAAGCAGGTGAGAAGCCTCGGCCACTTGGGAGACTCCCCCCACCCCTGCGCCTGGGCCCCTCTATGGCTGTGGGGCCCCTCCAGACCCTGCTGTGTGTGCGGCTCCTCCATCATGAAGTCCTCTGCTTCCCTTTGGGCCTGATTTCTAGAGATGCTTTGAGAGATGCTCAGCAGATGACTCCTTCCTCTGTGACCTCCAGGGTCTGCCTGTGTCTGGAGGCCCTAAACTCATTTTAGACGTACTGAAAAGCTGCAAAAATAGGGTTAGGAGGGACTTTGACAGGACAAATGGGGACCACGGGGCAGAAAGGGGTCTGGCCAATGAGTGGTGGTGGCAGTCAAGGCTACAAGGGAGCTGTGCACACCGAGGGCCTTCCCTGGGGCAGGGGTGGGGTGGCCAGTGCCCAGGAGTGGGCCTTCCCTGGCCCCCCCCCCCCAAGCCTGAAATACAAACATGCAAAGTTCAGTAGTTAATTCCTGGCTCTTGAACTTCCAAAGACCCACATTCTGGCCATTTAAGAGCTTTTCTTGGGAAACACTGGAGTGGGGCAGTGAGGTAGGTCGGGGGATAGGCCCCTGAATGGGGTTCGGTTCTGTCCCTGGCGCAGCCAGGGGCTGGGGAGTGTGTTGGGGGCACCTTGTTGAGAAGCCTGCGGGGTGGCCAGGAGCAGAGCCTGTTCCAGACGCAGGTTGGCTTGAGACGGTGTCTGAGTGTCGTGGTCTGTCCTCCAGGTTGTGAAGACGACCTTACCACCCCCGGTGCCCCCCGTCAAGCCCGGGGCTGGAGCTGCCAACCCTGGTGCCTCGCAGGTAAGGCTCTCCCAGGGCGCTGGGTCTCCCGGGCTGACTGGGGGGTACCGGGGGTGGTAAGGTCGTCTTACCAGTGAGTGGGGGACACTCACCGTCCGCCAGCTTTAACATGGCCTCGCTGGGGACATGGGTGACACCTGTTGCTGAGCCGTGACCCACATTTCCAGAGGCTTTAAAGTGGCTCCTGGGAGCACATGCATGTTAGCATCACCGGCTCTCTCCTCCTCCCAGGGCGGGGGTCCTCCCAAGGTTGCTCTGAAGCCCCGGGTGCAGAGGAGGTGATGGGCCTGAGCCGGAGCTGCTGCGTCTGCTGAAGGGGCCTCGCCCGGCCTGGGCCCCCGCCCCGTCCCTGGGCAGGTCAGCCCGGAGAGGTGCTAACGGAAGAGCCGGGGCGGGACCGGCCGCGTCTCTGCTGCACCCCTACCCGGGACCCCGGCCGCGCCCCTGCTGCACCCCTACCCGGGACCCCGGCCGCGCCCCTGCTGCACCCCTACTCGGGACCCGGCCCTCCCTCCAGGGGCACCTGCGGCCAGGCTGAAACTGCATTGAAAAATATTTTCTGATTAAGTTATTGATCAAGTTCTAAGTAATGGGAGATTGTCATTAAATCGATGGAAGAGTGTGATGGAAGAGTGTGATGGAAGAGTGTGCTACGCGGCGCGGAGCTCGAGCTCGTCAACTCGCTCCTTCCCGCCCGGGCTCGAGCAGGGCCCCTCCCCCGCCCGGAGGCGGCGGCCCCGGGGCCCGAGGGAACGGCTGGCGGTCCCGCCCCTTCCGGGCGCCGTCTCCCGGCAACGGCCCCAACAGCCCGGCCCGTCGCCCCGCCCCTTCCGGCTCCCGGGGCTCTGCGGGCGCCGTCTCCCGGCAACGGCCCCAACAGCCCGGCCCGTCGCCCCGCCCCTTCCGGCTCCCAGGGCTCTGCGGGCGCCGTCTCCCGGCAACGGCCCCAACAGCCCGGCGCGTTCCATGCCGGGCTCCTCCAGGCAGAGCGCGCAGTCCCCGCCGCCGCCGCCGCCGCCCGGCGCCCTCCGCGCCCTCCGCGCCCTCCGCGGCCTCCGCGCCCGGCTGGACGGGCTCCCGCTCACCGCCCGCAGCACCACCGGGCCCGGGACCTCAGCGACGGCGGCGAGGGCGCTCGCTCCCGGCCGCAGGGGGCGCCCGGCGGTCAGACCCGGCGGCCCGGCTCGCGGCCTCCCTGCGGTGGCGCAGCCCGGGCTCCCCCGCAGCCGCTCCTCCCCCGGGGCGCCCACGCCGCGCTGGGTCTCCGGCCCCCTCTGCCCAGGGGTCGCGGGCGCTGCCCCGGGTGGAAGCGGGGTGGATGCCAGGCTCCGCGCCGCGCTGAGCTCGCACCCCTGCCGCTGCGGTGATGCTCGCGGCCCGTTGACCTGCACAAGCACGTCCGCCTGCAGCACAGACCTGGAGCGTCCTCGAGGCAGGGCGCCCCCTCCCTGGCCCGCTGGCCCTGCAGCCTCCCGGCTCCCTGCAGCGGCCAGGGCCAGGGCGCCAGTCCCAGTCCAGCCCGAGCTGACCACGGCGCTCACCCGCCGGCCCAGCCGTCGTTCTGGGGCACAGAGGCCGGGCAGTGAGCGGGCCCTTCCGCTGGGAGGACCGGCCTAAGAGCCTAAGCAGCGGCCCTGGCGGGCAAGGACGGGGACCCTGAGGAAGTGACAGCAGGATGACGTGCGCGGGACCCAGGACTGCATCGGGGCTGCAGTGGGGAGCAGGGTCAGGGCCCCTGCGTTCCTCAGGCTGTCCCGGGGGGCTCTGGGGCCCGGGCCTGCGGGGACGGGCCTGCGGGCCTACGACCTCTGACCCTGCTGCGTTGGTCATGCTGGGATGTGGCTCCCTGCCGCGACGGGAGGTGGGCTGAAGCCCTGGGCTGCAGACGGCAGCGCAGCCCCAGCCCTTGGCCCTTCCCGGGCCTGACCCGCCCGCCCCAGGGCCGTGCAGACTCTGTGCCGAACATCCACTGCCAGGCTGGGCCGGGCCGGGCTGTCTCCCGTCCCGTTTGTCCCCCCACCCGAGGCTGTGACTAGAAACGCAGGCAGGTGTGTTGGCAGCAGGAGTGATGGGCCGGTGCCCGCCCCTTGCTGGCCGCCCCTCACTGTGCACCCTTTAAAATCCTCGCAGGGCCCGGGACCCCACGGTGCCAGTGCCGACAGGCCGTGGGCAGACCTCACCACCTCCGCGCTTGCCGGTAGTACCCAGGTGCCTGGAGGGACAGGGTCCGAGGGGTGAGGCCCTCGCACCACTCACTTCTCTTGGGGGTTTGGGGCAGACGCACCGTTGCCCCCTCTCAGCCCGGGGCATTGTCTGGGCCTGTGCTTCCCGCAGGGGACGTTGTGCTGAGGCGGGGCGGGGGGGCGCGGGGCAGCCGTCCTCGTGGGCTGCTGACTCTTGGAAGCAGGCTGAGCACGTGCCGCGGCCCCCGCGCACCCCTGCCGTCCAGCGTCCGGCACCCATGAACCGAGCAGAGCCAAGCAGAGCCTGCCCGAGCCCCCGGCCGCGGCCCGGAACACAGGGCGAGGGGGAGCGCCCGCCCCTCCCGTGACCACCCCTTCCTCTGCGTCCTGCGCCCCGACTCCCTTCCCACTGCCCAGAACCCCCTGCTGCACGGTCACCTGTCACCCGTGGGTCTCACGCTGCTGTCGGCCTGGGCTGAGGCTGCGCACAGGTGTCGGGGCGCTCCCGGGGTGCCGGCGCCCCTCAGACCCGCGTGCTCTCAGGTTCTGCACGTGAAGGTGGCCGGGCTGGAGCGCCTGGGAGAGCTGGGGGCCCTGTGACCCGCTGCCCACCGCCCCCAGCGCCCCCAGCGCCCCCAGGGCCCCTGCACCCAGCAGGCTCAGGGTGGGCCTCTGCGGCACGGGGTGCTCAGGGGCGGCGCAAGGGCCCCCAGCCCCTTGCCCCCCAGCTCCCCCGCCCCATCGGCAAGTGAAGACGTGGGCCTTGTTCCCTCCAGCCCCGAGCTGTGCTGCCGTCATTGCGGCCGCGCAGTTCCTCTCTGGGGGGTGTTGCATCACGCAGGTGGTTGGCGGAGCCGCAACATCCTGCGGCAGCCACACTGGCCTCCTGTGGAGGGTTCTGCAGAGGCGCTCTGGGGTGCGCCTGTGGGCTCGCCCCAGGTTCCCCAGGGAGGGGGCATGTGAAGAGTGGGAAGTGCCCTCGATGAGTGGCTCCAGGCGACCCCCCAAGACGGCCTGGTGCTGCTCTGGGGTCCCCTGGCCTGCGGGATGGCAGGGGGCTGCACCCTCCTGCTGGGAGCACCCCCTCCCCCGGCTCCCACTGCCCGCGCCCCACCTCCTGCGGCCTGAGCCTGGCCCTGCGGGCTCAGGAAGCTGCGTCAGAGCCACAAGCCACCTCAGCAGCTCTGAGTCAGACTGTCCAGGCCCCGCAGCCACCGAGGCCCCCGTCGGGGTTTGCAGCTGGGTGCAGCAGGGCCCGAGGTTTGGGTCTCCCCAGCCGGGAGGCACGTGGAGACTCGGGTCCGGTGGCATCTGGGCGGCACCCGGGCACCGCGGTGGATGGAGGGGGGCTCAGAGGTCTACACAGCCTGCCCCTGCAGGACGGGGAGCTGCCAGGCGGTGGGGGGCCCGGCTCCTGCTCCGGAGTCCACACCCCACTAGCCCTGAACGTCTGGGCTACAGGTGGCGCTTGCTTGTTCCGGGACATCAGCGTCAAGAGCCACAAAATCTGCCTGGACACCGGGTCACCAGAGCCCACGGCGGCCTCTTGGTGGCTGCGGGACAGGTGGGAAGTGGCTGAGCCCGGATGTGCAGGGGCCGGTACAGCTGGGGACCCGCCTGCCTGCTCCTGCCCGGGGCTCACTGGCAGAGGTGGCCCTCGGGGCTGCGTCCTGGGGTAGAGGCAGGACGGCGCTGGCCCCACAGCCTGGAGCGGTCCTGAGCATCTGGGGCCGGGTGGGAGGGGCACGTCCAGCCAGCCCTGGACCCCAGACCTGGTGGGCGGGTGGCCGGGCACTGGGTTCTGGGTCCTCGGCGGTGACTCCGCGGGACGGGGGGGGGCAGCTGCAGCCCCTGCAGGCTGTGTTGTGTCCTGGGCCACTGCAGAAGCCCTTCCCCAGCAAACACCTCCAAACTGAGACCCCAACGGGGGCTCCCTCTGGCCCCACAGCACCCACGACCTTGGTGCCGTCTAGGGTGCCTCACAGGGGACTCCAGGTAGGAGGTGTGGGTCTGCAGCCCCTGGGGGCCTCCCCGGTGTGCCTGCATCTCGGGGTGCCCCAGGTTGCGGAGCCAGGGTTCCCTCAGGGCCTGGACAAAGCTGATGACAGCAGGGCACCAGGGCGCTGTGGGCCCCACCACCCAGTCCTGTTTCCAGGGGCACCTAGGGCCACCTCAAGGTCAGGCCCAAGAGGCTTCTGGACCCTCCCCTGGGGAGGTGGGACCCCAGCACCGTGCCACAAACTCCCTCTGGGGGGCCTCATGCAGGTTCTGCGGGGGGGGGGGGGGCCACCTGGCCTGGGCGCTCAGGCCTCCGCAGCGCGGGGTGGGCTGGGGCTCGACAGCGGGGCTGCTTGGGGCTGCGGGCTGGGCTGGGTCACAGCCCCCCAGGTGCACGGAGTGGCCACCTCCCGGGTGAGTGACCGGCCGCGTCGGGAGGAGGGGACCTTAGGACCAAGGACCCCCGCCACCGCCCCCCGCAGCTGCTCTCCAGTTCGAATCAGCTGTGTGTGGGTGGACGGAGGGCAAGCGCCAGAGCCCGATGCTGCCCGCGGGCCCGCAACCAGCCCCTGCACCAGCGCAGACCCTGGAGCAGACCCCAGAGCCGCTGCCCGAGGTTCCCGGGGCTGCAAGAGGAGGGGGGGAGGGGGCGGGAGGGGGGCAGGGGGCAGAGCTCGGCGCCCTGCAGTCTTGTTTTTAAGCTTTTAAGGGGAAGGCGAAGGTGGCGCGGGCTGCAGACCTGCACGGTGACCCCACCCCCTGCCCAGGAGAGCCCAGCACCCCGGCCTCTGTGCAGGGGCAGACCTGCTCCCCCCCACCCCCCCACTCCTGGGGCGGCCCGGGTCTACCCACTTCCTCATTTGTAAAATGGGGAACTAAGGATCCCACTGCCCCTCCCGTCCCCGGGGCTGGCCCAACCCCCACCACGTTGACTCCCCTTCCTGACCCGGGAGATGGGCCACACCCAGCGAGGTGTGTGGGGCTGCGACACGCGGTGCCCAGCTGGGCCGGGGCCTGGGGGCGCTGCTGCGGGGGGGTGTCCCCGTGGGCAGACGCCCGACCGCAGGGCCTGCCCCCCCCATGCCCGCCCGCTGCCTCAGGAGCATAGGTTTTCATGAATTTTTTGTGTTTGTTTTTTTTGGTTTTCATGAATTTTGAAACAACGGATCCGACTGTCGTCCCCTTGCACCCCCGTTTCCAGCCCCATGTGTGCGTGCGCGTGTGCAGGAGGCTGGGGAGCCCCGGCCCGACTGCTGGGACACGCAGCAGCTCCTGGTGGCCTGCGGTGCCCCGGGCAGTGGTGGGGAAGCAAGGGGCAGGGCCCTGTCCCTGCTGGTCCCGGTCCTGGTCCTGGCGAGCGGGACGACGGGGGGCGGGGGGGGGCAGCGTCCCCACCTTGGTGACACAGGCCCTCCGGCGGCAGAGGGAACCGCAGGCGGCGTGGGGGGGCCGGGGAGGGGAGTGACGGGCGGTGGAGAGCGGTGGCCAGGGCAGCCCCGCGGGGTGGACACAGGAGGTTGGTGGCCCCGGCCCTGGGGCAGCAGGTGCAGAGAGCCCGGGGTCCGAGGCCTGCGGGCTGGCGGGTCACGGCTTGGGGATCCTTTGCTCTGAGAAAGGTGGGAGCTGCTGGTGGGTGCTGGGCAAGCGAGCGGCTCACCGTTGTGTCACGATCCTCGTGACCCCGACCCCCAGTGGACGAGGCCTGGACGAGGCAGTGGACGCCTGAGGAGCCTGCGGCTCTGGCTGTGCTTTGGAGGCGGAGGGAGCAGGATGGCACAGGCGTCCTCGGCGTCGCTGATGAGACGTGTCCAGAATGCCAGCAAACGGGAAGGATGCCTGCATCCCAGGGGGCGCGCCACCCCAGGGCCCGGGGTCACCTGGGGGTCGGGGTAGTGCCTGGGCTGGGGGGGATTCTGGGTGGGGAGTGTGGTTGCGCGGCCGCTGGTTCAGAGCTCAGCACGTGTCTTTGCGGCGTCCCCTGCACCTGTGCCCCCTGCACCCAGACCCCCTGCACCCGCGCCCCCTGCACCTGGACCCCCTGCACCCACGCCCCCTGCACCTGGATCCCCTGCACCTGGACCCCCTGCACCTGCACATCCTGCACCAGGCCCCCCTGCACCCATGCCCCCTGCACCCGGACCCCCTGCACTGGCCCTCCCTGCACCAGCCCCCCCTGCACCTGGACCCCCTGCACCCGCCTCCCCCCCACCGCGTCTATAAGGGAGCCCCGCGGCGCGTGGGTGCGGAGACACGCCCTGCTGATCGGAACCGCGTTGCTGAGAAGGCCCGTTTCTGCAGAACTCACTTCGGAAACAACGTATGAAATTAGGTCAAAGCTTGAAATAAGTCGGAGCGCACGGAGCAGAGGCGAGGACTGCGTGGCCGCGCGGCCCGGGCGCAGGGAGCCAGCGTGAGGACCCGGCTCCTTGGGGCCCGTCCCCATCCGTGTTGCTGTTTCCATAGCTGTTGTTCTGTGACTGGGGAAACCACAGCAACTAAGGGTTCTTCCTGGTGCTCGGGAGCTGAGACCCCCCCCGGGACCAGGGGGCGCAGGAAAGCTCAAAACTGGACGAAGCCTGGACCCACGGCCCCGGCCCACGGCCCCCCCCGCCGGGAAGCAGCCTCGGGCCAGGAGGCGGCTGATGGGCGTCCTCAGGGTGGCCCTGTCCCTGGGGAGGGGGGACCCCACATCCAGACCCTTCGGGCCCTCCACGCCCTCCCCCTGTTCTCAGAGGGGCTTGGCCTCCCCCCACGCGGTGAAATAAACGGATACCTCCCCCACCCCTGCCACTGCCCCCATCCCTCGGGCCGGCCCAGCTGCCGTCCAGGCAGAGGTCAAGGGGGCGGGCGGGGGACCGCGGGTCCGAGGAGGGGCTGCAGGGCCGGGCTAGAGGCCGCGGCACCCTGGATGTCCTCGTGGTGGCCGTCACCCGCATCGGGATCGCCCCCCAGGCTCCTGGCCCTGGTTGGCACAGGGCCAGCTTGCCCGCCCTGCCCCGCGTGGAGCCGTGTCGAGCTGCCGACTGGCGGGTGCTGAGCCCCCTCGGGGCTCCCGGGGGAGCGTCCACCCTCCAGGTTGGGCCCCAGGAGAGACCAGCAGGGCTGAGGGTGGAGGGTCAGCTGGTCCCTCCTGAAGACGCGCACCATGTCTGCCCCCCTCTCGCAGGGCCGCCGCCCCGGCCCCGCCCCGGCCGACCCTCCCTTACCCGCTGCCCAGTGTCCCTGGGGGCCCAGCCGCGGGCACCTGCCCGGTCACCCCTCCAGCGCCTGGGGACAGAGGGCAGGGGCTCTGCTCACTTGCATTCCCAGGCTCGGAGGCCTCGCCGTCCCTCCCCATCAGGGTCCCAGAGCACCCCCGACCCCGTGCACGCCCACCCACACGTGAGCGCACACTCAGTTCCCCGGGGCGCCCTCCTTTGCTCCCACCAGCCGTCGGGACTGGTCCTCTTCCCCGTGACCCAGAGCCGCGGGGAGCAGCCCCTTCCCCAGATTCAGCGGCCTCTGGGCCTTCCCGGCTCGGTCCCAGGCAGGGGGCCCTGGGGACACGGCGCCCGCAGCCTCCCCGAGCCAGCCAGCCAGTTTCTCTGTGGACAGAGTGGGGAGGGGGCCCCCGAGGGTCCCCGGAGCCCGGGCCCTGGATGCTGGGCTCGGCTTGCTGTCGGGGCCTCGGTTCCCCTCAGCACAGGGCCCCAGGACCGGGGCTCCCAGAGCTGCCGAGGGGCCTGCGGTTGGGGGGCCAGGGGGCCGAGGGCGTGTCTCCGTGGGCGAGCTGGCCAAGGACCCGAGGGACACGAAGGGACCACGAGTGAACGGCAGTGGCCGTCGTCAGAGCCCCGTCCCAGCGTGAAAGCCCCCGAGCCCGGGGCAGTGGGGACCTGGCTCAGCCTGGCTCCAGGCCGGGGTGCGGGGGGCCCAGCCGGGGCAGGCGGGCGGGAGCGCGAGGGGTGCTGGGGCACACACACAGGGCTGCCCGGTCAGCACTTCCTCGTGGGTGCGGGTCCCGGAAAGGCCAAGGGTGCCTGGGAAGGGCCTGTGCGCAGTGGCCTTGGACGGCAGAGGGGGGTTCCCACGGCCGCCGTGCTCGGGCCGCCCGAGAAGTGGAAGAAAATATCAAGAAGCCGGATTATCTCCCCCAGAGGGAGTCACAGCCTTGAAACCCTGACGCAGGGAGGCCCAGGGAGGCCGAGGCAGGGCCCCCCCAGCCAGCCTTAACCCTTTGCCGCCCCTCCCGTGGGCCCGGGCATCCTCCTTCAGAGCCTCTGGGCACAGGCCGCAGGTGGCCGCAGGTGGCCGCAGGTGGCCCCAGGGACCCAGGAGCCTCCGCTGAGGTCAGGCTGGCCGCTCCGTCCCCCTGCCCAGGGCGCCCGGGCCCAGGTGGTCCCAGCAGCACCCGCCCAGCCCAGGGCCGAGGATGCAGACCCAGCCTGGTTCCCGGGGAGTCCCCGCCACAGACACCTTGGGGAGCAAGTCGGAACCCAGGGCCCCAGCTCACTCCAGGCAGATGAAGGATTAACAGTTGCTGCTCCCCAGCCCTCGGCGGAAGGTCGCCCTTGTTCTAGTGGGGAGCTCGCTCCCCTGGGTGGGCTCCTGCGGGCCAGATTTCCACACCCAGACGCAGCCTTTACCTTCATGCTCCAGGGGGCTTGGCCATTCTCGGGCAACTGAGGCCAGGAGTGTCGCCCTGGGGAGCTGGGCCCCTGTGGAGGGAGGGGCTGCTGACCCCGCCTGGCCCAGGCTGCAGGGCGCCTGTGGGGAGCAGTGGGGAGCTGCAGGGCATCCAAGAAAGTGTGGGGCAGGCTGGGGTGCAGGGCAGGCTGGGGGGCCTGGACAGACTGGGGTACAGGGGGGGCCAGGCAGGCTGGGGTGCAGGGCAAGCTGGGGGGCCTGGGCAGACTGGAGTACAGGGGGGCTAGGCAGGCTGGGAGGCCTGGGCACACTGGGGTGCAGGGGGGGCTAGGCAGGTTGGGGTGCAGGGCAGGCTGGGTGCAGGCTGGGGTGCAGGCTGGGGTACAGGGCAGGTTGGGGGGACTGGGAAGACTGGGGTACAGGCCGGTTGGGGTGCAGGCTGGGGTGCAGGGCAGGCTGGGGGGCCTGGGCAGACTGGGGTGCTGGGGGGCTAGGCAGGCTGGGGTGCAGGGCACACTGGGTGCAGGCTGCTGGTGCAGGCTGGGGTACAGGCCGGGTTGGGGGTCTGCAGACCTGTGGGCTGCTCTCAGGGGCACAGAGGAGAATCAGTGGGGTTAACTGCAGGGCCAGGGCTGAGGCGACAGCCGGGACAGCCCCTCCGCACGGGAACAGCACAGGGAGGGAGCGAGTCGTCTTGAAGGACACCCCTTATCGCCCATCAGGCCGGTGCCAAGCACGTCCTCCCAGGGCCAGCAAGGACGTTTTCTGTCTTGTAGGCAGAGGGAGGGCCGGGTCCGGGGTGTGTGCAGGGGTGGGGGCCACTCTTGGGGTCCAGGGTGCCCAGGGTTTAAGTGGGTGACACTTAAAGCCCCTTTGCAGGGGGCTCTGGCCGGGTGACAGCGCCCAAGACGCAGAGCCCAGGCCTTGGTGGACCCCGGGGGCTGGCGGACGGGACGGCTCCCTGGGGGTGGGGTCTGCGAAGACCCGGTCCCTCGGCTGGCCTCCCCCGGTCCCTTGTCTCCCCCCGGGGGGGCCGCCCGCACACAGTGGTCTGATCCGGGCCCCCTGCAGGCAGGAGCTGCCTGGCGGCTGAGGGTGCAGGCAGGGCCCCAGGTCTGAGGGTCACTCGGCGCGAGGCGACCAGGCGGCGGCTGGGAGCGGGACGGGCGGCCAGGGCAGCCCCGTGGGGTCCTGCTGCCGGCGACTCTCCCGACGGCTCCGCCAGGCTGACCTGGACCCGCAAACGCCGCGTGTGCGGGAGGCTGGGCCACGGGGGTCGGGGCTGGGGGGACCCCACGGAGCGCCCGGCCCCTCGGCGGCCTCGGCCTGGCAGGAGCAGAGGGAGGATCCCGGGCACAGGACCTCCCTGGTCACCGGGGGCCCTCGGTGGATCTGGGCCCTGCCCCCCCCCCGCAGGGGACTGGCCACCCCACACCCGGATGACGCCTTGGGCTGCGGGGGGCCCATGAGGTGACGGCGGGGGCCAGTGACTCCCAGCTGCCGGCCACTCGGGGGTCCGGCCCTGACAGGCCTCTCCATACCCTTCTGGGCTCCTGATAATCAGGAAAACAAGTTTAAGGAAACAAAGGGGCGACGTGGGGATCGATGCTCGGGAGCAGGGCCTGCCCCACCCACCGTCTGTCTGTCCGTCCTCCCAATGACCCACCTCAAGGAGCCCAAGGTCAAGGGCGACAGTGTGTTTCCCAGAAGCCCTGGGGCAGGTCTGCTGGGGCCTGCGACCCGGGGCACCGGGCAGGACCCCTGTGGTATCAGGGCACAGCGGCCACCGCAGGGGGGAGGCTGGGGTACGGGCTCCGCAGCCGCTCCCCGTCCAGCCAGTGTGAGTGGGTTTGGGGCGCCCCTGCCTCCTCCAGCAGCGGACAGGGGGACACCCCTTTGCTTCCCCGTCGTGGGCTCAGGGAGCCTGTGTCCCCGGCTGGCCAGCTGGGCTCTGCGCCTCTGTGTCCGTCAGCCCGAGGACCGGCCCCATGGCGACCGCAGGCCTCCAGCTGCTCAGGCCACCCCAGGGCCCAGGCCTCGGTGCGGCAGGGTCCAGGGGCCACGCGTGTCCACGGGAGGCCAGGGGCTGTGCGCTCTCGCGGCTTACCCCGGCGCCGTCAGGTTTAGATGCTGGCGGCGTCCACCCCGTGCTGCGGGCGGGCAGCGCCGAGGGGCTGCTGTGTGTACACGCACATGCACTTGCACACACACACGCACACGCGTGCATGCACAGTCTGGGCAGGTGCCGGCCGAGGAGGTGTCAGCGGGGCAGCTCGGCTCCCGCACCGAAGTAGGTGCCCGGGCAGTGCCTGCCCACGTTGGGAGACAAGTCGGTCCCCATGGGGGGCGTCCAGCACTGTGTTCACAGGGCTCCCTGGCTGCGGGTGGCAGGCGGGGGCCCAAGTCCGAAACAGAAGGCCTTCGGGTCCCCACCTGCCCGTCCAGCACCCCCCGCCCCCCGCACAGTGCGTGGTCTCGGCACGGGAGCCTCCTGGTCCTTGGGCAGCTGTCCCCGGGTGTGCGGGGGCCCAGGGACAGCCGTCCACCTGACCCTCTGGGCTCCCGGGTGGTGTTCCCGGGGGGGTCTGGGACTCGCTGCCAGGGGCTCCGGCGGGGCAGGGGGGGACAGGGACAGACGCGCACTTTCCGGGCCCTGACGCAAGCAGTGGCGCGTTGGCAGATAAGTGCGGGCCAGGCTGGCGGGCTCCCAGCTCCGGGCGGCCGCCCCCCGGCCCGGGCCCCGCTCAGCGCTGTGCTCACAGCTCCTCTTTGTGCCCCAATCTCGCAGGCGTGGGGGTGGACGGGGCCTTGGCACGGCTGGACGCGGGACCCACGTGACAGCGGTCGCTCCGCCTGCCCGGCCCCAAGGTCGCTGCCTCGCATAAAGGGGCCCGACGGGCCGGGCTGGAGGAAGAGCTCGGGGCCAGCAGCCCGCGGCCAGCAGCCGGCTCTCCTCCCAGCTCGCACGCTCCGCCGCCGCCCGGACCCGCCGCCTGGGACCTGCTGCCGCCCGGGACCTGCTGCCCGGACCCGCTGCCGCCTGCACCCCCCACCGCCCGGACCTGCCGCCCGGACCCGCGCCCGCGCCCGCTCACGGGCCCTCCCGACGGCGAAGCTGCTCGCTGTTCCTTTTTCCTATGCATATACTTCTTTGAGGGTCTGGCCTGAAGAGGTGTAAGGCATGGGAAAAGGGGGTAACGAGGTCCTCCTCGCGCCACGGAGCCGCCCGGGCCGCCGGGCGAGGTGGGTCCTGATCGATCGCAGGACGAGGCTTTGGTGCGGGCCCCGGGGGCTCTGGACGGGCGCTGGGCCCTGGCTGACCTTTGCCCCCAGGGGCCAGGGAGCGCCCAGAGCCGGGGAAGCTGCTGGGACAGGACGTGGGTGGGGGGCAGGCCGGGGGGCTGGGGCCGGGGTGGCTCCGCAGAGGCTTGGGGGGCGGGGGGCGCTGGGTCAAGGCCTGTAACCGCGAGTGTCGTTCATGTTCTGATCAGAAATGTCAATAAAGCTAATTTCGTGGGAACCTAAATGTGATTGTTTTGATAACTGGTTTGAACCGAAGCCCCTGGGTTGGTGCGGGGCTGTCTCCTGGCTGCCGGGGGGGTGGGGGGCGCGGGGGGCGGGCTCTGGGGAACTTAGGGCGGAGCAGGTGCGACCCCGGGGAAGGGCTGGGATCCGCCGACCGGGGTGGGGGCCAGCGTCCCTGGAGCCTGGGGCCTGAGGTTCCCGTGTAGACAAATGGACAGGAGCTTCCATGGCGACTGTGGGGCCTTGGTTGGCGAGTCGCCCAGCAGACCGGCCCCTCGGCCCCGCGCCCGGCGCCCCCTGCCCTCCTTTGATGGCTCCTCCCCCCAGGGCCGCGGTGGGAGGGGGGTGGGCGGCCCCAGGAGACCTCGGGTGCAGGTGCTGGCCCGGGGCCCAGCACCAGTCAGTGCGGCCAGGAGAGCCCTCTGGGTTCCCGACTGACCCCCCCAACCCCGTAGGCCACTCTGGGGAGGGGGAGGAGGAAGGGGAGGGGGAGGGGCAGAGCTGTCCCTGAGGCTGGTGTCAGCCGCAGCCACAGCGGGGACACCCTCGGAGTGTGGGGACGCCCGCCGTCCTGCGAGCAGTGGGGTGGGGGGCTCGCCCACGAGCCACACTGTGCCTTCCCTGGGGAGGGGGTTCCCAGTCATCCACGACCTGCCCAGTGCGGGGGAGGGTCCTGGGGGCTGCAGGGGGCGCCAGGGCCGCTGCATGGGGGCCTCACGCTGCCCCTCAGGCCATGGCTGCTGGACGAAGGTGGGGTCCCGGGGACAGTCCTCCCTCTCGCCCGGGTGCCCCGGACTGGAACGTGTGCGGAGAATCGTGCCACAGGCCAGGAGCTGCGTGTTCTCACCGGTCGGGTGCCCTGAAGCCAGGCCCGGCAGGGGCAGGGGCAGCGTGTGTTCAGCAAGCCCGTGACCTCCGCTCTGCTGGCAGGGCTGGGGGTGCCCCCCCCTCACCGCCTGGGGCCCTCGGCCTGTGGGCTGGGCCTGCACCCCCAGCCAGCGTCCCTGCAGCCCCGCGGCCTGGACACAGGCTCCACCCCAGGGACCCACAACCTGGCCCCACGGCCACCTGGTGTTTCAGACGTGAGACCTGCAGGGAACCGGGCTGCTCCTGGCCCAGGCTTGGCCCCCCGCGGAGGGAGGTGGGGGAGGCCTGTGGCGCCCGGCCCTTCGGACAAGCGACCTCCGAGGAGCACCAGGTGGCATCCACTATAAAGCCCCCGTTTTCTGTAAACTGGAATGTAGGTTTTTGGCAAAAAGACTATTTCTCTCACAGGCTCCTGGGTCTGTGCTGAGCCCCAGCCGGCTGTCCTGTGCTGGTCACAGCCGAGGGCGACTGCTGGTCATGAAGGCCGCTCGGGTTACAGAGAGGAGGCCCAGGGGTGTCCGCTGCCCGGAGTGAGCTGCTGCTTCAGCCGCGGGATGCCCAAGCTGCGGGGGGGGGCGGATCCCGAGAGCAGAGGGACCACGCAGATGCACCTGGTGACATTTCCACGTTTGCACTCGAGGCTGTTAGCACGCAGCACGAGGAAGTATCCAAATCTTTTTTATGATTTTATTTTTAGGTAAGCTCTCCGCCCGCCGTGGGGCGCGAACTCACAGCCCCAAGATCAACAGTCTCAGCCTCCACCATCAGAGCGGGCCAGGCCCCCGCAGCTTTATTTTTTCCAACACTTTATATTGAATAAATTACTCTCCTATCACAGGCTACGAGCCCAACGTTTCAAAGTCCACTTTCGGCTTTGGGCTTTGTCCCCCGACCCCTCGTCGAGTCCTTAAACCGAGCCTGTAGTATCCAGGGAAGGAGCAGCTGGGTGGGGTGGGGGTTCCAGGTCCCGGCTGCCGAGGGGGCGCAGGGCTCGCAGGGTGGACGTCTCCCGGGGAGATGCGGGGCCCTGCGCGCACCCGCGCCGTGTGGACGGCAGGTCGGCCCCGCTCTGCTCCCGCTCCCGGCGGCCGCTGGGCTGTCACGCGTCCTCAGAAGGCATCCCCGGTCTGGGGCAGGGCACACAGGCCCCGGGGCACCCCGGACAAGGCCAAGGCCGGGCCCAGCTCCTGGCCCCCCGGGTCCGGGAGGCAGCACGTGGGAGGCTGTCTGCTGCACGAGGCCCACGCCAAGGCCACGGAGGCTCGATCCACCCGGCAGAGATCCCAGAAGGGGCCAGGGGGCTGCCCCAGAGCTGGAGGCCCCAGTGGGGGCGCCCAAGGACACAGCAGCCGCAGTGGCCTGCGCAGGGCAGGGGGCGGAGGGCAGAAGGTCACTGGAGGGTGGAGCCCCCCGGGGAAGGGGCTGCTCAGCTGCGAGTCCTGCAGTTGGCGTTTGTGTTTCATCCGGCGATTCTGAAACCAGGTTTTTATCTGCGGGGAAACCTCCATCAGAGCAGGGACGGGAACAGCTGCCCCCCACCAGGCCCGGCCCCCCTCACCTGCACCCCCGGAGAGCCTGGCCTGCACCCCCAAAAGCCTCACCTGCACCCCCGAGAACCTCACCTGCAGCCCCGAGAGCCTCGCCTGCACCCCTGAGCCTCACCTGTAACCCCCGAGAGCCTCGCCTGCAGCCCCAAGCCTTGCTTGCACCCCAAGAACCTTGCCTGCACCCCAAGAAACTCACTTGCACCCCTGGAGAGCCTCGTCTGCAGCCCTGAGAGCCTCACCTGCACCCCCAAGCCTCACCTGTAACCCCCAAGAGCCTCGTCTGCAGCCCCAAGCCTTGCTTGCACCCCAAGAACCTTGCCTGCACCCCAAGAAACTCACCTGCATCCCCAGAGAGCCTCGTCTGCAGCCCTGAGAGCCTCACCTGCAGCCCCAAGAGCCTCGCCTGCACCCCCGAGACCTCACCTGCAGCCCCGAGAGCCTCACCTGCAGCTCTGACCCTCACCTGCACCCTGAGAGCCTCGCCTGCACCCCCGAGAAACTCACCTGCACCCTCGGAGAGCTTCGCCTGCACCCCCAAGCCTTGCCTGAACCCTGAGAGCCTCACCTGCATCCTGAGCCTCGCCTGCACCCCCGAGCCTCGCCTGCAGCCCCGAACCTCACCTGCAGCCCTGAACCTCGCCTGCACCCCCAAGAGCCTCACCTGCAGCCCCGAGAGCCTCACCTGCACCCCTGAGCCTCACCTGCACCCCTGAGCCTCGCCTGCAGCCCGAGAGACTCGCCTACAACCCCGAGCCTCACCTGCACCCCCGAGCATCACCTGCCGCCCGGAGCCTCACCTCCAGCTCCGAGAGCCTCGCCTGCAGCCCCGAGCCTCGCCTGCCGCCCCGAGAGGCTCACCTGCACCCCCGAGAGCCTCACCTGCACCCCCAAACCTCACCTGCCGCCCCGAGAGGCTCACCTGCACCCCTGAGAGGCTCACCTGCACCTCCGAGAGCCGCATGTCGCGGGCCAGGCGCCGGCGCTCCAGGGGGCCCAGGTAGCGGCGCCGCCGGAAGGCGCTCTCCAGGGTGCTGAGCTGCTCTGCGGTGAAGGCCGTGCGCACGCGGGGCACCCGCAGGCCGTCCCCGTCCCTGCCCCACCCTGAGGGAGGACGGAAACGCCATCAAACGCCATCAAACGCCATCAGCCCAGCCGTCGGCCCACGCGGGATAGAGGGGTGCCCAGCACCCAGTGCGTCAGGGCGCAGGCCCCTCCTCTGCCGGCTGGAGTGTGGGCTGGGGTCAGGGCGAGGAGGGCGCCTGGCGAACAGCTCTGCAGCCCCCCAGCAGTTTCGCCCAGGACGGCGGTGCCCCCAGGCTGCCCGCCCCCAACGTGAAGCTCTGGCAAGTCTGCGTCTAGTCCTTTTTTATTGATTTAAGATTTCCTTCCCTTGGGGCGTCCGGCAGACTCCCTGCTGAGCTTGGAGCCCGACCCCGGGATCAGGATCTGGGCCGAAACCAAGAGTCAGACACTCAAGCAGTGTCCCCCGGCGCCCGTGTGTCCGCCGGGAGGCGGCGGGAGGCGCGAGCGCTGGTGTGCGGAGCTCGGCTACCTGGTCGGGCCTCACCCAAATGCCAACGGGCTCTAGTGCTGGTGTGGGGGGAGCAGAGCTTACCAATGACTTTAACACTTCCCTGGAAGCAGGCAGGGGACCAGAGGAGCGACCCTTGCTTCGGAGGGGGCGGGGGCAGGGTGTAAGGGGTCGGGGCGCAGGGATGACTGGCTGGCTTTTGTTGGGGAGGGGGCACTGGTTGCAGAGAATAAACGTAGAATTTAACTTCATTGAAGTATAGCATTTTCCCCTAAGATCAAACTCGTTCAAAAATGAACTTAACAGGGGCGCCTGCCTTTGGCTCAGATCGCGATCCCGGGATTGGGATCGAGATTGCATCGGGCTCCCTGCATGGAGCCTGCTTCTCCCTCTGCCTGTCTCTCATGAATAAATAAATAAATCTTAAAAAAAATGAATTTAACAGATAACATCAATCCCACTTTTGATCACATAGGGCTTTTTTTTTTTTTTTTTTAAGATCCTATCCATCTGTTCACGAGAGACACAGAGAGAGAGACAGAGGCAGAGGCACAGGCAGAGGGAGAAGCAGGCTCCATGAGGGGAGCCTGACGTGGGACCCGATCCCGGGACTTTAGGATCACACCCTGGGCCGAAGGCGGCGCCAAACCCCTGAGCCACCCGGGCTGCCCTGACCACGCAGGGCTTTAAACCTAAAAGCAGGGATCCCTGGGTGGCGCAGCGGTTTGGCGCCTGCCTTTGGCCCAGGGCGCGATCCTGGAGACCCGGGATCAAATCCCACATCGGGCTCCTGGTGCATGGAGCCTGCTTCTCCCTCTGCCTGTGTCTCTGCCTCTCTCTTTCTCTCTGTGTGACTATCATAAATAAATAAAAATTAAAAAAAAAAAAAAAAAAACCTAAAAGCAATGATTACATCACAAAGACCGAGAAACGCTCCGCAGTGAACGGCAAGGGGTCAGGGGGACGCCCTGCAACCGAGGCCCGGAGCTCCCAGGTGCAGACAGCAGGGCGCCCCGAGCCACCCCGCAGGGCCGCCGGTGCACCGCCAACGGGCCGGAGTCCCGAGGCCTGGGCGCCCAGTGGGCGGGCTCTGTGAGCTTCAGGACGTGCGTGTCCAGCCCCGACGGCCGACCGCACGCCGGAAGCCCGGGTCCCCCACAGTGCGAAATGACCGTGTCACGGCTCAGGGCCACACGCCAGCCCTTCCAGGACGTGGGGGTGGGGAGCCCCAGGGGGCCTAAAGACAGGAGACCCCGCCCCCGTGGCTTTGTAGTCCAGGCCTCCCCCCAACCCTCCCGGCTCCCATCTGGGAAGGGAGGCACCCCCCGCCCCAGCCTTACCAGCCGTGGGCGTCCGGGGCGCACACGCTTCTGAAGACTTGGCCTCCTCCACGCCCGCACCGTGCAGGGGCTCCCCGCTGCTGCACCCCCTGGCGGGAGCGGAGGGACCCCCCCGAGGGGCTTCAGCGGGCCTGGAGGGCGGTGACGGCCCCCCGCGGCTGCTCTGGGAAAGCCAGTCCACCGAGCCGAAGCTGGACGGCCCGCGGCCGCTGGGCAGGGGAGGGGACGGAGACATGGCTGCTCACAGGACAGAGGGGGTGACGCACAGGGTCCCCGCAGCACCGACGGCGGCTAAGGCACCAGGTCGTCCGCCGCCTTAGCGTTTATAAGCTCCGGAGGAGGCGGGTGGGAGGCCGGCCTGCATAGCCGCTCAGAGCCTCGCCCACCCCCAGATAAGTAGCACCTAATTGCCTTCGATTCAGAGGCACAAAGGAGGCCATTCACACCTCCCCCGGCTCCGAGATGTCTGCGGCGGGGCGGGGCTGAGCCTGGGCGGAGGCTGGTCACGTCCTTTCATCCCCCACCCCCACCGAGTGGCCCCTCCCAGCTGAGCACCCAAGCTGGAGGCTTGTCCTTTGGGGTGAGGAGCCGCCTCCTCTCCAGCCCGCGGGGTCTGCGGTGCCGAAGGCGGCAGGTGTGCCCACCTGAGGGAGGGCATGCTTCCCGGAGGGGGAGCAGCATCACCAGCGGGGGGCGGGGCTCCCAGAGCAGGTGCCGCTGCCTCAGGCTGTCCGGCGGGGGGAGGAACGTAGGGCAGGGTGGGTGCTGCTGCCCGGGGAGCACCCACCGGCCCTTCCCTCTCAGACGGTACTCGGCGCCCCCACCCCCGCCTCCACTCTGCAGTGGCAGGAAGGAGGGGTGTCTGCCCTCAGGAGTGCGGCCCCGCCCTGCTGCTCCCGGACGACCCAGCGGGAGGGATGGAGCAGCCCGGTGCTGCCGAGAAGGGCCGCCCCACTGCCCAGCGGGGCCCAGAGCCGCCAGGGACGCGGCAGCCCGGGTTCAAGGCCTGTCCTCTCTCCGGGGACCCAGCCCCCTCCCACCTCCGCTGCTCGCCACCACCACTTTCTGCAGGACGGGACCGAGGGCCAGCGCCCTCTGCGTCCAGGGTGACCTGGGGCAGCCCGGAGCCCCCACCCCCCCACGCCCGCCCCCTGGGTGTGGTGGCCCTAGCCCACCGGCCGACTCCTGGGGGCGCCGGCGCCAGCCTGGGCGGGACCGTGGGATCAAAGGCCCCTCCGGCTGGGCCCGGATTAACACCCCCGGCCGCCCTCCGGCGGGCACAGCGGGAACGGCGGCGCTGACCCCGCCGGGAAGGGTCAGGGGGCCCGACGCCTCCGAGTCAGCGCAGTGGTCCGCCGGTGGCCGCGTCCCGGGCGGCGGTGCTGGCCTGGACCTGGACGGAGAGGCCCCTGCTCTCAGACGCTGTCCTGCCCCTGGGGACCGAGGCCCAGCTGGTGGGGGCTGCGCGGCTCTCGGACCGGGAATGGGGTCGGCACTGCGGACCCCCCCGCCCTGTGCGCGGCTCCAGGGGCGCCCTCCCGGTGGACACGACAGGTGCCGGGACTCTGCGTCCTGGTCCCACCTGCACCCACCTGTGAGCAGCGCGCACCCGGTGCTCCCGCGGCGGGCCAGGGTCCTCCCCAGGGGTCCTGCTGCCCACACCCTCCCGGCCCGACCACGCGCCTCCGCACCGCCCGGGCTGCGGCCCCTCGTCCCCCAGGGGTGGGGCTGGGCTTCGTGTCCCCTGGGGTGGGCCCTGCGCGGCCTCCGCCTTCCTCCGAGGCTCAGGACCCGACGCGGGGTGGCCTCGGCCCTGACCGCTGACCTGCCCCCGAATCCCGCACCTGCTTGCAGCGGGGAGGGGCTCCCCAAGCGCATGCCCTGGGTCACTTGGAGGCCCCGGCCGCCCCGCCCCCCGCGTTCCCTGGACGAAACCTTCCCGGGCCTCAGCCCGCCCCCTGGGCTCCATCCCGCCGCCCCGGCCAACCCAGATACAAGGCCCAGGGAGGCCCGCCCTGCGCCAGGCCCCTCCTCCACACCCACCCCAGGAGGGGACTGGGCCGCAGCCCTTCCGGCTCCCCCACGGCTGCTCCTGCTGGAGAGAACCTGGTGTGAGTGTGCAGCTGGGGGGCTGGTTTCCAGGCTGCGGGGTGATGGGGGCACCCAGCCTGCCCGCGCACTCCGTGGAGCAGGGGGTCCAGCGGCAGGGTCCAGGGACACGGGGAGGGAGGCGCGAATCAGCAGGGAGTGCGGCCACTGCCCATCTTTCCGAGATCCCACATTTTGGGGAGACGGGAAGGGTCCTACAAGGGCTGTATCAGAGTCAAGGGTGCGGGGCGCCCACTTGCTGTCCCACGTGTGACATACGTGTGACTCTCTCTATGGGCAGAAAAGCCCCAGGGCCTGCATGTCGGGTGCGTCCATGCGGGATTGCCGGGAAGAGGACCAGGACGCAGCCGGGGATTCCGCGGGGCTTGCATGTGGCCCAGTCATGGGCCAGGAGGACATGAGCCTCACCGCGAAGAGCCACTGTTACACTGAAAGGACAAAAAAAAAAAAAAAAAAAAAAAAAAAAGCTAGGGTTTCTCTAGATCTAGATCACAAATAATGGTTCTGGGAGACAGCAGCACGTGCATGTGCCCTGGGGGACGTCACGGGGACAAAGTGAGGGGCCGGCCCGCAGACGTCTGGAACACCCCCGTGGACCTGGTGTGGGATTCCAGATGCGCTCGAGTGACACGTCCGGGGAGCTGGGCGGCACACAGATGCTCCTTTCTCACGGGTCCGGAGGCGGGAGGGCCCAGATCCGGGACCGGGGTGCAGGGGTTCCCGGCAGAGCCACCTCCCGGCCAGCGGATGGTCACCACTTAGCACCAATCCCGGTGGCGAAGCTCAAGGCCTAAGCTCACCCCGGAGGCCCCACGTCCTAACACCATCACACCGGGGGGTAGTGGGGGGTAGGATTTCAACACAGGAATTTGGGGACACAAACATCCGGGGCATAATCCAGAGCAGCGTGGTTTCTGGCCGGGCGCCCTCGCCACAGGGCCGGTGAGGGAGGCCGAGGAGGACCCAGGGACGCAAAGTGGGCGCGTCGGTGGTGCAAACACGAGGAAGGAGTCGCAGACCCTGTGCAACCGGGAAGGAGGGCTCGGGCCTCGGCCGAACTGCGGGATCCCGGGGGGGGGGGGGGGGGGGGCGGGGGGACACGCCTGTCTTACCTCCCTAGTCATACGGAGGACGAACGTCCACCCAGATCTTGGGGATGTGTTCTCTGCACAAATGGCAGGTCAGGGACACGGAGCCCTGCTGCTGTGACTGCGGATTTCGGAGCCTGCCCCAGCGAGTCCCAGAGCAGCCGGGGTTTGAGAAGGTTCCCGCCACGGAAGCGTTTGTCACTGGAGCGTTACACGGATGCTTCTCCCTCTGCCCGCGTCTCTGCCTCTCTCTCTCTCTCTGTGTCTCTCATGAATAAATAAATCTTTAAAAAAAAAGCTAAGAAAATACCACGTGCTGGGGAGGACTCCGAAACTGGAGGCGCTGCTGCTGGGAGCGTGAAATGGTGCAGCCCCGTGGACAACAGCATCAAGCTTCCTCAAAATATTAAAAATGGAATTACCGGCGGTCTCCCCTCCGAGTGCCCCCCAGGATGGGGGCAGGGCTGCATCACACGCTCACAGGCGCCCAGAGGGGGTGGGGACCCGAGTGTCCCACACGGACGGACCTGAAGGAGGAGCACGGCAGCTCTGGCCACACGCAGCAGCGTCTCTCAGCCTCGAGAGGTGCGGACACGCCCCGAGGGCACGAGGCCGAGGGAGAGAAGCCAGACACGGAAGGGCGCCGCGTGATGCCACGTGCATGAGGTCCCCGCGGGGTCGCCTTCCCAGAGACGGGGGCGCAGGGGGCACGGAGGGCGGGGACAGAGCCTCAGCCTGGGGGTGGGGGCCGCACCGCAAGGAACGTGCTGGGTGATGCTGGATTGGATGCTTGATGGCTGAGATGGCAATTTTTTTTTTTAAGATTTTATTTATTCATGAGAAACACACAGAGAGGCAGAGACACAGGCCGAGGGAGAAGCAGGCTCCACCTAGGCAGCCCGACGCGGGACTCGATCCTGGGACCCTGGGATCCTGCCCTGGACTGAAGGTGGATGCTCAACCACTGAGCCTCCCAGGCGTCCCCAAAATTTTTTAATGTATATTTTAATGCAAAAAAATTTTTAAAAGGTATGAATCTATTGTCCAAGGACCCTTAGTGAGATGAGAGGAGCCCTACTCTGAGGAGCAGTCCTAGGAGACCCTGCTGGGGACCTCCCCCCGCCCCCGCGCTCGCAGCCAGGCCCGGGCAAAGATGCGCTCGTGCGGGGACGCCCTTCCTGCTGCAGCGTGTGCATGCCCCCCCGCCAGAGCCGACCCGGGACACCCGCACGCGACAGGCCCACAGAGCAGGGTGAGGACGCGCTCACCCCGCTGACCCGCAAGGGAGCCGCGGGCCGACGGGAGGGCCGCAAGAAGGGGCTTGGAGTCTTCAGGGCTTCGGCCACCGCACGTTTTTAAAGAGCGGAGCATCCGGCCGAGCCGCTGGGCTGAGCCAGGGCGATGGGAACAGCCAAGACCCCTCCCCTCCCGGGCCTGAAGCACTGAGGATACCAGGCGAGGAACCTTGGGGTTCCCTCCTCCGCAGAAGGGGCTGGCGAGGGGATTTGGGGCGCTCTATTGTCCCTACCCCTGGGGGGCTGGCAGATTTGCCCACCCTGGCTGTGACCTAAGAGGGTCTGGATGGCAAAGGGCCAGGATCGTGAAGCAGAGACGAGCGTGTCTTGCACCAGGGGACATCGTCACCTCTACGGTCGTGGTCTCACAGGCCCCCAGGACCTGCCATCGACACCGTGGAGAGGTGGGCTCAGCTTTTGGGCTCGGGGAGACCACTCCTGCTCCCACCGGGGGCGTCTTCCACAGACTCCTGAAAAGGACTTGGGGGAGGGGCTTGTAACCCACCCTAGGCCCCCCACCCATCGCAGAGCCCCAGGGACTGCAGGAACCTTGGAACACAGGCCTGCAGAACGCCCACCCCCTCACTGAGCTTTGTGGCCCGGGGCACCTGAGCGTCTGAATGAGCCCCTACTTGGGAAACTATTGTTATGTTGGGCAGGAGCCCCCGGCTACTTCCTTATCTCCCCAGGGCGGGAGCCCCTCCACGGCCCTTTCGGATCCACCTGTGGAGGGTGGGGTCACAACTACTATTTGGAAAATGCTCCCAGGGCGGTTCTGACCAAGTCTTCCCAGAACAGCAGGGGCCTGGTCCTTGACCTAAGTCCAAAGTTTCAGAGCCCCTGCCAGGGCCGCCCGGGCCCACCCAGAGCAACCACTTCCCCGGGACTAAAGAAGCCCCTTCCCGGAGGTGCCTTAGCTCTCCGGCCGCTCCTTAGGCCTGCCTGGGGCAGCACGGGGAGGGGACGCGCCCACAGGGTCGGGCTGGGAGGTCACTGCCACTCCCACCCCCTCCCAGCGTCCCGCTCAGTAGGGCTCCCGTGAAGGCAGAGGCTGGTCTGTGCTGCTGTGCTGCGTCCTGGAGCCCAGGGTGTGGGAGACCTGGGGGTCCAAGGACCCCAACCTACCGGCCAGCAGCCCCGCACATCCCTGGGTCCTCCCTGGGGTCTGGCTCCGCAGGCCCCACCAGCACATTTGCAGAACGAGGTCGGGAATAAACAATCTCTTTATTGAACTACCTAGACTGGGAGTAGGGGTGGGCGGCGGGACCGGTCGCAGGAGACGCGCCCCTACCGGACGGGCAGGCGGGCCTCACTCCCGCAGGTCGGCCAGGACGCCTCGCTCCGAGGCCGCGGCGCTGCCCAAGATGAAGCCCACGGCCAGGGACACCGTCTGGTCGAAGGAGCCGCGCAGCTGCTCCACGTGCTGGTTCAGGGTCAGCAGCTGGTCGCGCAGGGGGCCCAGGATGGCCACGATGTCGCCCAGGTGCCCCAGGGTCTGCAGCAGGGCGGTGTTCAGCGACGGGGCCGCGGCCTGCGGGGGCGCGTGGTGCTCGGGGCGCCGGGGCGGAGACTCGGGGTCCTCCCGGTCCAGGGACGGCGGCGGCGGGGAGCCCGGGGCGCGGAACGGCGCGCTGTCCTCGTGGCGGCCGGGCGCGGAGGCGGCGGAGAGCAGCGGCGGGGAGCCCGGGGCGCGGGGCGCGTCTGCAGACTTGGGCGGGGTCGGGCTGAACCTGAGCCTCCAGGCGGACTCTGCGTCGGGGTCGCGGGCGGAGGGCGGCGGCAGGACGTCTGCGGGGCGGCGGGGGCGGCGGGCCGGGCTCAGAAGGGCCCTGCCCCCGGGCCCCGGCCCCCACCTCTACCCCCCATCCTGTCCCCTCCCGGCCCCTGCGCCCCAGGACCGCCCCCGCTTCAGACCCGCGGCCCTGATCCCCACCCTTACCCCCGACCCGTCCCCTCCCGGGGCCCTGACCCCCAACCTCTACCCCCCATCCCGTCGCGTTCAGGCCCCTGCGCCCCAGGACCAACCCCGCTTCCCGGGCCCTGACCCCCACCCCTACGCCCCCCGTCCCCTCCCGCCCCCGCTCCCCCCGGCCCTGACCACCCCCTCCCGTTCCCCACCCGTCCCCTCCCGGCCCCTGCGCCCCCGCTCCCCGGGCCCTGACCCCCACTCCTACCGCCCCCCCACCCGTCCCCTCCCGCCCCAGCTCCCCGGGCCCTGACCCCCACTCCGCCTCCACCCCGTCCCCTCCCGGCCCCTGCGCCCCCGCTCCCCGGGCCCTGACCCCCACCCCTACCGCCCCCCCGTCCCCCCCCGGGCCCCGCCCCCCTTACCTGGCTCGGGGGCCGGCCGACGTCCGCGCGGGGGGCGCCCGGGCCCCGGGGAGCGGCGGCGGCCGCGGGGGTGCCCGTTCTCGCCCAGCAGCCCCATGAGCTCGCGGATCTGCGCGTCGAAGGGCCCGGGCGGCTGGCCGTGCGCGTCGCGGAGCTTGTCCTTGAGGAACTTGTAGCGGCGGCGGCACTGCGCGGGGGTGCGGCGCACCTGCTGGCGGGCCAGCGCGGCCGA
Organism: Canis lupus dingo; assembly: GCF_003254725.2. Classification (NCBI taxonomy): domain Eukaryota; kingdom Metazoa; phylum Chordata; class Mammalia; order Carnivora; family Canidae; genus Canis; species Canis lupus. The sequence continues at coordinate 41,018,702 of NC_064270.1, read as the reverse complement.
CACGCGGCGGTAGGTGGGCAGCGCCTGGCGGCGGTCGAGCAGCAGCGCGCGCCACACGGCCGGCTGCAGGAGCGTGCCCAGCAGCAGCTCCGTCTCGCGGGCGCTCCAGGGCGTGCGCTGCGCCGAGCCCGGGGACACGGGCGAGCCGCGGAGGCCGGGGGACGCGGGGGGCGCGGGGGGCGCGGGGGGCGCGGGGGACGCGGGCGCCGCCAGCGCGCCGGGCGAGGCGGGCCGTCGGGGCGGGGTCCGCGGCTCGGGGTCCGGGCTGTCCGGCGAGGCCGGCGCGGGGAGGGCGGGCGGGGGCGGCCGGCGCGGCCGGAGCAGCATCCCGGGGCCGGGGCCGGGGTCGGGGGCCCGAGCGAGGCCGCGCACACGCGCTCGGACGGTGCGAGCGAGCGGGAGACGGAGCTGGAGCCGCAGCGGGAGCCGCAGGTCTACGCCGCCCGCCCCCGCGCGCCCCCGCGCGCCCCGCCCCGCCCCGCCCCGCCCCCGCCGACTCGCACCCGGGCCGCGCGGGCCCCGACCTGGAACCACCTGCTTCTCAGGCTCTCGCGCGCAGGAGCGAACGCGCACGGCCGCCAGCCCCGGGGCGCAGCGGCGACTCGCTTTTACGCATGTGCGGGCCCCGCCACCGCCCCGCACCCCGAGCCCTGGAACGTTCCACGCCACGAGGCGCCCCCGCCCCGCCCCGTCCCGCCCCGCCCCGCCCCGCCCCGCGGCCTTAGCTGCGACCTCCCCCACCTGCGGGGGTGCGCGTGCGCGGGGTGGGGCCGCTTGCGCCCCTGCGGCCGCGAGGGCAGGGCCTGCCCAGGGCCCGCGGGCGGGGCTCACGCTCCGCAGAAAACCGTTTTATTAAAGAGTCTGCAGCGCGCGTCAGGACTAAGAATGTTGAGCATCCCTGGGGGCGATTCGGAATGAGCCAACGGTGCTGCAACCAAGCACCAGTGACTCGTTGTAGTCGTTATTCTAGAGGTTTAGCCAGAGCAATAAGACAAGAAAAAGGAATGAGGCTCATGAAGGCCGGAAGGAAACAAGTAAAGCCACGATCGTTTGCAGCTGACGCGATTACAAATAGGGAACGTACAAAATAACCTGCGAGGACGTTATTGGAATTGAACGGATTTAGCAAGGTCGTCGAATACGACGAGAAACAACAGAAATCCATCGTGTTTCTGTGCACCAGCTCTGCTGGTTTTTGCAGTTTTTTATTTGGGATAGTTTTAGGTTTACAGCCAGATGGCAGGGAAGACGCTGGCGTCCCCACGCTTCCCCTCGGGTGAGTGGCCGGCACCTCCGTCCCAGCTGAGAAAGTCTCGGTGGCCCAACGCCGTGGGCTGAGCCGCAGTCTGGGTCTTACCAGGTTTCCCGCAGATGCGCCTCTGCCGTCCCCAGACCCGGTCCCGCGTCCTGCCCTGCCTCCCCTACCCCTCGGGACCCTGGCAGCTTCTCGCTCTTGTTTTCCACGTTCCTGACGCGTGGAGGAGCCTCTCGGGCGTTCTGTGGGTGCCCCTGTACTTGGGTCTGCCGGGCGCCTTCTCGTGATCAGCCTGGGGTTACGGGTTTTTGGAGGAAGACCGAGGAGTGAACGCGGCGCCTGCCAGGTTTCCGCATCCCCTCCCTGCCCTGCGGGGGTCCAGGCATCCGTGCACCCCACCCTTGTGGGTAAACCAGGCCGCGCCCGGGGCACCGGGGCACCGACACGTGCTGCTTGGGGTTATCCCGGAATTGTTCCTGTTCGGTGACTCAGGGGTGCTCTCTGGTTGCAGGGTGCAGGTCCACACATGGTGTGTAGAGGTCGAGGATACCAGCCTTCCCCTTTCCCTCTCCTCCTGTGTCCTTCTGACGTGCTCTACCCCCCGCCCCCCACACTTCCTGGTTATGCAGTGTGACCAGAAACTTCTGCTCATCTTGTACTTGACCAATTCCAGCCCTAGAATCAGCCATTCGGCCATTTCTCCAAAAATCTGTGCTTCCTTTTTTTTTCCAGAGGATGGTATCTGGGTACAGGGTGTACTGATGCTCCTGGGGTGTCACTGCTTCCAGGCCACCAGTTCTCGGGGGGAGTAGTTTGTCCCCCAGGGTATGTTTGGTGGCATCTGGAGATGCTGGCTGTCACACGTGGGGGTGCTGCTGGCATCTGGGGGGTGCAGACCAGAGGTGCTGGGAACCCCTGCCCCACGGTGCCCGGCATGGCCCACGGCAGAGATGGTCTACCCAGAACACCATGGGGGCCATGACAGCCCTGTGCTGGCGTGGGGGAGGGGGTGAGGACACCGACCCACAGGTCCACACACACCTTGCGTCTCCACTGGCTTCTCGGCCACGTCTTTCTCCGACAGCAGGAGGCCTGGCTCCCTTATCTGTGATTTCCTTCTCCATCCGTGAGCCCTCGTGTGTAAGGGAAGCAGCTGTAGGATGGCGCATGGGGATGCTGGTGAGACTGGACTGCAGGCCTTATGTGGTCTTTGGCCCCACGCTTTCCCTTCTAAGCACCGCTTCCCACGGTGCCTTAGATCAGCCCCCAAAGGGGTGGGAGGTGGGTGAGGAGACGGGCAGGCCCACGCGGGGCGACCCATGGGAAGCCCCGGCGCTCGTAGAACAAGCCCCAAACGGCAAGGGCGGCCAGAGGACAGCCCCAGAGTGCCCCTGCCTGCAGGGCGGTCCAGGAAGGCCGGCCTGGACCCATCCACCGGGACCCGGGAGCCCATGCACCCCACAGCACACAGGACACCGAGCTGTTCGGCGCAGCGTAACCCAGTGCTCCGAGCAGTGGCTGGAGCTGGCGATTCTGGGGCCGGAGCCGGGCCTTCCTTCCTGACGGGGCGCCGTGCCCCGGGGCCTGGCTGCGTGGGGCTCCGCGGGCCTTCAGCGGGCCTGTGCCGGTGTCCCCACGGCTCCTGGGCTGGCCGGCCGGCGCCGCTCACTGCAGGTCCGCTTGGCCCACTCGGGGCCACCTGACGCTTGCTCCAGCCTGGTGGTCCTGGGTGGTCTGGCTGGTGTGGGAGGGGACTGCCCTGGTGGGGGTACCTGGAACCCTGGCTGAGGGGGCGCTCAGGGGTCACCTAGAGGACAACCCGGTGATTTGCTTGGCCCCGGTGCAGAGGAGCTCCTCATGGTCCTCATGGCCTTGCTCGAGTCTCCGGGAGCAAGAGATACCGGGCTGCAGCGATTTTAAAGTGGGTGAGGACCGGACCCACCCCTCCACCCACGGCTGGGACGCGCGATCCACCTAGCGGTGGCAGCTGCTGCACACGGTGCCCTTGTTCTTCGGGGCCCCCTGCCACGTGGAGGGCTTCCCGGGGGCTCCTGCCAAAGGTGCCACATCATGTCCCCGAATCCTCTGCGCCCACGGCCTCCCCCAACCCTAAGCTCTTCCCCCAGGACCCTTCCCAGCAGCCGGAAGCCGGCCCTGCCCCGGACAGAGGATGGAGGAGGAGGACGGAAGAGCTGTCGTCCCGCCCTAGGCTCCGGTGGGCTGAGCTCACTGCCGCCCACAGACCGTGGTGGAGTCGCCTTGGGGCCTCGGGACGGGGGCCTCGGGGGCTCCGCGATTTCAGGCAGTTTGCCCCGGAGTGATGGGGTTCACTTCTGGGGGCCCTGAATTGAATGGATCGGCAGACCTGGCCCGTCTCTGTGCCTCCCAAGGACACGACTGTGGCCGGTACTCCGCGTCCCCTGGTGCCGTCAGGAGCACCCCTGAGGAGCCCACCCTGACCCCCCAGGGCAAGTGTCACTTGGGAGACAGACAAAATAAGGCGTCTGAAGCCGTGTCCGTAGAAATGGTTTTATTTAGAAATCTGTGCCAGTGACATTCGGGCGACATGCAGACAGTCGTGCTTAAGCCGAAAGCCCGGTCACTTCCCGCGAAGAAATCGTTACGACTGGAATGTGTATCGGCGCCAGACGCTAACTAGGCTCGGGGACTCCGCCGCTGCAACCTCGGAATCTGAACGTCAGCGTTGATTAGTGGATCGGGGTCCTCGTGTGAAGGCCAGAAGCCCCGCCTCCGCGTGGCGGGGTACCGAGTCCTCCGCGTCCCGGAAGTAAGTCTCCGATGAATTTATGTGGGAAACACATCTTGACGTTACAAACTCAGCATTTTATTGCAAGTAGCCGCTTTCCCAGAATCCCACTGGCTGGTTGTCGTAAGAATCCGTGATTCTGAGGTGAGAACAGCCCTGGGTCTCCCGGCGATTTGCCACCGAAGGACGTTGGCACCTGCGATGGTGTCGGGGCTCGGACCACACTTCCGTGCCCGCACGCCTGGCCCAGGGGGCCTTCTCGCTGCCGAGCGGCCCCCAGCACCGGCCAGAAACGGAGCCCCGGGAAGAGCCTGGCACCATCCGGGCAGCACCCGTCCTCTGTCCTCAGCTGTGACAAAGCTCTAGTGAAGGCAAGCGGCAGGAGCCTGGGCACAGGCGTGTGCAGCGCATGCAGGGCTGCAGAAGGCAGGTGGGCACGGGCCCCAGGCCGCCGGAGGGGCTGCCCTGGAGCTGCTGTCCGTGTGCTTTGCGAGGAAGCAGAGCCTGACAGGCCTCCCCGGGAGCTGTCGTAGGTGGTGGGGTTGGCAAGGGTGGAGGGCGCGAGGGGCCGCGGGCACTTGGCCGCCAGCGTGGAGCTGTGAGGTGCTCACCAGCAGCAGGAGGCTGGGCTGGGACCGAGACCCCATCGGGCCTGTTGGGGCAGCGGCTGCAAAACTCGGGCACCCCTGCTTAGGCTGGAACAGGGGTGAGCTGAGCTGCTCCCCTAGGAGGAGGTCTGCAAGGAGGGTCGGGGGAAGCGGGGCATGTGGGGGTGAAGTGTGGGGTGTGAGGGGAGGTCTGGAAGAGTGTGGGAGGAGATCTGGGGGGCCTGAGTGGAAGGGAGGGGGAGGCCTGGGGGGAGGCCAGATGGATGGGAGGGGGCGATTGGGGTCTGGGGGGAGGTCTGGAGGGTGGGGAGTAAGGGGTGAGGTGGGGGGGTAGGAGGGGAGAGTGTGTGGAGAGGTCTGGAGGGCGGGGGTGAGGGAGGGGGCCAGGGGAGACTTGGGTGGAAGCAGGGGGTGGGTCTGGGTGGAAGGGAGCGGGAGGCCTGGGCAGGGGAGTCTGGACCCGGTTAGGGGCTTGGGCCACTGGGAAGCCTCGGGCCAGTGGACGGCTCGGAAAGCCCTGGAACCTGGGTTGGCATGGGGGTCGGAGGTCGTTTTGGTCCTTGGTTGCTGGGCAGACGGAAGCCAGACTCCTGGAAACAGTGCTCTGAGTCGGGGGGGTGGGTGGGGTCTGGGGGATCCCCGGAGCTGGGTGGGAGCGGTTCATCTCTAGAAGTGTGGGTGCGAATACGGCTCCTGGGGAGTTCACTTACTCTATTATTGTTTTAATTTGTAAATATAGTTTTACCCGAGCAGGAAGAGCCCGCCTCCGCGGGAGCCCGTCCCCTCCGGGCCCTGGGCCTCCACCCCCCGGGGCCCAGCCTGAGCCCCGGGCGAAGGCCGCTCGCCTGGCCGGGCCGCGGGGCTCCTCTCCCAGCCCCCGCCCCCCGCGCTGCAGTTCTCGCCCCGGGGGGCCCCCCTCCCCCCGCTACTGAAACGTGGCCTTCATTCTGCGCAGCTTGTCCTGGATCTTCCGCGAGTGCTTCTCGCTGCTCACGTGGTGGAGGGAGGCCCTGCTGTCGGCCGCTAACACGGAGACGTCGGCCCCGCTGAAGCGGGCGATCCTTTGCTTGAGGTAGGACTGCAGCTTGGGGTCGGGGGCGAACGTGTAGGGGTTCTCCTGGAACGCGTGCACCTGGCTCACCACCTTGGCGATGTTCCTGCGTCGGGGACAAGACGTGCGCGTCGGTGTGTGCGAGCCGGGCCTGTGAACTCCCCGCGTGTCCTGGGAGGCACGCGAACCGGACGGCGTCCAGCGGCAGCTCAGGGCCGGAGCCCACGCCAGCCTCGGCCCGCCTGCCCGCCTGCCCTGCCGTCCGTCCCTCGGTCCGTCGGTCCATCCAGCCACTTCTAGCGCATGAACACTGCAAGTCTGTGTTGCGCCTGGTCGGTGCTCAGGGGTCCAGGAAGGACACCCCCAGGGCCAGCCCCCGAGGGTCCCCAGAGGAGGTCCCCGGGGCAGACGCACGCCGGGTCGCCCCAGGGCTGTGCTCAGGGACGTGATGCGGCTCAGGAGCCGCCACCGTGGGAGCATCTACGCCCTGGGAACTGGCCACCGCCGGGTCCCAGGGCTCCCTTCCCCGGAGCGCTGTGACCCGCACGCCCCGGGTGTCGTCCAGGACACGGGGAGCAGGAAGCAGAAGTCGGGACTAATGCCCGGGGAGGCTGCGGGCCTTACAGAGGTTCCCACCCCGGTGGCGGACGAGGGACGGCGGGGCCAGCACGAAGGGTGCACTTTTGGTTGTTAAAACACAAACGTGCGGGGCGCCCGGGGGGCTCAGTCTGACTCCAGTCGCGGTCCCCGGGTCCTGAGATCGAGCCCCGCGTGGGGCTCCGTGCGGGGCGTGGAGCCTGCTTGGGGGTGTCCCTGTGCCTCTGCCCCACCCCACCGCCCATGTCTCTCTGTCTCTAAAAACTAAAGAACATAAGTCGAAGACAAACATGCGTGCACATCGGACGTAAAGCAGGGCAAGGGGCGTCGTCAGAGCCCGCCCCGCCGCCTCTGGACGGTGGCCTTCCCTCCAGCCGCTGCGTTCTGTGTCGCCGGCGCCGACCGCGCGCTGTGCTGCGTGTCAGACAACCGTCAAGCTGGTGACCGGGGAGGGGGCGCCGCGGGGCTCCGGGCCCCCTGGGCCGTGGCTGCCGAGGCCTGCCCTGCCCCGACCCGCTCGCCCGCGTGGGTGCTGCGGGGGCGGCAAGGGGGGCAAGGGCACCCTGACGGGGAGGGCGTCTGGAGGCGGGGCTCCTCGCCCGGGGCGCCACGGGGGTCACCGCCAGCAGCCCCTCCCAGGCGGGTGGCCCCGGGTGCCGGGCAGGGGCCCCGCGGCAGCACGGGGGGGGGCTGAGGACTGGCCGCAGTGCAGCAGCCCCAGGGCGCGGCCCCCTCACCTGAGCTTGCTCCACCTGTGGGCGCCGTTGGTCATGGTGAAGCCCCCGGTCTCCAGCTGCTGGATGTGCATGGCCAGGAGGCGGGCCGAGGGCAGCGTGGGCTGGGCGCGGAAGCGGCGGCCTTCCATCAGACACAGGCTGTCGCTCTTCAGGAAGACCTGCGGGCGGGCACGGGTGAGGGGGTGAGGGGGTGAGCGCTGCGGCCGGAGGGACGGGCCCGCGGCGGGGAGCCGCATGCAGCCCCCGGGCGCGGCAGCTCTGTCCTGACCCGCTGTCGCCGGGCCGCGGAGGGGCGCGGGCGGCCCGGGAGCAACAGGGAGGCCGAGCGCCAGGGCACGCGCGCCAGCCGTCCGGGCCGGGGGTCGCTGCCGCCGTCGGGGTGCGCGGCCTTCCAGTGGGCGCTGTGCGGGTCCCGCCTCTGGGCGCCCCCTCCCGCCCGGTGAGGCCCGGGGGACGCGGCCGGGTAGTGGGGGCTGCCTGGGCTGCTCGCGGCTGCGGGGCGGGGCCGCGGGGCGCCAGTACCTCCACGGCTTTCAGCTCCTCCATGACCTCCGCTATCTTCGCGGGTAGAACCCTCCAGGCCTGGAAGAAACGCACGGTGAGGCGCGGCCCGGCCGGTGCCCGTGCGCCCCCCGCGGCCGGGCCGCCACTCACGGGGGACTGCCTCACGGCGAGGTGCTCCAGGCCCCCCAGGATCTGCATGGCCGTCGCGAAGTTCCTTTGCTCGTAGCAGGACTTGGCGATCAGCAGGAACTTGGAGAGCAGAGTCACCTGCAGCTGGGGGGCGGGGACGCGGTCAGGGCCACCCGCGCCAGGTGTGGGGAGCGCGGGCCGCGGGGGGGGCTGCTGGGAAGGGGCGGCCCGTGGGGCTCGGGCCGCAGCCGCGTCGAGGGGTCGCTGCCCGCGGAGCGGCGGTGTCCACCCGGGAAGGGGCCGCGTCGCACGGGGCCGCCCCAACGCGCGGCCCTCAGTCCTCCGCCTGCCGGTGCCGCCTCACGGGGACGGGCTCAGGGGCGCGGGGCGAGCAGGACGGGGCACAGCCGGGCGCCACGGTCCCCGCCCTGGGAGCCGGCTCAGGCACGGGGCGCCGGGAGCCCCTCGGGGGTGCCCTCTGACTGAACCCAGCGTGAGTGTGAGTGTGAGTGTGTGAGCAGGTGTGAGCGCGGCAGAGAGGGCGTGCGTGTCGGGGAATCTGTGAGAGGAACTATGTGGGTAACAGACGATTCGGGAGAGGCTCGGGGGTCAGGCACTATGTGTGCGAAGGCAGCTGTGTGTGAGGGGGCGTGTCGGGCTGTGTGAGGGGGCACGAGGGATTGTGTGAGGGGGTGAGGGAGCATGAGGGAGTGTGAGGGGGCATGTGTGTGAGGGATCGTAAGGGAGTGTGTGAGGGTGTGTGTGTGAGGGAGTGTGAGTGTGTGTGAAGAGTGTGAGGAGGCGTGTGAGGGGGCATGTGTGAGCGGGAGTGGGGGAGTGTGTGAGGAGGCATGAGGGAGTGTGTGAGGCGGTGTGAGGGAGCGTGAGGGACTGTGAGTGAGGAGGTAGGTGTGTGTGAAGGGGAGTGTGTGTTAGGGGGCATGTGTGAGGGGGTGCGAGGGGCCGTGTGAGGACACAGGAGGGAGTGTGTGTGGGGGGAGTGTGTCGGACTATGTAAAGGGGTGAGGGATAGTGAGTGGGTGTGATGGTGTGTGTGTGAGGGAGTGTGAGAGTGTGAAGGGGGTGTGAGGGTGTGTGAGGAGGCATTAGGGAGTGTGTGAGGGAGTGTAAGGGGGTGTGTAACAGTGTGAGGGATTGTGTGTGAGGGGCAGTGAGGGAACGTGAGGGATAGTGTGTAAGGGCATGAGGGAGTGTGAGGGTGTGTGTGTGAGGGAGTGTGTGGAGCGTGTGGGGCGTGAGGGAGTGTGAGGAGGTAGGTGTGAGGGGTGTGCGTGAAGGCGTGTATTTGTGCGTACTGGCGTGTGCACACGCGTGGGGCTCTGCGTGCCCACAGATACGTGTGCAGGTTCCACGGAGGAGGGGCTCGCCCCGGCGTGCAGAGCCAGCGCACACTTGCAGGCGGCGCCGCGGGGAGCCGACCCTGTGGCCGACGTCACCGTCCGCGGAAGCTGTGACGCTACTTGTAGCCGTTGCCTGGGGTTGAGCGTGGCTTCCCCGCGCGTGGGGCACGCCCGCGGGTCCCCGGGAGGCAGCCGGCGGCCGCGCTCGGCCGCGAAGGCCCCTGTGGGACGGAGCTGAGGCGCCCACCTTGGAGGTGTGGCTGGTCACGATCTCGGCGGCCACCCAGGTGCTGACGTCGTCCGCGCTCCGCAAGAGCTGTAGGAGGTACTTGTCCTGCACGTAATTGGGCAGAAACAGGCTGCAGGTTTTGGCTGACAGGGACTCGCAGGAGCTGGCCCTGGGGAGACACGGGTGCCCGTCACGGCGGGGCCGCGGGGCGCTGCCAGGTCCGCGGGGGCCGCAGGGGGCTCTGCGCACGCGGGGGCGCCGGGCCCGGGCCGTAGACGGGCCCCTCGGGGAGGCCCCAAGCCCTGGCTCCGGCCGCGGCCCGGACGACACTCACTTGGGGATGGCCACACTCTTGTCCATGACGCCCAGGGCCCGGGAGTTCAGGAAGTGGACGGGATGGCACTTTTGGAACAGCTCCTGCCGGAGACAAGGGCGCGGACGTCGGGCGTCTCCGGGCCTCGAGGCCGGGCCGCGTGTCGGGGACCCGCCGCGCAGCCGTCGTGGCCGCAGGTGGGATCGCTCGGTCACCGCCTCGGCTGCCACCTGGGGCCCAGGCGTGGGGCGCGTGGGGCGGGCTCGGGGAGGCGGGGGCCGCGGGCGGGGGTGGGGGAGGGGGACGGGCGGGGGGAGGCCCGCGGGGGGTACGGGGGGGCCGGGGGCGCCCTCACCTGCTGCAGGAGCGTCAGCTGGCTGCAGAGCTGCTGGGTGCTGTACTCGGTCAGGAGGCAGGGCCCCTTCTCGCCGGCCCTGGCGTACGGCCCGTACAGGTCCTCGAGGAAGCAGGGCTTGGGCAGCGCCGCCGCGATGCTGTACTGACGCTCCTTGTGCGGCAGCGCCAGCCCGTTGCCCCGGCTCAGCCTCCAGGGGAAGCTCTGCGGGGCAGGCGCGACGTGCTGAAGGGGCGCGGGCACAGCCGGCCCGCGCGTGGGTGGCCCGCTGCGGGGTCGGGGAGGAGCGGCCGGCTACAGCCCCCGCGCAAACGCCTCCCGCCCGTGGCCATGTTGGCCCAAGGACACCTGTCCCGGTCCCCCGGGCGGGTCCCTCGCGGACAGAGCCACTGAAGTGCCCGTATACTGTGGACAGGCCCCCCAGGCCCCCGGCCCGGGCCACGTCCCGAGTGGTGCCTTCCACCCAGGCCCCTGGCCCGAGGGTGGGGAACGCTGGTCCTCCGGGCCGGGGCTCCCCGGCCGTCCTGTCCTCTGCGGGGCGAGGCCTCACAGGCTGGCGCCCCGGCCGGCAGCGTGGGGAGCACGTGTGGGCGTGTCTGCCCACGGGTCCACGTGCGCGCAGCCCCCGGAGTTCGCCGGGCTGGGCTGGGGAGCCACGGCGCCCGCCCCGGGAGGCCCACCCTGGAGAGGCCCCCACCTTCCGGGAGACGCCGTCTTCCGAGAGCCTCTTACAGAGCGCGTTGAGAGGCCTGGCGTCCTCCTCGGCTTCCTTGGGGTGCTCCAGGTCCGCGCCCCGTGAGGGGCCCTCGGCCCGCCGCTCCGCGCCCACCTCCAGGAGGCCCAGCAGGTGCTCCGCGGAGCCGTCCAGGGGCAGGATCTGGGCAGGAGCGCAAGGCGGTCACTTGCCACCCTGACGGTGGTGGCCGTCAGGGCCCCGGCGCCGCCCACGGGGTCCAGGGGCTGTGCCCGCGTCACCTTGGAGGAGATGAAGTCCTCGAGGCTGCCCAGGAGCCCGCTGTTGCGGGTGAAGTCCACGGCGTAGCAGTCCTCCAGCCAGGCCTGCAGCAGGCAGAAGCTTCGCTTGTAGATCTTGGTGAAGGTTGAGCTGGGGTCCTGGTGGGCCCTGCGGGCAGAGGGGACGACAGCTGAGCCGCGTGGGTCCCCCCAGCCCTGCGAGGCTGTGCGCTGCTGGGGCGGAGGGCCGAGTGGGGTCTGGACGAGGCCGTCTTCGGGGGGTGGGATGCAGAGGCGGCAGCCGGCCAGCTGGGCTCCGGGCTCCTGGGGCGGCCGTCACCCCCGCAGCCGGGCTCTGCGCGTGGAGGTGTCTCCTGTGAGTCCCTGCCCCCAGGGCGGGAGGTGACGGCCGTTGGGCCGCAGCTCCGGAGCTCCCAGCCTGGGCCCCGCGCGCAGGCCTGCCGAGGGGCGCATGGGGGTCTGGCGGGGGCGACGGGCCGGCTTGGACAGCAGGCCACAGCCCGTCCGTCGCGCCTCCCCTCCCCTGACCCTGGCCCTCACCCCGTGTGCGGCCGCGGAAGGCCGAGGGCTTGGCACGCGCTCGCCTCCCACGGGCCCCACACCCGCCGCGGCCACCGCCTCCCGGAGCGTCCGCGGCCTTGCCGCCCGGGTCCCTTCCCGTGTACCCTCTGTCCTCCGTCTTTGCCCTTCCTTCCCCGACCAGGCCGCGGCCTCGTCCTTGTCGGGGTCCCTGGGACCCCGGCCCTGCGGAGTCCCTACCGAGGCGCCCGGGGTCGCCGGGGGTCGCGGCCGTACCTGGACAGGGTGCTGTTGATGCGGTCCAGCAGGAAGTGCAGGAAGTCGTGGGGGGTGCAGAAGTACCGGAAGGTGTAGAGGAACTGCTGCACGTAGCCCTCCAGGAAGGCGTCGCTGCGGCGACAGGACGCGCTCAGGGCACGGCGGGGGCCCGGGCCGCTCCCCACCCCGACCCCCAGCTGCCGTCCAGGGCCCGCGGGCCTCTCCTCCCGCCGGAGCCCGCCGGTGCGTCGGGTACGTGGGGGGGCCCGGCTCCCCGCGGCCTTCGTTAGCGGTGCTGGGGTAGGCGTGTGGAAGGGAGCCGTGTGAACGTGCGTGAGCGTGCAGGCGGCTGGGCTGCGTGTGTGGGCGCGCGTGCATGCTCGCCCTCGCCAGGAGGACGGCGGGAGAGGTAAAGGGGCGTGTGGGGTGCTGGGAACGCGAGGGGCTCCCAACCATTTCCGGGCGGAGGACCCTCTTTACCACCATTTTTGAGGCGCCCTCCCCATGGGCTTCTGGAACCCGTTCGGAACCCCCGCGCGGCCCGGGACCCTGCCCCTAGCCCGAACTCGCTGCATCGGGGGCGAGGCTGGCAATTTGTGCCCCCACATTCTCGGTTCCTCGGGCAAACCAGGCGGTGAGGGGACGAGCGTCCCCAGCCTCGGGGCGCCCCAGGGAGCCCCAGGTCGGGCGACACCGCGCCGCTCAGTGACTGGGTCCCAGAAACAGGAAAGGCGTGAGGGTCGTGCGAGGCCGCCTCCCCGGCCACCACGCCGGGCCTCCGAGAGCGGACACGGCGCCTGGAGCCAGGTGGGCGCCCGGGCCGGCCTCCGTGGGCTGCGGCTGCCGTGGGCGCCGGGACCACCTGCGGGGGAGCCGCGTCCTCCAGCAGCCAAGGCCCCCGCGCTGGGCTGCCGTGCGCACTCGTACACGCCCCCACGCACAGCCCACTCACGCACCCGTGCAACACACACCCCCTCACAACGCACCTGTGCATACACACCCGTGCACACACATGCCCCCGTGCACACATGCAACCGTGTACACCCCCAAACACACACTAGTGCACACACAGCCCATGCACACACCACCCACACATGCACCCATGCACCCATGCACTACCCCACTCACATATGCACCCATGCACACACACTGCACTCACACACCCACCCGTGACATACCCATGCACACCCCCCACTTAACGCACCTATGTGCACACACGCACCTGTGCACACACTCATGCATACATACCCCACCCACACACGCACCCGTGCACACAGGCATCTGTGTACACAAACCCCACTCATATACACACCTGTGCACACACACCACTCACACCACACACACATGCAGACACACGCACACCATGTGAGACCCCTCAACACACGCACCCCCGTGCACACCCCACTCACACACCCCCCCACCCATGCACATATATACCCCCCATTCCCCCACAGGCAGATACAGGCACACCATGAAAAACCTCTCAACACACACATTCCCCCATGCACACACCACACACACACCTCACTCACACACCACACACACATGTATAACCCCCTCATGCACATATATGCACATTCCACTCACACACCACATACACTCCTCACCCACAAACATGCACACACACACACCCATGCACATATGCATACATCCCACTCACACCCCCACATGCACATATGCGCACACCCTACTCACACACATACACACATGAACACAACCCACACAGGTACACATACACCCCTCATACACCACACACATACTCATGCAATATGCACACCCCACTCACACATGCACGCTCCCCCATGCACATATATACACTCCCCATTCACACACCATACACACACTCATGTACTTATGCACACACCCCACTCACATTGCAGACACCCCACTTACACATGTACATTCTCTAATGCACATATACACACCCACTGCTCACACACCAAACACACTCATGCACATATGCACACATCCCACCCACACACACACCCCCCTCACACACCACACATACACACACTCCACTCACACAGGCACACACGCATCTCCTGTCATCGCACAGCCAGCCCTTGGCGTGCGGTATACTCATCACAAAGAAGATGGAAGCTAGGGTCTGAGTCCAAGGGTCGGCCTAGGGCCCAGGGCCAGTGGAAGGCTCCTAGTGCAGCCAGGTGGAGCCCAGCTTGGGAGAACAGGGTACACGGGAAGAGGCTTCTGTCCTGGGAGGCCCCTGCTCTCAGGGACTTCCCTTGTTCTCTGATAGTGTCCCCGTGTACCCTGCTGACACCTGACCATCAGTTCTAGCGTCACCACAGTCTCCAGCTCAAAGGTCTTGGGAGCTCCCAAGAGTGTTATGGGTCTCCCAAAGCCAAGACTGGGTAAGGCCTCCCACCCCTGTCTGGGAAGGTAATCTGTACCCAACCCTGAGCTGCTGGCCCCGTGCCTGGTGTGGGCCAGGCCACTGGGTCAAGGGGACTTGCCAAGTGGTCCTGCACCTGCATACCAGGTGGACCTGAGAGGCCCATCCACATAGGACATGTGGCCGTGCCGACGGACTGGTGGGCACAAGGGTAGAGGGGTGTGAGGGTGTCCTGGGGTTCTGTGACCCTGAGTGTGAGGGGATTGGCCTCCCTGCTGCGCACGGTGAGCATGCACATTTATCAGTTACGGTGTCTGATGAATGGGTATAGTGCTCCTGCCCAGAAACAGTGGCTGCAGAAAGAATTCAGTGAGCATGCTGAGACCAGCCTCCCTGGCAGTCCGGGGGGCTAGACAATTACGGGGTGTTCTGACGTGGCAAAGTGGCTAGGATCCAGGCATGTCCCGGAGGCTCCTGTGTCTGCTTAATTCTAGGGGCCCCCTGGGCTGTTACTTCTGCACGGCCATGCTCCTGGCTCCTCCCTGAAGCACCTGCCCTGGCACACCTGAGGCTGCAGGTGCACGTCCACCCAAGAGCTTGGCAAGGGAGGCAAATTGCAGCTGAGCTGACACAGGAGGCTTAAAGTTCTGATGAAAAAAAATTTAAATTGAAAAACGTATAAACCCACGTCAGATGAGGGAAGGCAGAGACTTTCCTCACCTTGTTTCCCTTCTGGGGGCCTGTTTGTTTTTTTCGGTCTCCCTTTTGCTTTCAAAAGGCATGAAAGGGTCCAGGGAACCCCCAGGCCCGCCTCCCCACTTGGGGCTGGGCAGCCGCACCTGGAGTAGAGGTATGCCATGAGCCCCAGCGGCGTGCCGGCCTGCAGGACACGGGCCTTCCTCTGCTTGCCACCGCGGGGGTGTTTGCTGACGTTGTAGAAGATGAGGGACGAGGACTCGTCCAGAGGGCTGAAGTCCAGCGTGTCGCAGTGGGCCGCGGAGATGTTCACGATCACTGGCAGTGCACAGGGCTCCAGGCCCCACCGCTCGGCATACATGACCTGTGTGTGCGGGGAAGTGGGCGCCTCGGTCTGGCTGGCCTCTGCCACCAGGTGCTGAGGGAGGGGGTGGGCCGGGTGCGGCGGACTTGCCTGCAGATACTTCTTGACCAGTCCCAGGAACTGCACTTTGCACTTCATTTCTTCCAGCTGGCCTCTCAGTTTGGACAACATGGTCTTCACCTCGGAACCTGTGGGCGGGCAGAGTGGGCACAAAGTGCCCCCCACTCCCCCGCGGGTGCCCTGCCCAGTGCCCTGCTACCTTTACTGCGCTTCTCCTTCTGAAGGAGCTTCTGGTAGAACTTCAGAGTCTTCCGGTAATTCCTCTTCTCTATCAGGAGCTGCTGCTCCAGCTCCTGGCAGGACAGAGCCGGTGAGCGTTGCAGGTGCCCGCCACCCGCCCGCCTGTCTCCGAGTGCACCTGTCCCAGCGCAGCCTCCAGAAGTGGACTCCCCCACCTCTGCGGCCACGTGGGGACCTCCCAGGGACACAGTCACCCAGCTGCAGAAACAGTATCTGTGCGCCACGGGGGACAGGAATCCGATGGAGGGACGAGGAAATGAGAGGGGAAACCGTGACGGTGTGGACGCTAACAGGAGGAGCCCTCGGCACCCCTCTCTGGGAACAGGTGGCGGAGCAAGGAACCCTGCAGGTGGACACACTGCTCTACCCTGGAGGGACCGGGAAGGTTTCCTCCTGCCCTGGCAACAGCCCAGCCAATGAGAGACGGCCAGGGCCCAGCCAATGAGAAGCCGTTTCTCTTGCAGCCCCCAGTTTACTCCAATTGGGTTTTAGTTTACAGCGGGCGCCCCAACTTTCTCTATAAAAGAGCCTCCTCTCCATCCCCAGGGCTCCCCTGTGGTTTTGCCTTAATTTGCCATTCTGTGCGATTCCCAAATAAACCTGTTTTTCTGGTAACATAACTGGCAGTTTTATCCTAAGAGTCCACAGAACTGGGGTGTAGACAGAGCACGTCGGTAGATCCCACTGAGCCACTGAGGACAGTGAGCTCGGAAGACGGCTGGGGTGGTGAGCACCTGACCTGGACCCGGACCTGGTCCCCGACCCGGACCCTGCCCGCCACCCCCAGCAGCAGTGCTGGGCCCCCAGCCCCCGCAGTGGCTCCCCCAGCCCCCCCATGCTGCCCCACCCACCGGGGGCTGCACTTCAGGGGGTCTCCAGCGCTGCTTCTGGCAGCGGGGTGGGGTGTGGTGGTGGTGGTGGGCTGGATGGCTGCCAGCGCCTCCAGCCATCCTGCCCCCCAGGCCGCTGTAGGCCCCCACACACCCCGGGCCCCTGCCGCAGACTCCTCCCACTCACCCTCGTTACCCCGGCCCCTTGTCCGCCCTGCGTGGGGACAGCAGCCTGGACGTGGGGTCATTGCTGCCCCCCGGCCTTCCAGTGAGTCATGTCCTCAGGGGGTTTCCTGGGGGTCACAGTTTGTGGGGTGCCCAGGAGCGGGGGTCCCAGCTCCTCCTGGAGAACAGGCACCTCCCAGGGGACCCCCAAGCGGGCCTGGCCGCGTGGTGCCCCTTGCTCTGTCCTCCCCACAGGCACGGGTCAGGGTTCTTGTGTCACAGGAAAGCCCCGGGCAGGGCCGGCTCAGGCAGCCAGTGGTAGCAACGACCAGAACCCTCTCGGGACAGGTGCAGCCTGGCTCCATGTCCCCACCCCGGGGCCCGGGGCTGCGGAGCGGTCAGGGTGGCCTGGCACCTCTCCTCCCGGCCGGCCCCGGGGCCCTGACGCGGCCACACCGCCCGGAGCCTCCACCTAAAGCCGGATACACTGTGGCCTTCCTCCGGGCCCGGGGATCAGCGGCACCCCGAATGAGCTCCCCCTCACCTGTCCAACTGCCGCGAGGGACTTCGCTTTGTTGGTAACACCTACTTCTGTGCGGCTTGTGAGATTGAAAATGCAGGTGGTGTTGTATTTAAATGTTTGAATATCTGGTGGTTTTACCCGAAAGGTGGTTCCTCGTGCGGCTGTTTGAACAGCGGGGAGCAGGTGCTACTGGGGTGCTGCGGGGCGGGGCCGTGCCTGCTGTGGGGGGACACGGCACAGACCGACCACCTCCTCCCTCTGCCACGTGAAATCAGGTCCCAGGCCTCTGGGTCGTTTTCCAACCGCGGGACGAGGAGGTCATGGTGTCCCGAGTGGGCTGGAGGCCCCAGCGGCTAGCTGCCAGGGTCGGCGCGGGACTGACCCCCGGGGTACGTGGGCAGAACCGGGTGCGCAGGACCTGCGCGCCTGCAGCGGGGAGCCACTGGCCGCATGTGGCGTCTCTCGTACAGAAAGGACACAAAAACGTCAGTTCCTGGGTCTGTGGGCTGCACCTCGAGAGCTCAGCCGCACGTGGCCGGTGGATGGCACGGATCCGGCCTGTGAGGTCACCGCCGACAGGCTGCCGGGTGGCACGAGGCCTGACACAGCGGTCCCCGCAGCGGCCCCGCAGCACTGTGCTCACAGGGACTCGCCCCCCGCCCCACCCCACCCCCAGGGTCTGGCTTGACCCCCCGGGGTCTCTGCCGTCCTGTCCACACACACTTCTCTGTGATCCGGCTTCCTGAAGACACGGGGACCCCGGCTGACGACCCCTAAAGCCCAAAGCAGGGGACGGCCTGGAGCCCTGGGTGGGGAGCCCTCCTTTTGCGCGGCTCAGGACCGCCATGCGGAGAGCGCCCTTGGGGGACAGCCTGCACACAGCCCCCTCCAGCCCCGTCGGCCCCTCGCACCTGTCCAGGTACGGGCCTGGACCGATGGCACGCACCCGCTTCCTGCCCGAGTGGGGCTCCAAGTCCCGGCATCTTGGAAACTTCCGTTTATGAAGTTAGGTATGAAGTTTGTGGGCCACACTTCTCACCCCACAGAACTACAGACTGGTTTTTCGGAAAGGACCTTTTTGACTGATTTTAAAACTAAGTCTAGTGAACTAAAATTCCTAGATGTTGGGGGCTGCACAGTGGCCGCAGGCCCGACACGGACTGGCCAGGCCTAGGTACACTCGGGGGCACGGGCGGGCAGGCTTCCGGGCCTAAGCCAGCCAAGGGTTCTCTGGGGTCATAGGAGTGAGTGTGGATTCGAGGCCCGGAGCACACGCGGCTCCTGGTGCAGGACCTGAGGGCGGCCCGGACCAGGACAACCCATTGGAAGGAAGCCGGAAAGTGGGAACGCGTAGACAAGGAGAGGAAAGGCTGAACGGGAATCAGCACCGAACGCCGACAACAAAGCCTGACAGCCCGGGGCCGCAGGGGCCGCGGGCACCCAGCCCACACTCACGCAGGGGCCCCGGGCCCGGCCGCTCACGCTCCTGTCGATGCCCTCAGCCGTGCTGCCCACGCCACGCCCGGGCCTGCCCCACACTCGCCCTGTGTGGGCAGCGAGTGTGAACGCGTGTCCAGTCCATCCCTTCCGAGGCAGATGCAGCGGGTTCTGAGAGGAACGCGCAACGACGGCCGCCCCGTCCGGCCCGCCCACGACGCGTGGGGCGCAGGAAGCTCACCTGTCTGCATTCCGGTTCCAGGAGAGACGTCTTCCCAGGTGAGCGGGAATGAAAAGGAAAACAAGGTCACTGAGGTCACTCTGCAGCGCCTCTCGCACGGCCTGTCTCCCCCAGACTGTGCCTCGGGGGCCGCCCCAGAGCACCCGTGGGGCCGAGCCTTGGTTTCGGAGCCCGAGGCCCAGGGAAGCTCGTCCACCTCGGGGTCGTGGCCGCCGGCACCTCCTGTCCTGCTCTGGTCCGCGAGGCCCTTTCAAGACCTGTGGGAGCATGGTGACGGGGCCCGGGGTCCCCGGTGGGTGTGTGTCCCTGCCTGGGGCTGCCGGGGGGAGCCAGGGATGGGCGACAGGGCCCACCAGCTGATGGGCACTCACACGCACCAGAGCCACCCTCTGCGGTCCCCACATGGTGTGACCGAGGTCGGTGGGCGTGACCTGTGATGTCAGAGGATGATGAGGACGACCTGGGGCGCTGGAGGCCACACCTGGACTCTGGGTGTCCCCCTTCCCCACAACTGCGAGGATGAAGCTGTTGGGGCCTCCGAGAGGCCACGTTCTTTGTGACTTGGGGCATGGCCCCCGGTGCCACCATCATCCCCATTCCTGGGTCAGTGGGGCCCGTGTCCTGGTCCAGCTGAGGTCAAGGTGACAGGCCGGTGCGAACACCCAGGCTCGGACCAAGGGACGGCAGAGGGACCTCCCGGGGATGCCGCCCGGCGTCTTCTGCGTTCACTTCGACTCAACTGTGATGACCTGTGCTTCACGTCCCCAGGGCCGCTGGTCGTCTGCCCCATTTTGTTCTCAACTATTTTATTTAAAGATTGATTTATTTACGGGATCCCAGGGTTGCTCAGTGGTTTGGTACCTGCCTTTGGCCCAGGGTGTGATCCTGGAGACCCAGGATCGAGTCCCACATCGAGCTCCCTGCATGGAGCCTGCTTCTCCCTCTGCCTGTGTCTCTGCCTCTCTCTTTCTCTCTCTCTGTATCTCTCATGAATAAATAAATAAAATCTTTTAAAAAATTGATTTATTTGAGAGGAAGAGCGAGCACGTGGCACAGTGGGGAGGGGCCAAAGCTGGGTCCCTGAGGTCATGACCTGACCTGAAACTAAGGGTTGGATACCTGACGGACTGGGCCACCCAGGCACCTCGTTCTCAGCTGGCTTTTACATTTCATTTTCAAAAGTTTTTTGTGACAATCTATAGAACGTACAATTTACCGTTTTTCATCGTGCTGTTCAGCGGCATCACCCAGCTGGGTCACCTGGGTCACGGCGGTGCAGCCCCAATCCCCACCCCAGCCCGGTCCCCAGGCCTCTCCCACCCCCACCCCCACCCCCACCCCAGGCTGAGGCTCTGTTCCTGCCCCCGTGCTCCGGTGCCCCCTGTTTCTGGGAAGGCGACCTCGCGGGGACCTCGTGCAGGTGGCATCGTGCAGCGCGCGTTCTTCCGTGTCCGGCTTCTCTCCCTCGGCCTTGTGCCCTCGGGGCGCATCTGCACTTCCTCTCGTGGCTGAGATTTGCTCTGTGTGGCCGGAGCTGCTGTGCTCCTCTGTCTGTCCCTCCGTGTGGGACACGTGGGTCCCCGCCCCCTCTGGGCACCTGGGCCTGTGTGGTGCAGCCCTGCCTGGTACTGGGGGGACCGGGGTATGTGCTGAGTTGCGTGGTAAATCCAGGTGTAGGCTTGGAGGAGGCTCCCGGGAGGTGGTGCCACCTCCTTTCTCCGCATGCTGCCACGCGCATTTCCCCCCTGAGGGGGCTCTGGGAGGCTGGAGGAGGCTGGTGGGGGCTGGAGGGGGCTGGAGGAGGCTGGAGGGGGCTGGAGGGGGCTGGAGGAGGCTGGAGGGGGCTGGAGGGGGCTGGCAGTCCCTCTCACCGCCTGCGCCGTCCAGGTGGTCCTGGGCTTTCCCGCGGGGACCGGGGATGCTGGGAGCCTCATTGCGCGCGGGGCTGTTCGGCCCCTGTGGCCCCTGCACGGCCGAGGTCCCCGCGCCGTGGGGCCGACCCTCTGCGGCCTGGGGCCTGCGCGAGCTCCCGCCGCTGATGCACAGCTGCCTCCTGGCCGCGCACCTTCTCCGCTGGTACCTCCGGTGCCTGCGCTCCGGGCGCCACATCTGAGAAGCCGTGTCCGCGTGCCGTGTCGCGGAGCTTCCACGCGTGATTTCTTCCAGGGCTGCGGCTGCAGCGCTCAGGTCGGGACGTTCTCGCTCCTACTCGGAGCGGCCTGCGGAGCCCGGACACCCGGGGGTGCAGGGCCGCCTCGGCTCCTCCGGGCGCTGCAGGCCGGGCGCTGGGCCCGCGGTGCCGACGACCCCCGCCCGCACCTTCCGGACTCAAGGCCGCGTCCCCAGGCCGTGGCGGTCCCGGAGGTCCCTGGGCTTCTCCGTAAGGTCGGGTCGGCTCCCCCCCCCACCCCGGACAGCGCCGTGGGCGCCCGCGCGGCCCTGGGCGTGGGCGTGCGTGTCCGCGACTCTGAGCGGGATGCGCTGGTCTCCAAGGCCCTCCCGCCCCGGCCCGCCCCCGGCCCGCCCCCGCCCCGCCCCCCGGCGCCCCCTCTGCGCCCCGCGGCGACCCCCGGACGGCCCAGCATGGGGAGGACCGTCCCGCCCCCGGCGCACCACGCGCTGCGGCCCCGTCTCACCCGCGGTGCGAACCCCGTCCGCTTCGCAGCCTCAGTTTCCCTACGGGCCCACTCGGGGCTGCCCCCGGGCTTCGGGGTCGCCCTCCGCGCCAGGCCCCGGGGTGTCGTGGCCGCCATGGCGCGTGGGGGCGCAGGAGGCCAGGAGGAAGGGGCGGTGCGGCCCCCATCCCCACGCGTGCCAGGCCCGGGTCGTGCCGCGGATGTCCTTTGGGCGTGGGCAGCCACGCGGCGGCGGGAGGTGACCCGGGGAGGCCCCTGGACCCGGGGGAGTGGGCGGAGCGCGGCAGGAACCCGAGCATCTGGGGCCCTGCCCGTGGCTGTCCCGGGGGCCAGGCCTGCGCCCCGAGGCCTGAGTGGGCCCTGCTGGGGGGCGCAGGGGCTACAGCCTGGGTCCGAGCTGCTGGCTCCGCAGGCGCGGGGCTGGGGGTCTGGGTGTCCTCCCCAGGGGCGGCCTGGCCGCTCTCAAGGGTGAGGCCCACCTGGCCCTGCTGACCCGCGGGGCGCAGGGGGGATGCTGCCCGCCTCAGACAGCCGGGCCAAAGGACCCCTTGTGCCACCTGGACAGACCCCACAGGCCTGGCACCTCTGCTGTTCTCACACCTCGTGCTGCCCCCCGTTTGCGGAGGCGGCCTGGAGGAGGGGCTCGGCCCACCTGCCCCCGTGGGGGACACGGCCGCACCCAGCTGTGGCGGCCAGGCCAGCCGGGGCTCACCACTGGGGGACCTGCGGCCGCCACGCCCCTCCCCGCACCGCCAGCCGCGGGCCGCGGGCGACACTCACCGGGCCCTGGGCGTCCGCGTCGCCGGCCCCGCCAGCCTTCTGCCTCGCCAGCTCCCTCACGTAGCTGTAGACGTCGGCGCCGAAGCAGTCGGCCTCGTAGAAGGCGCTGCACCAGCCGGGGCTGCAGCTCTGGAGCTCGGCCAGCCCGGCGTCCTTGGGCCTGGCCAGCCGGGTCACCGCCTCGGGGCCCGGTCCCCCGCCCGGCTGCCCGTGCTCTCCCGCCTCCTGCTGCCGCTCCCGCTCGGCTTTGACCGACTTCTGAGGCCGGAATCCCACCTCGAAGTTACCCCGTGAGAGCTCGTCGGCGTCCACGTCGGACAGCGATGGGGGCGGGCAGGGGGCTCGGCTCAGGCGCCCCGCGGTCAGTTTGTCCTTCCCTGCACAGGACGGGAGGACCCCACTGGGAACACGAGCGCGCGGGGCCGACCGCATCCCGGATCGTCAGGAGAGGCTGCTCGTGCTGAGCCGCAGACGCGAGGCCCTGCCTGCTGCTCTGGGGCCCCCGGGGTCCTGAGGGTTCAGGGTGCAGTCCTGCTTCCCAGGAGGCCCCCGATCCCCTCCCCAACGCAGGCTGCCCTGGGGCCGGCATCCCAAGAGGAGCCCCCAGGGCCTGTGCAGGGTGAGCACGGGGAGGCGGGCCCGGGGGGCCGAGATGCTCACTGGGCACCGGCACCCTGCTCTGCACCTGCCGGGGCTGTGCGGGGCGAGAGGGCGGGAGGAGGGCGCCTGCCTCGCCACCGCTGCGGTGGCCGTCACATGGGTGCTCGTGGTCATGCGGCCTGGTGCCCGAAGCCGCTACCGCCCAGGCCGGATTCCGTGAGCTTACGAAGGTTTCAGTGACCTCGGAGTCCTGCGCTAACGTTGCAGGACGACCAGCCCCAGAGCCTTGAAATGGCACAAGTTTGCAGGAAAAGTGCCAAGACGTCCCGGTCACCACGCTGCCGCCCGTGATCCCAGGACGCCGAGGTGTCCGCCCAGCCCTGCCCTGCGCTCTGGCTTGCCGCCCACCTGCTGACGTGGGGACCCTCCCGGCACGGAGCCCCCAGGGAACGAGCCTGCGCTGGGGCCTCCGCAGGGGCAGGGAAGCCTCTGCCGTAGTGACCCAGTCACAGGCAGGGGGCAGCGTGGATCCGCCGCGCACAGCTCCTGTCTTACCCGCTCCACGCAGCGACGGCCTTTTGCTGGACAGCGAGCAGCCAAGTGGCCCGCTGGCCTCGCCGGCCTCAGCCTGTGACCCGGCCTCCTCCTCGGGAGCTCTGGCATCAGAAGGGAGGACAATGCAGGCGCCCCCCGGCCCCCCCACCGCACCGCTTCCCTGCACTGCCTTCTGGGGGGACACTTGGCGCCGGGCTAGGGGCCTCCGAGGGCACCCAAGCGCAGGCCCCAGGCTGTCCCGACACCCTCCTTCCAGAGTTAAGGGGCCCAGTGTTGGCACGGGGCTTCCCGGGCACCCGTTTCTGGAGGTCCCCGGAGGGCCCTGCTCACGCTGTGGGAACTGTGGCGTTTGCTGCTTTGTGGGGCGCAGGGGGGTCCGGGGGGGAGCGTGGGACGGGGTGGGGTGCTCCTGCCAGTGCTCCGTCGACGTGTGTGCACAGGCGCCCTCACAGCTCTCACAGCACATGTGAAGTGACCGTGGGCCCCACCCGCCTGCTGTGGTCGCTGTGGCATCGGGTCACCTCCCTCGGTCCCCACAGCCCCCTGGGAGGCCTGCGACTGTACTGTCACCCCACCTTCTGCCGTTAGGACGGGAGCTGTCCCCCCGCGCTGACCTGGACAGTGAGGGGGCAGATGCAGTTCCCTGGGGTCACCCTCCTCTGGGGCTCCTGTCACGTGGCCTCTTCAAGCCGGTAGCTGAGCGGGGAGGTGTGCTGCCCGCACCCCGGGAGCCCCCTGCCCTGTCCTCCCGGGGGTTCGGGTGGGTTCAGGCCCAGCCAGAGGGCCCCGGGGCCAGGGCGGCCAGTGCCGGGAGCGGAGGGGGACGAGCTGGACGTCAGGCGACAGGAGGGTGTGTGGGGACACGGCGGGGCTGGGAGGGGGTGGACCCGGGGCCGTCCCGCCCGGCAGGGACCCCAGGGTGCGGAAGGCCTGGGGCCTGAGCAGGACTCACTTGTGGGAGGGGGACGTCCTCCCGTTCACCACCCTGAAGAGGCTCTGCAGCAGCTTCTCCCCCCAGTAGAGGTCGCAGAACTTCTCGGAGATGGCCCCGCAGAACGTGGCGTACGTGAGGTCTTTCAAGGCGTAAATGTATTCCCCTGGGTTTGCGGGGCGGTAGCGGCCAGTTACGCGGTGGGCGAGCCCCCCTCGGGTCCCCTGCTCCCCACGGCTGACGGGCGGGCGGGGAAGGGGGTCCTGGCTCTGAGACCCTTGTCCTGCCCCCCCCCCCGGGGGCTCAGCTCTGCCCTGAGCTCCTGGTGCAGATGGACGAGCGGGGCCCCTGCTGGCGCCGAGCCTCCCCCAGTGCACTGGGTCCCCTCGTGGCCTCTCCCGGGCCCTGGGGTTCTCTGGGGGACCCCGTGCCCCCCACGCTACCCATGATCAGAGCCTCCAGCCCGTTGTCCAGGTAGCCGTCGAAGGCAAACTCCTCCTGGATGAGGCGCATGGCCTCCTGCAGCGACGGGCAGGCTGTCCTCGGGAGGGGCGAGGCGTCCAGGCTGGGCGGGCCGGGCTTGCGGTCTGCTGGCGGGGGCCGCTCGGGGCCACCGTCCGGGGCCTGCGCATCCTGCTCTGGGACACGGGTGCGTGTGGGGCTGTCTGGACTGGCCTCGGCCGCGGAGGGGTCCCGGGGGGCTGGCGGGGGACCCGCAGGCTCCTGGCCTGGGCCCTCGGTGGCCTTGCTCCTGGGTGGCTGGGCCGGGCAGGGGGCGTCGAGGCCGGCTGCATTGGACCCTGGGGCTCCGGGTGCGACTCGGTCCGGCCCCTGCTCTGCGGTGGGAGGCGCCTGTGGCTTCAGGGGTGGGACAGCCGTGGCAGACTCGGGCCTGGCCGGGGAGGCCCCCTCCAGGGCAGGGGGTGCGGGGCAGGGGCTCCCCTGGGCCGTGTCCGTCGCGGGCTCCCTGAGAGGTTCTGGGGCTGCTCCCTGGGGTCCAGGCCCCGGTGCTGGCTGCTCAGGCGTCGTCCAGCTGGGGGCGGCTCCGTGGGCCTCAGGGGCCTGCCTCCTGTCGCCCGCCCCGTCCCTGAGAGCACAGAGAGCAATTGGCACTGAGGGGGGCTCGGGGACCCCGCAGGCTCCGGGGTGGGGGTGCTCACCTGGCGCCACCTGCGTCGGATGCCAGCACGATGGGCCTGAAGCGTGAGGCTGCGGAGGTGAGGGCGGCCGGCAGCAGCGCGGCCCCTTCGCGGCAGGGGGGTGCAGCGGGCACGGGCCCCTGCGTGGCCTCCAGGCTGGTGGGGCCGCTGACCCCAACAGAGCCTGGGGACGAGCTGCGGGTGAGCGCCGGTGCCGACGCCCTGGTGGAGCCCCCGCCTCTGCCCCCCACGGGCCCCGCGCGTCTCTGAGGGGACTTCCAGAGGCCTGAGCGGGGGTGGGGCGGCAGCCGAGGGGGGCCGGGGGGACGCGGCGGTCGGCGGGATGTGCACGTGGCGGTGGGGCGAGAGCGGAGAGAGATCACCGGCCTGCTGTGGTGGCTGGCGACGCGGGGGCTGGCGGCGGTGGGGCGAGGGCTGGAGTGGACGGCAAGGCCGCCGGACGCCCTGGGGCACCCCCAGGGCTGAGGGGGCAGCGGAGCGCGAGGGGCTGGACCTGGGGCCCACCTGAGCCGGGCCCTGGGGTGGGCTCCGCGCTGGGCTGCAGCTCAACCAGGGAGACGGCGTTCTGGAGGCCGATGGTCTCTTCCTCCTGGGGAACCTGGGAGGGGACAGGGCCGGCCCGGTCAGGGCGGCAGCAGGGCCCGAGGCGCAGGGTGGACGCTGCGGCCCGCACCGGCTCACACGGCGGGCTGGCTCGTCCTTCCCGTGGGTGCCCTCGGGGGCACTCGGCTTCCCAAGTCAGCAAGATTTTCTGGGTTCCTGGCCCCGTGGAGGCCCCGGGTGACCTGGGGCGCAGACTCCCAAGCCGAGCAGGGGGGCGTGTGTGCGAGTCCAGTGTCCGAGGGCCCTGCCTGGGGCAGCTTGCCCAGGAGGCTGGCAGGTGCATTTATGAACCCCGCCAGCACCCCAAGGGTTGCCCGGCAGGATGTGTCCGCATCCCCGTGGCGGCCGAAGGGCACCCACCCACGCGGGCCAGCAGCAGAGGATGGGGCGCGGGCTGGGGGGGGGCCCCTCTGAGGCTAAGAAGTGACCACCTCCCCCCTAAACTCGCTCTGTATTTGCAAAAAACAGCATATAATGAAGATCCTCCTGCCCCCCGGGCCCCCAAGGCAGAGTAAAGGGGGTTCGCCACCTGCGAGGCCCCATCTCACCTTACAGGTCAACGCCCGCAGGTGGGCCAGGATCTTTCTGCTGTCCATGCCTCGCTGCAGGAGGTAGGTGCTGCATACCTGCGGGGGACAGGCCTCGTGTGCAGGCGCTCTGCGACGCCGCAGCCGGGCACCAGCCCCCAGGGCCCCCCGTGGCCCCCCGGGATCCTAGGTCACCCCCTGTGACCCCCATAACCCGCACGTGGAGGGGCACCAGCCCGCCATGTGGGAGCGTCTACGGTAACGGGGGTGACCTGTCCCCTGCCCTTGAGCATCTGTGTCCTACCCCCCAGCCTCAGGAGCACCATCGCCAAGAAGGACGGGGCCCTGGCTCCCAGCATCTGTGGGGCGGTGGGCACAGCACCCCCCCAGACCCTCATTCTCAGAAGACTCCCAGCGGGCTCCATGCCGATCTGCAGTGGAGGGAAGGTCCTTCCCTGGGGTCTGTCCACCCGTCTGTCCACCTGCTGTAGCCACTGAGCAAAGTGCTTCAGCATCGAGGCTGACGTCTGCTGCCTTCATCTGCCAGGGGAGCGGCCAGGGCGGCCGGGGGCACAGGGGGCCGCACAGGGCTCCCCTGCAGAAGGTGGCCGCCTGCGGCCTCTTCATCTCGGGAACAATCTCGGGACCCCCTGGGCTGGTGCAGCTCTTGCTGGCAGATGGGGGCTCTCCTGGGAGGGGCAGGACCCGGCCCACGGACCCCTGCCCAGCCTGCAGAGACCACAGCGGGAAGGGGAGGCCCAGAGGACCCGGAGGAGGCGTGGGGGGTTGGGCTGTTGGGGAGAACACCCCGTCCCCACGCCGGCCGGCCGAACTCCCCGGAGACAACCGGGTGTCAGATGCTGTCGGCCACCTGTCCGCAAACGAACCCACGGCCCTCCCCGCGCAATGCCCACGTGTCCTGGAGTCAGGCACCTGTGCACCCCGTCGGCCACCGCCCGGGCCCTGGACCGGGAGCTGGGGTCCTGCCTGTGGCACGTTACCTTGATGGCCTCAGCTGGGCACGGCCGCTCCTGGGCACTGCGTCTGGCCATGTCCAAGAGGAGGGTCTTGAGCCTGCGGGGCAGGGCCAGCTTGTGGTCTCGGGGGACGCTGAACTTGGCGGCCGTCCACAGCACCGCGGCCACGCAGTACACGGAAGCCTGGTGGGGAAGAGCCCAGCCCTGCTCAGCACCCCCCCAGGGCCCCCAGGGCCCCAGCAGGGCAGCCGCTCCGTGGGGACCCCCCCTCGGATTGCAGACACCCAGCTGGACCCGCAGGCAGGTCCCCCAGGGGCCTGTGGCCTGGGAATGTACTCGTCGCCAAACACCCTGGGGTCACTCGCAGCCACGACCCCGGGGCCCCTGCAGGACCCTCCCACTTTCACTGACCTGGGGGGGGTAGTGGAGGCCGCGTCCCGGGGCCCCGAGCCAGCGCGTGCTGTGAAGTGGTCGACCGGGCTCCTGAGCAGAAGTGCCCGCCTCTACGTCCACACGGGACTTTGTTCTAAGTGCCCCGTGTGCAGGGCGGGTGCACACCGTGGACGAGAGGGGCGGGATACCTAGTACGTTCCACGGAGCCTGGGGATCGTCCCCGACATGCTTGTGCATTTGACTCGGCGCTTGGACCTGAGTCCACCTGCGGCCGACACGCGGCCCCCACGCCTGCCGCCGGGTGTTTCCGTTTAACCCAAGACAGAAGCGCAAGTGGAAGGCTGCGATCGGTTCACTGCGGGGCGGGGGTGGGGGGCGGCTGTCTCGCCACGGGCGGCGGCTGCTGGAGGTGGCGGGTCGGCACCGGACACGGCACGCTTCACCACCAACGCTTCCTCCTCACGCCGTGAGGTCTGCGCAGCCCTGGTTTCTGCGTGTGCCCGTCTCCGGGGTGAACAGTCCACACGCCCGCACTGGGCACGGGGGGCAGCCCACGGCGCCCCTCCTGGAGCGCAGATCCGTGCACGACACTCTCATCCTGCAGACCCCGTTTGCTGTGCACATTTACTGACGTTTTTAGAAAACGTAACCCTTTATTTTGAGATAATTACAGATTCCCGTACAGCTGTAGGAAAGGATACAAACGGACCCGCGTACCCCGTACCCAGTTCCCCACAATAGTCACATCTCGCAAAACCGTTGGGCAACACCGACCAGGACGCTGGCCTCGACACGATGACGACACAGGATGTGTCCCTCCTTGGGATGCGCCCCGCTGCCCTCACCGCAGGCACTTAATCCCCGGTGACTAGGATCTGTGGTGCGTTTCCGTGATTTTGTGCCGTTCGCATGAATGGGCACAGCGGGTGACCTCTGGGGATCAGCATACGCGGAGATCCAGCCAGGCTGCTGCCTTATCGACCCCCGGCTCCCTGTGCGCAGGGACCACGCTCGCTTTACCACCATTTGCCCCCGGGGGCAGACGTCTGGGCTGTTCTGGAGGCAGTGGCGGTGATCATCCGGGGCAGGATTTTGTGCAGATTTACGACTCATTTCTCCAGGACGGGTGCCTGGGAATGCGCTTCTGGGCTGCAGGGAACCTACGTGTTGAGTTTCTGACCCAGCTGCCAAAAGGGCTGTGCCCCCCCAGCAGCGACCAGGAGCTCCCGCTGTGCCGTGTCCTACCCGGCACCGGCTCTGGTCAGCATTTGCGGTCGAGCCATCCTCATCGCAAGGAGTGGTGTCTCCCTGTTTTGGTTTGCAATTCCCACGAGCCACATGACGTCGCACGGCTTTCATATGCTCGCTTGCCATCTTGTTCAGTGAGGGTCTGTGCAGATCTTTTGCCCACTTTTTAATTGGGTTGGTTTTGTTAATTGTTGACTTATAAGAGCTCTTTGTATATTTAGGATATAGGGGCTTCATCAGATGTGTGTTCTGCAAATATTTTCTCCCATCCGTGGCTTGTCTTTTCACTCCCTTAGAGTGTCTTTCGCAGACTGGAGGTTTGAGGTTATAATGAGGCCTACACATCGGACTCTCTTTCACAGACTGCTTTTGTGTCGTGCCCAGAAGCTACTGCCAGATTCCTCCTCTGGTATCTTCTGGGGGCTTTATGGTTTGCATGTTGCATTTAGGTCTAGGATCCATCTTGAGTTAACGTTTGTGAACAGTGCAAGGTCTTTGTTAAGATCCGTCTTATTGGGATCCATGGGTGGCGCAGCGGTTCGGCGCCTGCCTTTGGCCCAGGGCGTGATCCTGGAGTCCCGGGATCGAGTCCCGCATCGGGCTCCCTGCATGGAGCCTGCTTCTCCCTCTGCCTATGTCTCTGCCTCTCTCTCTCTCTCTCTGTGTGACTATCATAAATAAATAAATAAATTAAAAAAAAAATAAAGATCCGTCTTGTTTTCGTGTTTTGCACGCGGGCACTCGGTTGTTCCAGCGCCATTTGTTAAAGAGACTGTTGTTTTTCCACGGAACGGCCTTGGCAACTTGGCTGAGACCATGGACTATATTTGTGTGGGTCTAATTCTGAGTTCTCTGTTCTGTTCCATTTATTTGTCTTTTGCCAGCAACACAGTCATGATAACAACTGGCTTTATAGTAAGTTTTAAACTTGAGCAGCGTCAGTCTCCTGACTTTCTTCCCTTTCTCCTTCCCCTTCCCCTTCTCCTTCTTCTTCTTTACTGGCCCTTTAGTCTCCATACAGACTCGAAAACCAGATCGTTCACATCTGTGAGTAACTTGCCGGGATTCCGACTGGAGTTGCATTCAATCTATGGGTCAACTTCGGAAGAACTGATATCTTAACGGGATTGAATCCTCCTATCCATGAACATGGACTATCTCTCAATTTATTTAGATTTTTTAATCAGAGAGTTTTGTAGTTTCCCTTATGGATCTTATATGTATTTTGTTAGATTTTTACGTGTGAATGTAAATGGAATTGTATTTTAAATCCCAGGTGCCAGTTGTGCACCGCTGGTGAACAGTGAAGCAACTGACTTTTGCATATTAACCTGCCATCCTAAAATCTCGCTTATTAGTTCCAGGAGGTTTTTGTTGATTCTTTGGGATTTTCTACATAGACAATCACGTCACTGTGAACAAAGGCAGTTTTATTTCTTCCTTCTCAATCTGTACCCATTTTCTTTTCTTGTCTTATTCCATTACCTAGGACTTCCAGTATGAGGTCAAGCTGCAGTGGTTAGAGGGACACGCTTGAGTTTTTCCCAATCTAGTTCCTCACCATTAATTGTGTGAGCTGTAGGTTTTAGTAGATGTTCTTTATCAAGTTGAGGAGGTTCCTCTCCATTCGTAGGTTGCTGAGAGTTTGTACCCTGATGTGTGTCAGATTTTGTCGATAGCTTAGCATCTGTTGACATGAACACAATTTGTCTTCTTTGGCCATTGACGTGATATCCTGAATTAATGGCTTTCCCATTGTTGAGTCAGCCTTCCATACGTGGAATAAAATCTCACTTGGTCAGTTTCTGACTTTGGTGCAGTTAATTTTTCCCACTTTTCCTTTCGTGGAAACATTTATGGACACTGCTTGTGGTGTCAAGTTTAAAAACTCTTTGCCTGGAGCTTTATCGCAGAGATTTTTCTTTGATTTCTTTCATCAGCGTTTTGTAGTTTTCAAGACATAAGTCCTGCGCATGCTTGGTTAGATTTACATGTAAGTATTTCATTGTTTGAGTCACTATACATTAAATTGAGCCTACATTTTATATTTTAATTAGATTTATGTTTATTTTTGAATTTTCCTTCAGCTAAGACAACAGAAGAGATTTATTGTACATGTTACAAATCAGCAGCAACTGAGAACAGAATTAGTCCTAAATGTCACAGTTCCGGGGCAAAGGACCAAAGGGATTGTTTTTGTATGAACAAGGTGGATCTCTCAGAAGTGGCTGTGATCAGGGACCCCTGGGTGGCTCAGTGGTTTAGCGCTGCCTTCAGCCCAGGGCGTGATCCTGGAGTCCCGGGATCGAGTCCCACATGGAGTCCCGCAGGGAGCCTGCTTCTCCCTCTGCCTGTGTCTCTGCCTCTCTCTCTCTCTCTCTCTCTCTCTCTCTCTGTGTCTCTCATGAGTAAATGGATAAAATCTTAAAAAAAAAAAAAAAAGAAATGGCTGTGATCAGATGGCGATGGATGTTCTAGAGCCATTGAGACAAATTCTAGAAGGTAAGTGTGGCTGTCCAACAATTTGCACCACTGTCCCTGGCCTCTGGCCTTTCTTTCCTGTGGCCTTGTGGGTGCACAAGCTTGCACTTTACTTGGACCTCAGCCTCCTCTTTCTTCTTTTTCACTTTGGTCTCTGCATTTGCTTTTTCCTCCACTTGGTTCGTGGCCCAAAGGTTTCCAAGATGGTGCCAATGCTGAGAGCAAATGCACTGTATATGTATATTTTTTGTACTGTATTTTAAATTTTGGGGTCTGCATGTTCATCGCTAACATACAGAAATACAATTGATTTTTGAACGTTTATCTTATATCCTGTGAGCTTTCTGAACTCACTCGCTAATCCCATGGTCTTCCTTGGAATTTTCTACATAGACAGTTATGTCTTCTGCAAACAGTATAATTTCTTCTTCTTGGCCTTTATGTTTTTTACTTGCTTTTTTTTTTTTTTTTTTTTTTGGCATTATGGTAGTGGCTGGAACTTCCAGCAGTAGCCGTAGAAACTGGTACTTAAAAAAAAAAAAAAAAGAAAGAAAAGAAAGAAAGAAACTGGTACTTTGTTTTCTGAAGAGTTGGTCCATTTCATCTAAGTTGTTAAATTTATGTGCATAGAGTTGTCTGTGGCCTTCACTGCATTATTCTTTAGATGTCTAAATGGTCTGTGGGGATCCGTTTGCCATCCTGATATTGATAATTTGTGTCTTGTTTTTCTTTCTTGGTCAGTTTTGCTGGTAAGTTTAAAAATTTTATTCATCTTTTCCAAGAACCAGATCACTAAGTTGAGCTTTTACCTCTTTTCTCACATAGGCATTTAGTGCTATGAATTTCCCTCTTAGGCCTGCTTTGGTGTCTCGGCGTCGATGTTGGCATCTGTTGATTGTCTTTCTCTCATTTGGTTTGAGATCTTCCTGGTTCTTGGCGTGGCAAGTGGTTTTTGGTTGAAACCTGGCCATTTTCATGTTGTAAGACTCTCAGTCTTGTTTAACCTGTTTTTCCTGGCTTTCTCTGACAGCACCGTCAGGAAGAGGGGCACCATCTCATTATCGCCAGGTGGGGGCAGAGTCCAGGTTCTGTATTTGGCTCCATCGGACACCTGGGTCTCTTCTTCACTGTGAACGGGGTTGGGGGATACTCCTCTGGCTGGGGAGGCAGGCATGCATCCTTTCTGCTCCTCACCTGCCTCCATTCCCAGCATGAGGTGGGGGTGGCCTTGTGGCTGCTGCGAGGTGGTGGGAGCCCCAGCTCTCCACGAGGCCTCCTCCAACAGCACCTGGCTGGGAGGGGCATTTGCTACTGCCAGGGCTGGGGGTGCGGTGGGGGTCCAGGCTCCCCCTGGGTCCCCACTGGCCTAATGGACAGAGGTGCCTGGGGGCCCACTCCTTCCCTTGCCACGTCCTCCGGCTTGAGAGCACGGCCTCTGTGTCTCCGTGTATGAGGTAGAGAGAGGGAGCACGGCCTTCCCTCCTGTGCCTTCCTCGGGCCTGAGGCCCCGGCCCGGCTGCCTTCTGCGCTCTACCCTTCAGACCTCTCGTGCTTGTTTGAGGGATCTGGGGTTTTGAGATGTACGTTGGAGGAGCGGGGAAGTGGAGTTCACCTCAGTTTTGAATATAGTTTACCTAATTTTCAAGTTTGTACAATTTGATTTATTATTATTATTATTATTTTTTAAAGTAAGCTCCATGCCCAGTGTGGGGCTTGAATCCACCACCCTGCGATGAGGAGTCGCGCCCTCTACTGACTGGGGCAGCCAGGCGCCCCGTACGTTCGTACCGTTTAATCTTTAATAAAGCCTGTGCTTGGCAGGTGCCTGGTAAATATTCCTGCACGTTTGGTCCTGGGCTCTCAGGCCAGGACTGCCCAGAGTGTCCATGCACAATCCTGCCCATGTGGGGCCGATGCCCCCAGAGCCACTGCCCGTCCCCCCTGGGGAGGCACCTGCTGGGTGGGCGCTGCCAGGACTCTGGATGCACCTGCTGCCCTGTGCCCGGGCCGGGCCCCTGCCTCTTCCCCCAGCCCCACTCCTTGGGCAGAAGGGGGGCTCCCCGAGGATGTGAGGGCCAGAGGCTGCAGGAAGGGAAGGGACGGCCCCGTTACCTTCTCAGTCACCAGTTCCTTCTCTGCAACCTCAGGAGCCAGAAAAAATGTGTCATAAGTGCCTATAAGAGAAAAGCCCAGGTTCTGAGTTCACCTTTCAGCCTTGGGTGCGGTGGCGGGGTGCAGGTCGGGGGGCTCCCGTGTACGCACCGTTGGCAGGGGGTGGGCTGAAGAGCACGGCCCCGTCCTCGGCCACCAGCACGGAGTCCAGGCACAGGTAGGCTGCAAGAGAAGGTGAGGGTCAGGGCAGCTGGAATCACTGGGGGAACCAGCATTTCTCCGCATTGTCCGTCCCCAGGTCCTGCTTGTATCCAGGGGCCATCGGCCAGTCACACTGTCCAGGAGGGTCGAGCTTCGGGGAGCCGCAAGCCTGGCCCAGTTTGCCTCCTGGGGGACAGCGTCACACCTGCCGAGGGGCTGCGGCCGTCCACGCCCCCTCACTTTAGAGCAGGGCCATCGCCCCTCTGCTGCCCCCCGACATCTCTAGGGCACCCCCGGCCCCAGTGGGGACACAGCCACCTGGCCCCTGGGTGTCCCCGTGGCCCACATGGGGCCATGTGCTGCCCTAGGTCCTGGGCCTGGGCCACATGCTGGGGGCAGCTGAACGGAACCACAGACGGGGCGTCACCTGGGTGCTCGCTGTGTGTGCGCAGGGCAGTGAGACACGCGTGGGACAGCGCCCAGAGCTCATACTCCTTGAAGGGCCGGCCCAGCTGGCACAGGAGGTCCTGCAGGGAGACGCCCTGTGGGGGGAGGTCGCATCTTAGGGAGAAGGGGCCGGGGGCTCGGCTGGGCCCAGGCCGCTGGGCCAGTGACAGGCGGGAACCCCTTCAAGTGAGGGTGGGATGTGCCTCCCACGCAGCCCAGCCTTGACCAGCAAGGCCCCTGCGTGTCCCGCACAGACGGACAGACGGACAGACGGAGGAGCACAGCGGCTCCGGCCAAATGCAGCGTCTCTCAGCCGCGAGAGGAGGTGTAGACGCGCCCCGAGGGCACGAGGCTGAGAGAAGCCAGACGCGGAAGGATGCGCGCTGCATGATGCCACCTGCACGAGGTCCCTGCGGGGTCGCTTTCCCAGAGACAGGGGCGCGGGGGGCGCCAGGGGGCCGGGACAGAGCCTCAGCCTGGGGTGGGGGTGGGGGTGGGGGGCTGCACCGCAGGGAACGTGCTGGGTGACGCGGGGCCGGGTGCCTGACGGCGGGGACAGCAGATTCTGTGCCGTGAGTTGTACTCTAGCCCCACTGTCCCCGCCACACACGGGAATGTCCCCGGGTCAGAAGGATGCGCTCAGCTGGAAGGTGGGGCTAGGGCCGCAGCCACCACCCTTTAGGGAAGGTTCCAGAGGCAGCGTCTGCCCCCTGGGCCCCGTCCATGCCCCGGGGTGCAGCCGCCCTGCTCTCCTAGCTGCTGCCAGCATGGCCGGCGGCCCATGTTTGGGGGGCGCCCTGCCCAGACCTCCCACATGCGGGGCAGCCTGCTTGGAAAGCGGGAGGTGCTTGCAGCAGGCTCTGGATGGGCCCTGGTCCCATGAGGCCTCTGGGCAGGGGAACCTGCTGGTTAAGACCGTGCCTGGGCTCCCAGTCCACGCTGCCCCTCATGGGCGCCCACCCTCCAACGGAGGGCATGCCCACTCCATGCCTCAGTTTACCACCTGGCAGGTGGCTGTCTGAGGCTGCTGGGCATGGGAAGGTGGGCCCAGTCCAGGGCTGGGGTGTGTGAGGTTTTCCGGCCTTGGTGGCTGGAGGTCGGGTGGGTGGATCCAGGGGGCAGTGGAGACCGCGTGAGCTGAGGTGTGGACACACGTGTGTGCGGCGGGACCTGTCAGTGCACTGGGATCTTCAGGGTACACATTTGTTTTAAAGTAACTGTGTCTTTGGGGGGCTTGGGTGGCTCAGTCGGTCAAGCATCTGACTCTGGGTTCGACTCAGGTCATGATCCCGGGGCGTAGGGTGCAGCCGGGTCGGGCTCCCCGCTCCATGGGGCATAGGCCCCACGTCTAGGGTGAAGCCCAGTGCGGGGCTGGAGCTTGGATCAAGTCAGACGCTCAACTGACTGCGGCACCCAGGTCCCGAGTCCTCACACAATCGCAGAGGAAGCCGCTGCAGCCCCTGAGGGCCGGGGTGGGGGACAGGCCCAGAGGTCAGGGGCTCCTCCTGGGGAGCTGCTCCCGGCAAGAACATGAACCCCAAAGAGGTGGAGTGCCTCCTCCAAGGGACGCACGGGGTGCTGCCTGCGGCCGGAGCCAGGTGAGGCCTCGGGCCCGCGGGCCTCGGGGACGCCCCACCTTCAGGGAGGCTGCAGCAGGGGCTCCGAGCGCGGGGCACCAGGCTGTGCTCAGGCGCCCTGCGGGCCCCGGCAGCTCGCCCGAAGCTGGTCGGTGACTGAGCGGGAGGCTGAGCTCCTCGCGGGACGGCAGCGGCCCCGGGCTGCCCACGGCCCGTCACCCACCTGCTCCGCGGCGACGCTCGCCGGCTCCCCCGCTCCGTCCGGAGGCCCCCCGGCCC
The DNA here is from genome assembly GCF_003254725.2 of Canis lupus dingo. NCBI lineage: Eukaryota > Metazoa > Chordata > Mammalia > Carnivora > Canidae > Canis > Canis lupus. The sequence continues at coordinate 40,982,628 of NC_064270.1, read as the reverse complement.
TGGAAGGCCCTCGGCCTGCGTCTCCGGGCTCTCGGGATCGGGGCGGCGGGCTTTCCTCCGCAGGGCTGCGGCCCGGCGCCCCCGCTGCCCTGTGCCCCGTGCTGGCGTCTGTGGCTCCTCCCTGTCGAGGCTCGGGGCCCCGCTCCGGCCACAGCCTGGCCTGGGGCTGCGTCGTGTAGCTGGAAAGGCCGCTCTTCCCGTCGAGGAAGACCCTCCTGGGGTCTGGAGGGAAGACCTCGGAGGCGGGCAGCTGGAGCCTGGAGGGGGCCAGGGTCAGGCCGAGGGCGCTGGGCTCAGGGCCGTCGGGCAGGAGCCTGGGAAACGTCTGCACCTTCCTCAGGCGGCTCCTGTCCAGGTCCCCCAGAGGGCGCTGGGGGTCCAGGATGAGGCTGGCCAGCCGCTCTCCGTTCCTCACCGGGGCTGACAGGAGGGGCTTGGCGGGCGGCTCCGGGGGGCCGTGGGCTTCGCGGGCAGGGCGCGGGGGCAGGCCCTCGGGGTCGGCGGCACGGCCCCCGGGCGGCTTCCTGGGCCCCAGGCTCCCCGCAGCAGGTCTCCCGCGCCAGGCGCTCTCGTTGACATCTGGGCAGAAGCAAGGTGGTGGCTGCGGGGACCTCCCCGGGGGCTCCTCCCAGTGGGGGAGGGGGCGCCTCTTCTGTGCTCCCGGCCCCCCCCCCCCCCCCCCGGGTCCCCCACGCCTCCCGCAGGACCCGCCCAGGACCGCCTCCTTCCGCCTCCTGCTCACATACCCCCGCGGATTCTAATTACCGGGGCTCCAAAGGCTCCCGGGCCCTCCCCGCCTGCACAGCCGCCCGGGTCTTCCTCAGGCGCCCGAGCAGCGTGTCCCTTCCACCACACGTCCACGGGCGATGCCCCCGACGGAAGGCACTGGGTCTGGCTGCGGCCCCGTCCCTCGCACCATCTCCCCCACACTGTCTGGGTCTCCGTGCAGACACCGGCCCCTCTTGGTGGCCCGCAGCCCCTCCTGTGGTGACTGCTCTCTGCCGCCCCGCTGCAGCCAAGCCTCAAGCCTGTGGTCCCCGGGGCGGCGTGCGGAGGGCCCTGCCGCCCCCAGAGGCTCTGCGCACCTCCCCCGAGGGCCTCTAGGCTCCCTGCTGCAGGCACAGGGCAGAGCGGACGCCGGCATTTGTTCAAAACGTGACTCGAGACGGAGCCAGGGTCCCACGAGAGCCGGGCAAGTCCCAGATGCTGCAGAACAGCTTCCACAGTGGAGAACTACGGGTCTGCTGGACACCGCGTGGAGACCCCGCGTGGAGACCCCGCGGGGTGTGTGAAATGTCCCCATGTCCAGGCACCGACCACTCACAGACTAGGACGGAGGTGAGAGGTCTGATTCGCTCACTCCTCAACATGACCTGGGTTTGCACCCCCAGGGGCACAGGTGTCTGCAGAGTGTGCACACGGTGATTGAGAGTGATGGTGAGCGTCTGTGTCAATCTGCGAGCGTGTTTGCCCAGGGGTCTGTACGCGTGGGGGAGTGCTGTGTCTGTGCACAAGTGTGCATGCTTGTGTAAGAGCGGGCGTGCATGACTTTGCACCTCCATGTATGTTTCTGTGACTGTGAGCAAGTGGGTGCGAACATGTGGGGTCCTGTGGGGCACCTGCGACCTGTGTGCATACATGTGCACGTGAGTGGGCGTTTGCAACGGTGTGGACCTGCGTGTCTGATCTGGGCTACGGTTTGTGCACACGCACGTATGTGAGCGGGTACGTGTGTGCATGGCCATCTCTGTGTGCATGTGCAAGCACATGTGCACCTGCTTACCTTGAAATGCTCCGAAGGACTCGATGGAGAGCACCCTCCTCCCGATGGCCGACAGGCTCCGGCAGAGGCGGCAGGAAGACGTGAAGAGCATCTTCTCTTCACACAGCGCGATGATGCTCTGCAGGGTGCGGGGGCGGCTCAGACGGGGAGGCGCACCTGGGAGGCCCGCCCCCCGCAGCCCCCCACCCGGCCTGCTTTCCGGCCTAAGGAAGCATCGTGTCCTGCGATTACAGAAAACCAGCCCGTGAGCATCACGAGCCAAACCTCTTCTAGTAAGAGTGTGCAACCACGGGTCAAGCTCTTCTTCAAGCGAAAGGCGACGTGGCACCAAGTCCTGGGCGCAGAAGAGCCGCGACGCGCAGGGGAGAGACGCGCGGGCCTCGTGTGTGAGCGGGGCCCTCAGGTCTCCGCCTCGGGGTTGCAGGCGGGGAGGGTCCCCCGCTGTTTACCTCGAGGTCGGGCCGGTCCCTGGGGTCCTCCGCCTGCATCTGGCTCAGCAGCTCCTCCAGGTCTCGGCTCAGCCGGGGCTCGGGCTCGGGCTCCGTCACATACTCGAGGGCGGCCTTCAGCGTGGCCCCCAGGGAGTAGATGTGAGCCTGCGGCGCCGAAAGCCTGTCAGCGCCTGGAGCGTGGCTGGTCCCCGCGCGCCTCTGCCCCCCCGGCCGGACACGTGTTGGGGGGCACCTGCCGGCCACGGGGGGCGCAAGGAGGGCCCAGCGGCTCCCCCACCACGGCTCACTGCAGTGCCCGTGTCCCCCGGGCCTCGGGGTCACCCCAGACCCCAGCTCACCCCACCAGACGCTAGGATCCCACTGTGATGGCGGTCGTGCCTCCGAAGGGCTGTCGTCTCTTTTTATTTATTTTTAAAATATTTTATTTATTTATTCATGAGAGACACACACACAGAGAGGCAGAGACACAGGCAGAGGGAGAAGCAGGCCCCGTGCAGGGAGCCCGACTTGGGACTCGATCCCGGGTCTCCAGAATCAGGCCCTGAGCTGAAGGCGGCGCTAACCACTGAGCCACCCGGGATGCCCCATCGTCTCTTTTTAAATCTGCGTTTCTCTAATTTCGAACGGGGCCGAGCATCTGTTCGTCACTATTCGCGGCTAACTTTCCTCTCTCTGCCCACTCACGGACCCCGTTGCTTCCCGTTCGGGGTGGAGCCCTGGCGCACAGGGGATCTGACTGCCGGTCTGGGTGCCACACATATGTTCTTACCATTTGTCACTTAGCTTTTGACGTGGTTCACACATCTTTTGACATTCACAAATTCTAATGTTTAATTTGTGAAAACAGACGTTTTATTTCTTTAGCTGCTTCTTAGGAGGAGCTTCTCTATCCCAAGATGATAAAAACAGCTTTCTTTTGTTTCCTCCAATATTTTTATAATTTTTACACATCCAGCTCTAATCCGTCTGAAATCTGTCAGCGTGCTGGCGTGCCGTAGGGATCTGGGTTTGCTTCCCTCCTCGTGGAGAGCAGCCCCGGCACCATTCACACAAGATTCCAGCCTCTGCACGGAGCTGCTGCCCGACCTGCTGCTCCGCTGGGGCCCTGGTACCACTGGCCTCTCCTCCTCTAATGCTGGTCCCTGAGTCTGTCCTGTCCAGACTGTGCTGTTTTGATTATAGTAGCGTCAACGTGTATTTTCATATCGTGAGGACAAGTTGTCCCTTTTTTCCTCAAAAAGTTGGATTATTTTCACATTTGTCAGCTTTTAAAAAACAAATAGGGGTTCTCCCATTCCCATTCACAAAACAAATCAAAAATGGTTGCGATTTTATTGTAATTGCACTCCCATTGCAGAATTTGGGAAGGACCAACTTCTTATAAAATAAAATGTTAAATAAAATAAAATAAAATAAAATAAAATAATAAAATGTTTAGGATGTCGCCAGGATGGTCAACAGGACGTCCCCAGAGCCTGTCCCTCAACAGCCATCCAACCTCCTCCGTGGGGGCCGCAGGAGCCAGTGCCTCACGCAAGGGACCTGCGTGTCGGCTAACGGGTAGACTTTGGTCCTGGCTGTGACCCCACTGCTGGACCAGCCAGAAAAACAGAGAGGAATCAAATTAGTAGAATCAGAAGTGCAAGAGGAGACGTTACAAGTAACCCCACAGAAACGCCCTGATCTTAAGAGACTAATATGAACAACTGCACATCAACAAATCGGATAACCTAGGGAAAAAAATGGGTGAATGCCTAGAAACCTACAACCTACCAAGACTGAATCATGAAGAAATAGATACTCTGAACAGACCGTGAATAGTAAGGAGATTGAATCAGTAATCAAAGACCTCCCAACAAAGAAAAGCTCAAGACCAGATGGTTTCCCCAGCAAATTCTACCAAACATTTAAAGAAGAATTAATACCAATCCTTCTTAAATTCCTCCAGAAACCTGAAGAGGAGGGAATACTTGCAAACTCATTTTGTGAGGCCAGCATTAACCTGATACCAAAGTCAGATAAGGGACCTAAGTAAAACCACAGAGTAATATCCCTGATGAACACAGATGTAAAAGTTCTCAACAAAACGTTAGCAAAGTGAATTTAACGACACATCAGAAGGCTCATACGTCACAGTCACGTGGGATTTGTCCCTGGGATGCAAAGGTGACTCAGCATCCGCAAATCAGTCAACGCAACGACTACATTAGTAGAAAGGGGAATAAAAATCGTATAATCATCTCAATAGACGCGAAAAAAGCATTTGACAAAATCCAACATCTCTTATGATAAAAACTCTCAAGAGATTGGGTTTAGGAGAAACACGTCTCAACATAACAAAGGCCACATGTGACGGCCTCCAGCCAACTTGACACTCAATGGTGACAGGGTGAGAGCTTTCCCTCTGAGATGAGAACAAGACAGGGGTGCCCACCGTCCCCTCGCCCATCCAACACAGCACTGGAAGTCCCAGCCAGAGCAATCAGGCAAGAAAAAGAAATAAAATACATCCGAATCAGAAAGGAAGAAGTACAACTGTCTCTATTTGCAGACACTATGGTCTTACATATAGAAAATCCACCAAAAAGGCTCCACCGAAACTGTTAGAACCAATCAACAGGGATCCCTGGGTGGCGCAGCGGTTTGGCGCCTGCCTTTGGCCCAGGGCGCGATCCTGGGGTCCCGGGATCGAGTCCCACATCGGGCTCCCAGCGTGGAGCCTGCTTCTCCCTCTGCCTGTGTCTCTGCCTCTCTCTCTCTCTCTGTGTGTGTCTATCATGAATAAATAAATAAATAAATCTTAAAAAAAAAAAAAGAACCAATCAACAAACTCAGTAAGGTTGCAGGACACAGGTCAACATGCAGACGTCAGCTTTCTATATACTAACGATATATAGGAAAAATAAAGGAAGAATGCAATCCCATTCACGATAGCATCAAAAACTAAAAACAATAATTAGGAATAAATATACCCAAGAAAGCGAAAGTTTTGTACATGGAAAAAGTTTAAGACTTTGGTGAAAGAAATTAAGGAAGACACAAGTACTTGGGGAGATACCCCACGCTCATGGACTGGAAGAATTAGTGTCGCTACAATGTCCATCCATACCACCCAAAGTCAGTTCCTACGGCATTTTTCACAGAAATAGAACAATCCTAAAACTCATCTGGAGCCACAAAAGACCCCTAAAGAGCCAAAGCAATCCTGAGAAAGAACGAAACTGGAGGTGCCGCACGTCCTGATTTCAAACTTTGCTTCAAAGCCATGGTGATGCGAACAGAGCGGTCCTGGGATAAAAACATCACACAAGCCAGCGGAACCGAATCGAGAGCTGGCATTGAGCTCACGTCTATACAGTCAGCCTGTATTTGACACGGGAGCCAATAATACTCAACGGGGAAGGGATGGTCTCTTCGGTAAGTGGTGTTGGGAACACTGGACAGGCCCCTGCAGGAGAACGACGCTGGACCATCTTACACCACTTACAAAAATTAACTCAAAATGGATGAGACTCCACGTAAGATCCCAAACCGTAACACTACTGGAAGGAACCATGGGAAAAAGCTCTAGGACGTTGGCTTTGCCAACGATTGTTTGGATGTGACAGCAAAAGCACAAGCAACGAGAGAAGAAACAGGTCAGTGGAATTACATCCAACACTAAAGATTCTGGACGGCACGGGAAACAGTCCGCAGAGCCAAAAGACGACCCACAGAATGGCAGGAAATATTTGCAACCCGCCTGTCTCCTAGGGATCTAATATCCAAAAATATATAAGGAACTCGCACAACTCGAGAACAAAGGAACAATCTGACCGAGAAACGGGCGGAGGAACTGAGCCGACACCTTCCCAGAGAAGACGTCCAGATGCCAACGGACACATGAGAAGATGCTCCACGTCCTCGTCATCAGGGGAGTGCGAATCAAAACCACCCCGAGGCGTCACCTCGCGCCGGTCAGAACGGCTGACGTCGAAAAGACAAGCGGTAACGTGTGTTGGGGGGGATGTGGAGAAGGGGGAACCCTCTGGCGCCGTTGGTGGGAACGCGAAACGGTGCGCGGAGGTTCTCAAAGGTCAAAGCGGGAGCCACCTTGTCACCGGCCATTCCACTCCTGGGTACGGGTCCAGAGGAGCTAAAATCACGATCTCAGGCAGGTGTGTGCCCTGCCACGTTCACGGCAGCATTATTTACAAAAGGGCAAGATGTGGAGGCCGCCTGGGTGCCCGTCTTCGGCTGAACCGGCAAAGCAGTGTGGTCTAGAGACAGCGAGTAGGGTTCAGAGAGGAGGGCCCTCGAGGGCGCGGGGCTGCGGGAGGCGAGCCTGGCGGGGAAAGACAAAGACTCTGTGACACGACGGACGTGTACGTGGGATCTAAGAAAGCCAAACTCTCAGAAACAGTGCCGGGGGGGTTGCCACGGGCCGGGGCTGGAGGAGACAGGGGGGCGCTGGAGAAAGGACGCAGGGCTGCGGTCCCAAGATGAGCAAGCTCCGCATCTGACCCCCGGCTCGGCGACACGGGACGCCCGCCGCGCTGCAAACCTGGAGGCTGACACGGCAGATCCGGGTGTTCTCACAGCCAGAAGCAGCGGTAGCTGCGTGACGCCGGTGGTAACCGTCCCTAGGAGTGGGAAGCATTTTGCAAAACACGAACGTGTCAAATCATCTGTGCACAGACTCAGTGCTCCGTGTCGGTTCCGTCCCCGAGGCCGCGAGGACCCACCGACTCCTCGTTTTCTTGCATCTCGTTTTCTCATCTTTGGAAAAGTGGTTCCCTTTACATTTCTAGCCCTCCTGCTCGGTTTACTGCAGACCTTCCATGGTTGTTGCTATTGTTAATGAGATATTTTCCATTTCATCTCTAAGTCTCTAACTGGCAATTACTGGCACAAAGAGAAACTACTTATTTTTGGGGGGATTGGATCTTGTCTTCAGCTGGCCTCTGAGAATTCAGGCCCACGATCTTGTCATCCATCCGCGGACAAGGCAATCCTGCAACCCCCACCCCCCACCCCTGGCACCACTCAGCGTCGGTGTCCTGCGGCCGGCTTGGGTCCCCCACGTACGTGGTTGAGCAGCCCTGGTGACGCCTGAATCCACCCACTGTCCCTGTGCCCAAAGCTGGGCCCCGGGCCACTACCCCGTCTCTCACAGAAGACACGGGAACCCCCAGTTGGTCCCCATGTGGAGGGCAGCCTGATCCCCCTTCTCACACATCGACCGTGCCGATCGCACCCCAGGTCCCCCCCCCCGGTCCCCACACAGCCAGTGTCCAGGGCCTCCCGAAGGGAGTGACGCTGCTGCATGGACTCAGGGCAGATGCCTTGTTGTAGGGACCCTGCTGGTGCCCTTGCTTGGGGTGGAAGGAAAAGCAAACCCTACGCGCCCCTACCCGTAGGGCTCCAGCCAGGGTTGTGAGCTGTGAGTCTGCAGTGAGCAGACCCCCCACCACCCATCACAGGTCTGAAAATAAAACCTGGCTCCGTACCCCCAATGTCAGGGCATCTGCTTCTGCCCTCTACCACCTTTTATTTCCCTCCAGGAACACTGGTACTCACCTGTCCAATCACCTGTCTATCTAGCCATCCGTCCATCTACCCACTCCCCACCCATCCACCCACTCACAATCCATCCCCATCCGTCCACCCACCCACCCACCCACACATCCATCCAGCATCCATCCACCCGTCCGTCATTCCATATCTTTTAGTTTGACAATGATTCAACAAATAAACCTCTCCTTCGTTGTTGGGTGACACTGCCTGTGACATGCTGGCCAATATCAGCATCTTTGCCACCCAAGGCCTCTGCATATGTCCCTCCTTCCGTCTGGGTCCTCCCTGGTCTTGATCTGGTGAATCCTACTCACTCTAGGTTCCAACCTGAACATCATTTCTCATAAAGTGGCCTCTACATGAAAAGTCCCCGGATGAGGACCCTATTATCTCCTTGGAAGGCCCCGTGCTCCTCTCTCAGGACCCCGCCCACTGCCCACATCAAGTCTGTCTCCTGTGAAGATCGTGGCCCCCCAGGCGGCAGGAGCTCGTCTGTCTGCTCTGTTCACCGTGAGGCCTGACACACGTCTGTGGACAAGCGACAGTGGGCGGTAATGGTGGGTGGTGGGTGTTGGGGTTGTCCTGGCTGCACTGCCCTGGACCCCCGACAGGCTCAGGATGACGGGGCCCAGAGGAGAGTCAGGGGCTTGCCTGGCGCAGGCCTTGAATGCTGGTGATGGGTCATAGCTTATCTTTAGGGAACTAGCCCACCTCTGGGGTCTCCTGGGCAGGGGGTGAGACGTGCAGGGGATGGGCCCAGGAGGGCCAGCTTCCATGTGTCTGGGGATCTGGGGACCTGAGGGGTCACCCCAGCAGCGGGCAGGGTCAGAAGGGGGAGTTCTGTGCGAGGATTCGAGGGCTCAGAAGAGCTGCCCCCCATCTTTGTCCTGTGTGTGGGGTGGACGTGGGGGCAAGACCGGACCAGCAGGGGCCGTGCTGACCGGTGGTCAGGAAGGCACACAGTGGGCCAGGGGTGGGCTCAGTCCCGACGTGGCCAGCAAGCACGACCCGACATGCTGCACCCTGGCCACAGTCCTGGGACCCAAAGGTCGCGACCGGAGGCGTCAATAGCAGCAGCGGCACCAATAGGCCACATTTGCCACTGTGGTCCTGTGGGCAGGGGGCCGCCACCCCAGGCCGCAGGCAACGGGCACCTGAGCAGACGTGGTCCGTCCATGTGACGTGTGCAGAACGTGGCACCTACGGAAGGGGCTCCTGACAGCCCCAGGAACAGGCACGGGATAGAAGCCAATCCGAGAGCAGCACGGAGACCCTGGGGGACACACGGGCCATGCACATTGAAGCGTCGGTGCACACCCACAGGCCCTTTGCACGTGTCGGGAAGAAGGGCTTGTTTGCCCCGTGGAGGGGGGACCCACTGGGAATTGCCCTCATCACAAGACAATTAAAGACTTGGGGGCCTCCAGTTTGGCAGGTGGACAGGCTGGAGTGTGGACCCCGTGGCAGGCCCGCCGGCCCCGCGCCCCGCAGGGTGCTGTCATCTCTGCTTCTGGATCCGGGTGCTGCCTTAGGGACCTCGGTCTGTGAAAGCCCGTGGAGACGAGCGTGCTTCTGGGTGTGTTACATCTCAGTAGAAAGTCAGGAAATGGTCAGCCCACTGCTGCTGCTGAACGACTCACAGGCTAAAGAAGAAACCCCCGTGGGAATAAAAGAGGCGCCTAGAAGTGGAGGACCCGCGAACGCTCCCTGGCAGGGCTCCCAGGACGCAGCAAGACCCGCATCTCGAGGGGAACTCACGGCCTGGGCTGGAGATGCTCGTACCGGAGAGGAAGGGGGGCCAGAGACGGGCGAGCCGGGGCCCCACGCGCGTTGGGAGGGACGCCTGCCAAACTCCAAACCAGGAGGAGAGGATGAAAAATAACAGCAGAATCAGTGGAAAAAGAAAACAAAGACACGCCAGGGAACTAGCAAAATGAATACCCCTGGTGCGGCTGACGGGCGCGAGGAAGGAGGATTTCAAGCATCCCACATCCCACGTCCCACGGACCGTGCGGTGACTCACAGGAGACGCCACAACCTAAAAGCCAAGTAGGAACGGGGTAATGCTCGGAAATATCTAGTTTACCGGGAAGCCTCGGAGAGGAGTACACGACAGGTGAGGCCCGTCGCCGCGAGAAGCTGGGCAGCCGCGAAGGCCCTTCCCTCCAGGGACGCAGGCGGCCGAGGGGGCGCGGGGCCCGGCTCGGGGACAGGGGAGGGACAGAGGGAGGGGTGCTCGCACGCCCTGGGGGCCGAAGCCGCGCGAACGCCCCAAGGAACAGACGCGACCGTGCAGTAAGCTGGGCCCTTAGGCCTCCCTCGGCGGGAAGGGGGCTCGACGCTGGAGAACACGTGTGCAAACACGGGACGTCCTCGTGGTCACTTCAGAGGATGCAGACGCACTTTTGTGAAAGCCCCGGTGGCTCGACAGCTGGTGCAGGCGCCGTCCTGGCCGGGAGGGGCGGGCCCCACGCTCAGGGCCCCCGTCCCCCGTCCCCCGGGGCGCGCACCTGCCACGGCCCGAACCGCGACCCCCACCCTCGCTCGTGCTGCAGGTGGGGCCGCGCAGAGGGAAGCCCGGGAGGAGCTGTAGGTCACGGGACACACGGAAGGAACTCAGCCCGACGGCGGGATAGGACACGCAGGGGTTCCGGCGACTCGCGTTCCGTGGACTTGAATCAAACGGGCAGAAGGATGCCATCGCGAGGATGACGTGGGGCTAGGACGGAAGCAAAACACCAAGTTCCCGAGAACAAACGAGTAAAGGGAAGGGACTCCGCGTGGCTGGCACGTTGGAGGCTCTCGCTAGGCCAGCGGTGAACCGCGTGTGAAGACCGCGTGTGACAGAGGCTGAGCCTCCCCCCGTGACCGATGGACGCGCCGCCCTTCCGTCCAGGCCCGCGGAGCTTCTTACGGGACCCGATACCCACTTCTGACCCTTACGAGGAGGACAAAGGGCCCGGAACAGTGAGCGGGGGTCCCGGGGGGCCGGGCGGGCGGGGTCTACACGGAGAGCTGTGCCGCTGGGTCCTCCGCTCACACTGCAAAGTCCCTGAAGCCGCTCACAGGAGAACAAGAGGGTCTGCAAAGTCCTCGTAGGAGATTTCAGGGAACCTCCGGGAGCCTGGGGCTTGGGACGGTCCCTTAAGGTACAAGAAATACTAGGATGCTAACATGTCAGAAACGTGAATCGGTTTCACTCCACCAAGCGGGGGACACTTCTTCCCTCGCGGGAGGCCTTGAGGCTGTCGTCCCAGCTGGGGTTCCTGGGGGCGGCTGGGGACATGCTGCGTGCCCCCCGACCCCTTCCAGCCCAGCGCACCTGGACCTGCCAGACGCTATGCCCGGGGACGCTGCCCTGGGGACACGGCCTGGGGACACTGCCATGGACCGAAAACCCAGCTGGCTTCCACGGAGCCCAACATTAAAGGGTGGACGACAGGTGGCTGGAAAAGCCCTATTCTTTGCAGATTTGGGGGAAAAATACTGCTATTTTTCATAAAAATACATTCTGGATGGTACATGCAGTGGCTTGTTACTATTTTTAACCGGCCACGGGCTCTGGCCTGCAGGCGGTCCCAGCTCTGGCCTGCAGGTGACCCGCGGCGGCGTCGGGAGTGGGAGGCGCCCCCGGAGCCGCTGGCTGCCCTCGGGACACGCTGTCCGCGGGACATTTACAATCATGACAAAAAGAGTGAAAATTCACAGAGAGAGACGGGCCTTGCGGAGGGCGCGGGGCTGGGCGTCCGCCGTGGTGGGAGGCGGAGGGGCACCTGCCCGCGCGCTGTGGGGCCGCCCGTGGCCGCGTCCACCGAAGCTGTGCAGAGCGGGCCCGGCGCTCCCGGGGGCCAGAGGGCGACGCGTGCGGTGACCCGGAGCACCTGCTGGGGCTCGGCCGCTGCGTCCCGAGCACACGCGAGCTAGGGGGGCGGGCGCTGCCCTGAGAACGCGGAGGCCAGCACAGGCGAGCGGCGTCGCCGTTGGGGACAGCCCGGTGCTCGGGGGAGAGGGGCCCGGACAGCGGGGCTATTTCCAGGGCCGTCGCTTCCAGAATGAAACGCGAGGGGGAGAGAGCGGTCGGTGCGGACCCGGGACGGGGCGGCCACAGCCCACGAGCACGCGGGGCCTGGTCCCCATGGGGCATCCAGGGCAGCAGAGACCCGGCCTGGTCCTGCCAGGTGCCCGGGGGGGGGGACGAGGGCCCCTGGGGCCAGGGGGCCGGGCAAGAGCTCACCTCAAGGTAAACAGCACCGAGGAGCCAACCCCTCAGATTTGGGGTAAAGATCTGACCTGATGTCACTAAGCTAACGGGTTTTCCCTGAAATGTTTGAGTTTGTGATCACGCACGTGATTTATTGTTCTCCACGCAGGCTGCTCGGGGGGATCCCGGCGCCACTCGCAGCGGGGAGGCGGGCCGGGCAGGGCATCCCCCTTCCTTGGCGGCCCAGCCTCGCTGCCCCGAAAACACGGGGGCGTCCGGGGGTCCACCCTGTGAGCAGGCGCCTCGCAGGGGCATGTGGCCCTCGGTGGTGAGGCCGGCGGGCGCTGCGCCCACTCCTCGGCTCCTCCCCCGGCAGCTGGGGTGCCTGCCACCCACCAGGGCCACCTCGGCACCTTTAACATGTTAAATCCGGCGAGTTCACACTCCAGAAACACACTTGACGACGGTGAGGACGAGCAGGCGTCCAAACAGCAAGCTGCCCCCAGAGCCAAGTGCACCACGGGGAGCCCGAGTCTGACCAGGGCGGGGGTGCCCCCAAGCAGCCCCCCGGCCCCGGCCCGCGTCCCGCACGGAGCTGCCCCCAATGTCGCGGCCTTTCCCGCCCGTGGGGTCAGGGTTGCGGGGGCCCCGGCGCTGCTCACCTGGAAGGTGTTCCCGGTCACGTCGAACTCCGGGGGAACAAACGCGCCCTCGGGGTCGTCTGCGGAAGCGGAAGACGGGCTCGGGTCACGGGCCACACACCCAGGGGCCCGGGAGCAGGAATCCGGAGGCCGGGAGGGCAGGCACTGGGGCCCGTTCCCACCCCCGCCTGTCGGGGCCTGGGCCCCGGGCGTCGAGGAAACAGTGCTCCGGAAATAGTGCTCCAGCAGGGAACCTCCCTCCCCTGCGAGCCCGGGGACGCCGCCCCAAGGGAGGCGGGAGGCGGGAGGGTTTTGCTGGCCTCCCAGAGTAGGGGCCGCGGGCTCCGTGGGGGAGTCGGGCCCCGCTCAGCCTCCCCGGCAGCGGGGCAGGGGCGGCGGGAACACGGACGCGGGCGTCCTCGAGCCGGCAGGGGCCCTCCCCGTCTGCCCCTCGCGGGCCTGGGCTGGACCCCAGCCCCCCGGCCCCCGCTCACCGCTCAGCTGCTCCATGAAGCACACGTTCCCGCTGGTGTTGAAGGCCAGCGTGTCGGGCGTGATGCACAGCGTCTGGAAGATGGCCGCGTGGGCGACGCTCCTCATGGACAGGCTGCACTCCAGGCACACGGCCCAGGCCTCCTGCTCGCTGAGGCCGCTGTCCCGCAGCGACAGGATGTCGGCCAGGGACACGTTCTCCTGCCGAGAGGGGCCGAGAGGGGCCGCGGTGAGGCGGCGTGGGGCCGCGCGGCAGGTCCTCCTCCCAGGGCCAAGGCTTTCCAAGGACAAAGGGCGGCAGCCCAGGAGGTCACCCGCCGCACTGTCCCCGGCCGCCGGGGCCCGGAGCATTTGGCAGAGGGGCCTGCGCCTGGGGCCGGGACCTGGTTGTCCCAGAAATCACGGCGCCCCGCGGCCCCACGAGCAGCGGCCCCACCGCCGTGGCGCCGGCCCTCGGGCTCAGGAGCAGCTCGGAGGAGCGGTGGACGTGAGCCGGTGCGTGCAGAGACACGCTTGTGTGGGGAGCCCGTGGAAGAGCACACGCGCTGCGATCGGTCCACACAAGCCCGTGACGTACGGGATCGCGCACACGCGCGGCCGAGGAGCGGCCCAGACTTCAGCTCCGGGCAGTGCACACAGGGACGCAGACCCCAGGCCTCCCCGCGCGGGCCCTGCCCTCCGGCCTGAGCTCAGCGCCAGTGTGTCAGCAGCACGCGCGCAGGCACTCACGTGTGTGTGCACACGCCTCCTCCTGCGTGCACACACGCCACGTGTACTCACACACGCCCACGTTTTCAGGGGCGTCCCACACGGACACATACTCATGCAATGAGTTCATGCACCGTGGTTGTGCACGGGCCACCCAGCCTCACGCACACACTCAGGGACCCACACTTTCACTCACGTGCATGATGGTGCCGTCCCTCCTCACACGCCTGCACACTGACTCATACACACTCTCACACGTCACACACCTCGGATCTCCAGGCCCTAAGCTGGCCTGCGGCTCGGTGCCCTGGTCACCTCTGTGCTCCACGAGGGAGTCAGGCCGGGGGCTCGGGTGGGTCAGGGCGGGGTGGGGGGGGGGAGCAGGGGCGATGGAGCAGGAGGCCGGGCCCCACCCCTCCCAGCCCACCGGCCCTCCTCCCAGGCGGCTGAGCCCTCGGGGCATCAGAAGTCTCCTAGCTGCGGCCCCTGAATGTCCCCACCCGCACCACAGGCTAAGGGCAGAGGCTTCAGGAAAGAAGGGGAGTGGGGGGGGAGGGAGTGGAGGGGAGGGGAGGGGGAAGGGAGGAAGTGAATCAGGAAGTGCCCCGGGGGTACCTCGGCCAAGCCTGGGGGTCAGCAGTGTGGGGGTGGGGACCCGGGAGCTGGGCCGCCCGGTGCCCATGTGCTGGGCGCCCCCCCACCCGGCTTCCCGGTCGGCGTTGGGTGTGGGCCTCCCCTTCCGGCTCCCTCTGCCGGGTCCATGGGTGAGGGGGCCGGTTCTGGAAGCTTCTTCCAGAACTGGCTGCAGGGCACACTGAGCGCAGACGTGCCATGAGGAAGGAGGTCGGGGGTTTGAAAGGAGGCTGCAGCATGGGCAGGACAAGGTCACACCGGGCATGGAGGGGGGCTGCCGAGCCCCGAACCTCACTCCCAGCTCCCGGCTATGCCCCGGGGCCCCGTGGAAGGTCTGCTTTGGCTCAATCCCGAGGCCTGTGTGCCCCACCCAGGGACTCCCGAGATGGCGGAGAGCCCGTGACGCCTGGGGGCCTCGTTCAAGAGGGTCTTGGCTGTGTGCACACGCACACACCACAACGCTGCACCTGCATACACGTGCACACACTACAGCACACACGTGTACACATACGCACACACCACAACGCTGCACCTGCATACACGTGCACACACTACAGCACACACGTGTACACATACGCACACACCACACGCTACACCTGCACACACGTGCACACGTGCACACACCTGCACACACGTGCACACATGCACACACCACACGCTACACCTGCACCCACGTGCACACATGCACACACCTACACACACCTGCACACACGCACACACCACACGCTACACCTGCACCCACGTGCACACATGCACACACCTGCACACATGTGCACACATGCACACAACACACACACTACATGTACACACAATGCAGATACCTGACACGCATGCATGCTATACCTGCACACACACCTGCACACCTGCACACACGTGTGCACACACCACACAATGCTACACCTGCACACATGTGCAGATAACACACGTGCAGACACACGTGCACATGACACACGACACCCACACATGCCTGCAGATAACACACGTGCACACATGCGCATGCGTGCAACCACATACAGAGGCACACACTAATAAACAACCCAACGGGCCCGTGGTTTTGTGCTATTTAGGAGAACAAGGCCAGCCCACGGTGTGAGTGTGAGCCAGTTCCCAGTGCAGGGGCTGGTGGACACCCCGCGGGCGGTTGCCCACACGGGCCTCACGCGCCAGCTCCCGCAGCTGCCAACTGGATGTGCTGCCAAGAGAAGGGAGCCCAGGGCAGCTGTGCCCCCCGCATCTCACGGCCCACGGCGCCGTCCCGTCCCCTGGGACACGCCCCCGCGGTGGGGGCGCCCTGTAGCCCCCCTGCCTGTTCGTGGTGGAAGCACCTAAGGGGGGACTCTCGGCGTGACTTTATGGGGTGAATCCTGTGGGTCCTGAGTCACCGCTTCCGGCGCTGAGGCCTCCGCTCACGGACACGACGCTCTCAGCCCCTCCGAAGCCCAGCTGTTGCGAGGGGAAGGCATGATTCAGCTGACAGCTGGTCCGGGGACAGAGCCCAGGTACGCCGCTGGCACTCCTGATACTCCAGGGCTGGGGGGCGGGGATCGCCAAGCGCTGGGGATGCTGCACCATGGACCCCACGGTCACCTGTCCTCTGGGACCTGCCACCCACTTTCCCCGTTCACCCTGGCAGGAGGAATGACCCTCCCTCGCCTGAATCCATGGCCCGAGGAGGGCGGACAGGATGAGGCTTGGCCGATGGGCCAGGTAGGAAGACGGCCATGTCCCCATCACAATCCCAGGGGACACCCCGGCCCCGGCCACCCTGACCGACAAGGGCCGTGGGGACATCCCGCACGTCTGCCCTCATGTCCAGGAGCTGCTCCGGGACCCGTGGGCCCTCTTCTGCCCGGATGACACTGCGGGAGCCTCACTGGCAGACATTTCAGGAGGAGGCAAAGCCGGCCATGGTGCCCCCTGATGCCCGTCTGCAGCCCCAGCCCAGGGCACCCACACGCCCAGCACCCACGAGGGCCGTGGCAGGCCGGACGCATCATGACTTCCACGCCGCAGCTGTCCCCTGCCAACAATGTGTGGCCTTGTGCCTGCTGGGCAGCCTCTGGGGGCTCCCCCTCCTGGGTGGGCCTAGAAGGTTCTCCAGAACCCAGCAGAGCCCGTGGGTCCTGGAACCCCACCCCGCACCGTTCCCCAGCAGGGCGCCGCCTGGGTGGGCCGTGGAGGAGGGTCACCGAGGTCACGTTACTTGCAGGGCACGGAGGACTGTCCTTCCCTTGCACAGACTGTCCCGGGGACCAGGCCGGGAGGAGGGGCGGCACTCACGGCCGCCCCGGGGGTCAGGGGGCAGGGCTGGCTCCCCCCCCCCGCCCCCCAGGACCCCAGACGGCCCTCCCTCGGCCGGTGCTCGGCCCGATGCCCCCTCCCAGCGCAGCAGGGCTGCTGCGGGAGGTCGGAGACTCGCCCGGGCCGGGGTGTCCCACTTTGGGCCGTCGGGGCGCGCTCCCAGAGCAAGCGCTGGGCAGTGGCCGCCTCCCACGTCCCTCTCAGAGCCAAGCTGCTTTCCACACCTGCTGCCACCGTCGGGGCTGGGGTCCGCCGCCCTGCCAGTCCCCGCCGGCTCGGCCACCGCCCAGGGTTTACCGCTGGCGCTGCGGGGGCGCTCACGGCGGGGCCTCTGCATTCCTTGCTGACGACGAAGTTCGACATTTTCCTGTGTCTCCGGGCCCCTCGGGTTTTCTCTGGGGTTACCACCAGATTCCACGGGGCTCCTGGGGGCGCACGTAGGGCCCCATGTCTGGGCCTTGCTAACAGTCTGCTCCAATCAGCTGCAAACCGGGTGACTCCCCAGGTGCACGTCCCTCTGTGGGAGCTGCCCGGAGCTTCTCCCCGGGGTCGCATCAGCACGGCCTGGCCTGGGGACGATGCAGTGGCCCCCCCTCGTCCTACATGGGAGGGGGAAGTCGCCACCTGACTGTGACGCCGTAGTAGGAGTCAGGTGTCTCTGACGGGGCCGTAAGACCTTCAACAGCAACGGAGCTGAGCGTGTGCGGGAAGCATGAGGCGGGACCAGGGGTGTTTGCGGCTCCAGGACATCGGTCTGGCTCCATGGCTGCGGCCTGGGCAGGCTTCCTGTTTTGTGGGCGCGGGCCCCAGACAGTGCCTCTGCGTCCCGGAGAAGGTGTGGAAAGGCGGGAGGGCCCACGAGCCTCCCCAGTGGAAGCCAGCAAGGTGGTGGCGATCCCACCTCCTCGAGGCCCCGGGCCTAGGCGGGAGGGCGGAGCCCTGTGCACTGGGCACAGCTGGGGGTGCTCCGACCCGGAGACGGACCAGGGCACCCAGCGCCCAGGCCGTGGGCTGAATCTGGGCCCTGCTGTTCTGTTTCCCGGGCACCAGCCGCTGGCTCCGTGGGGCACGAACAGGCCCCCAGGTGTGGGGCGGCTGGCACGACACAGCTCTGTAGGAAGAACCACGTTCTCCATCTGCTTCCGATGGTGACTCCGGAGGTGAGTCTTCTGAGAGATGCTCTGAAATGTGTCCTGTGGGGGAGCCTCTGGCGGCTGGGGGCGGGGTGCACCTTTCATTTTCCATCAAAGCCACGGAGATGCCCAAAGGTTTCTCACTCCCTTGCTTCTCCCTCCGCAGCCTTCCCTGTCACCAAATCCAGGCCACCGTGGGGGGGTGTGTGTCGTGGGGGAGGCAGCTCCAGCCCTCGGCTGCTGCCTCTGCGGCTCTCACCGGCACCCTGTGGCAGACGTGCCTCCCAGGGCAGTGCTCCCGGGGCAGGAGCTCCGTCCTCTCAGGCAGCTCTTCTGAGAAAGTGGGCGGAGGGGGGCAGCGGAGGAGGAAGACCCTGGGGACCGCCGCTGTGGCCCCCGTGAGCCCCCCTGTGTGCTCCGGGAGGGTGGTGGCCACGTGTAAGTCTTGGTGTTGGAGGGTGCTCATCGGCACCACGCTGGTCACAGCCCGTCCCACGAACACTGTGTGATGCCAGCATTCCCGAACCCCGGGCGCAGAAGCCCAGAGGTGGGGCGTTGGCCTGCTGGAGGCCTGGAGGGCCGACCCCCCGGACCCCGTGGCCTTGGGTCTTCCTGGGAGTGGCCGCCTATCACGTGGACGGACCTGGCCAGCTCCTCTGACCCCAAGCCACCGCCTGCGGGGCGCGCCGGGGAAGCCGGAGTTGCGGGCACACCGGTTCTGTGGGCACCTGTCCAGCTAATGACCAGGAGCTCCACGGGGTGGAGCCTGCCGGGCCCTCTGAGCCTTGGGCAGGGGGTGCTCAGGGCTCAGGACCCAGGACCCCGCGTGGAGGCGCCTGCTGCCCTCCGTGCCCTAGAAGCAGCCCGCAGCCCTGGGGGGCCTGCCCGACCCCCACCCCAGCTCCTGAGCCTGTTGCCAGGAGTGGGCTCTGCTGGCTGGTGACCTGCCAGGTGCCCGCAAGGAGGAAAACCGCGGCCCACGGCGCCCCCCAATGCCCAAGCACCTCCCCCAGGCGCACTCTAGCCCGGAGCCCCCCAGGGCACCCGCTTCCTCAGGGACCACCCACCCCTGCGGCCCACGCGGCCTTCCGGGGGCCTGGCGCTCCGTTCGGGCGCTGGGGGCCGCGGCCCGGGGGAGGGGTGGGCGGCGGCGGCGGGACCGGGCTCACCTCGTCCTCGGGCAGAGTGGGGAGCGGCTCGAAGTCGTAGCCCGCCAGCCCCGCGCCCTCCTCCGCGAGCACAGCGGCGCCCGGCGCGTCCATGGCCTGCATCCTGCTGCGCCCGCCCCGCGCCCGGCTGCGCGCCGCTGGGTCGGGTCGCCTGGGCCGCGGGCTCCGCTCGGTCCTGCCCCGCGGGCTCGGCTCGGCTCGGCTCGGGCTCCGGCTCGGCTACGCGCGCCCGGCCTCCATGGCAACGCGCCCGCCCCCCGCGCCCCGCCCGCGCCCCGCCCGCGCGCCTGCCGCAGTGTCACCCGAGCGAGCGGCCGGCCCGGGAGGAGGGTCCCCAGGGCCCGCTCCGGGGCTGCGCGGGGGCTCGGGTGCGCGGGGGCTCGGGTGCGCGGGGGTGCGCGCTCGGGGTGCGCTCGGGGTGCGCTCGGGGTGCGCGCGGGGGCTGGGGTGCGCGCTCGGGGTGCGCTCGGACGCGCGGGGCCTGCGTCCTCGGCTCGGCCGCCCTCCGCGGGCGGGGCCCGGGGGGCCGGTGTCGGTGTCGGGCGGCGCCACCGCAGGCTGCAGGGGGGCACCTGCGCCCCGAGGCCGAGGCCTAGGTCCACTCCCCAGAGGCTCCACGGGGGCTCCCTCCCCCGCCGCCAGGACGGGGCTGCCGCAGTCTTGGGGGGGGGGTGGGGAGGGGGAGGGGCGCCGGAGACCCGTGGCCCCCTAAGCCTGAGCCAGGGTCCAGAGGCCTCCTGGGAGCCACCACTGCTTTCAACCCACCAGCCTTGGGGCAAAGGCCCCCCAAGACCAGACAACCGCACCTGCCGTGCCCTGGTTAACCCCTTCCCTGCCCCACTTACTGTCCTGGCCAACCCGCCTTCCCCAAGCTGGGGCCCCTGGTGGTGCTGGAGCCAGGATGCTCTCCCCACCCCCGGCAAAGGGCCCCACAGCACCCCCACCACCTTGTCCGCAGCAGGGGGATGGCAGCCACGTCCCTTCCCTCCCAGCAGCACCCTGGGTCACGGCCCTCGGAGAGCAGATCCTCCCGGCCAGGCTGTCAGCTTCCACGTCCTCACAGCATGGCCTGGCCAGGTACACAGCAGGCGCTCCATAAATGCTGCTCCTGGGAATGAGGCAGGGCTTGTGGCCAGGGGTGCAAAGTCCAGGTGTTCGCTGAGACGCGGATTTCCAGCGTTCTGTGCTAGGCTCAGGTCACTGTGACCCTGGGCCCTGGCACGATACACCCAAGCACACGGGGGGGGGGGGGGGTGCCCAGATGACCAGAGAAACAGGCCTCCAGATGGTCACGGGGTGGTCAGCCTCACTTTGTGCAAAATGCTGGTCCTCGCGCTCACCCAGGTCAACGCAGCAGAACCTGGGTGCGGCCCCCCTCGTGTGGCGCTGGAAGGCTCAGGGCGACAGCCGGGGCTGGAGAAGAGCGGCTCCTGGGGTGCGACGGGGGCCAGCGGTCTGTGGGCTGTGTCTGCGAGCGCCGCACGGGGCCTCAGGGCGGGCAGGGGGTCGGGGGCCCTGGGTCCCCCTGCCACAGGGTCCGGGGGGGCGGCTGTGGCACATAGGCCTCCCCCACCCGCAGCCTAGGTGCCCGGGGCGGGGCACAGAAGAGCACCTCAGGGACCTCACGGAGGTGGATGTGGGCCTTGTCCCCAGTGTCCGGTCACTGCACCTGGCCGCGGGCACCAGTGTCAGGGCTGGGGATGCAACCCGAGAGCGGGAGATGCAAGGATGATCCTTCTCCAAGGAGTGAAAGCAAGTGTATGGTGAGTGCTCCCGGGCGGAGGACACGTGTGTCCCTGAGGGGAAGGTGCCTCCCCCTGCGGCTTGGGTAAGACACAGAACCGACAGGCTGCCCGTGTGCCCCTATGTCCTCGGCCGGCGGAGCGCTGCTGTGGACAGCCACCAGGAGCGTGGGCCGGCCCGGCCGCCGGGTCGTTCTCCTGCCGCTGGCTCCCCCGCTGAGGGCAGCGATGTCCCCGCCGCTGGTACCGGGGTGCACACTTGGCGGTCGCTCCGCTGCGGGAGGTGCTGGCCCCGTGTGCTGCTGCCCGAGCGCTAACGGGCGCGGTTGGGCGGGCGAGGCTCTAACTGGCAGGGCAGCTCCCCACGAGGCCCTGGGAACCTCCCAGAGCCGAGGAGGCCACGCACGCAGCCGGGAGCACGTCCAGGCAGCCCCGACGGCCCCCAGGATCCCCGCGGCTGTGGCTGTGCCCACGCCTCCTGCCCTGCCTGGTGTGCACCCCGCGCCCAGCCCCTCCTCAGGCCTCAGGCCCGTGGGATCCTGCTCTGGGGGTGAGGCCGAGACGTGGGGGTGCCCCGACCTTCCAACTGCTCTCCCTGCCCCCACGGCCCTCCCGCCCCCAGCCTCTGCCCTCCTCAGGCCGGGCCAGGACGCCCCCGAGGCCGGCTGCATCCTGCAAAGGCCCTGCTTGCCCCCGCGCCCCCGTCCTGGCACATGGGGGCTCCAGCCCGTCTCGGGGGCGCAGGCGGCACTCGGCCCGACAGGCCTGAGGTGACGTCGGTGCAGCGGGCTGGGGGGGCGTCTTCGGAGTCTGGCTCTCGTTTTCCCTAAATGAATTTTGAAAACTTGTCAAACTGCTTGCAGAGTTTGAAGTCAACATTTAAATTTCGTAAGAAATCTCAAATGTAAATAATTGCGAAGGGTGGAATTTCTGGCGTGGTAAACATTGATGTTTTGCAGTGAAGCTGTTGCTCTCGTCAATGTATCCGAGAAGCTAAATATCGAAATGTTTTTTTTTGTTGTTGTTTTACTTTTTTTTTTTAAGTAGGCTCCGTGCCCAACGTGGGGCTGAAACTCACCACCCCCCCCCCCGAGATTGGTGGTCATGTCTCCACTGACGGCGCCAGCCGGCCGCCCCGATACCAAAATAGGTTTTGATGCCAACCGTCGACTTAAAAAAAAATCACATAAACACGTTGTTTAGCGTCCAAAATCTTCATCACAACATTTTCCCTTAAAACAGAACATGAGAGACTCCTAATTCTGGGAAACGAACTAGGGGTGGTGGAAAGGGAGGTGGGTGGGGGGTGGGGGTGACGGGGTGACGGGCACTGAGGGGGACACTTGACGGGGTGAGCACTGGGTGTTAATCTGTATGTTGGCAAATTGAACACCGATAAAAAATAAATTTATATAAAATAAAAAAACCAAAACAACAAAAAAGCATTTTCCCTTAAACTTACTACAGACATCAAATTCCGGCCAGAGTCTATCCTACTGGGATATCCTTTCGTGCTCAGAAGCCTCTATACATACCTCCCCCGTCCCACGTCGTTGCAACAAATACACATATGAATTTTAATAAATTGTATATTCAATAAATTAAAAAAAATTAGAGTTTTTTTTTTTTTTTTTTGGTTTCCAGTGACCATAAGACTCGCGTACAGTCCTGAAGTCTCTTGGTGAAGTGAGCATTTGTCCTGGGGCTGGGAGCACACACCCGAGGATGGTGGCCGTGGCCCTGTCCCTCTGTCGCTCTCACCCTGCCTGTCCTTTTTTTCACAAAGACACCGTTCATGTTGGGTTATACCCACCAAGCACTTATGTCCGAATATGACGACTCTTGCAGGTGCCTGGAGTCAGGCCTGACGTGTCATCCTGGGGACGCGCTCCAGCCCACCGAGCTGGGAGCCTGTGAGAGCTCAGCAAGGCCCAGGGCCCTCCGGGGGGCGCCCGCACCCCACAGCCGGCTCTTCTCCGCGGAGGGCAGGAGGACCCCGGCCAGGGAGGGGTGAGCAGCGGCAGGACGGGCCCGCTCTGGGCCGGCGCCCGTGATGGGGTGTCGTGTGCAGCCCCGGCCCCGCCGCCCCTGCAGGGCTCTCCCCAGCCAGGCGGCCGCTGTGCCCACTGCAGGTTTAAAGATCGAGACGCGCCGCGGTGTTTTCCTGTGTTTTCACCGCGCGCCGCTCACGATGATCCGCGAGGACAAGAGCAGGCGTGGGCGGCGCAGGGCCCGACTCTGACGTGCCAACGCCAGACGGTGGCGGCCGGGGTGGGAGTGGGGGCGCCAGCTGCCTCCCCGCCCCCACGGTGACTGTCGGCTCGCCTCCCCCTCGCCGCTGCTCGAGACCGTGGGAGATGAGGAAGCCATCGGGGCTCGGAGGGGGCCTCGCTGGGTCCGGAGGGTCCCCGCCAGCGTCAGCCCTTCTCTGCGGCCAGAGCGTCTGTCCTGGTTTGTAAGCAGAGCCGGCCCCCGACTGGGAACCAGCGGGAACTGGCGCTTCTTCCCTTGTTCCTATTCATGGAGCCGGATTTCAAACGGGGCTTTTATAGGTTATGGGGCGGGGGAGGGGGCAGCTCTCACTCCCCAACGTGAACCCGCTCAGTCTTTCCACGCGAGATTCCTCGGCCAGGAGACCAATACTAACCCGTTATAAACAAACATTGGTCTTAGACACACGATTCCAGAATAAATCCAACTGAGCCCAGTTTAAACGAGGAATTGCCAGGAGCTTATTGCTCCCGCGGTTCCCTAACGCCTGAAGCGTGAAATTGATATTACGCGCGGGTCCCTATAAATAAAATGCTAAAATGCTGCCCCCTTTCCTGGATGGATGCTTAGGTTTATTGAAAGCCAGCGGAATACTCCATTTCACCCGCTTCAGTGGGAAACGTTTCGCAGAAAAACACAAGAAGGTCTGGGGCTCAGATCCTATGGGCGTGGGCGGCAGCGGGGAGCCCTGGACCCTGGACCCCGCGGGCGGCGGGAGCAGGATTCCCCGTGTCCCGGCGACTCCCTCTCCTTGCTCCAAACTCCACGCAGGGGTCTTCATTCCTGGACGCCCCGTGATGTGTCCCCTCCGGCTCTCCGGAAGCTTCTACAGCCAGGGCTTTGGCGACCTGCCCACGGAGCCCCAGGACCCGAGCCCCGCGGAATTCTCGGGGGTCCGCGCGGCCGCCGGCAGTCAGCGGCTTTCAACGCTGGGCTCGGGCTCAGGCCTCTCCTTTTCCACGGGGGTTCACCGCATCGTCTGCCCCGAGTCCCGGGCCGGCTTCCCCGCTGGCCCCGCCTGAGGACGGTCGCCGTGACGCGCTGTCTTCACCTGCTGATTCGTCCCTTCTGGAGGCTCGTGGCCTCCCCCGGCCTGAGGCTGACGTCTGGGCTCAGGACGGTGTCCCACGGCTCCAGAGGGGATTCCGCGCGTTGACCAACAGTCTGGACATTCATACTCACCTGCCTGAGTTTCGGGTGCGTCTGCAGGAAACGAGAGACTCTGTGTCTTTGCCTCGTGAGCTCCGTCTGCAGCCCTGGGGCTCTGAGAACATGACAGGCGCCCCCGTGAGTCGCCGGCACCCGTGGTCGCTGGGGCCCCGGCCGCTGAGCCGTGGGGATGCGCATCTCATGGACAGGGAGGGAGGCCCGGGCAGCAGGGAGCGGGCAGGGGGGCGGCGGGTGAGCGCCTGCGTCAGGCCGGTACAGCCCGGGGAGCGCTGGCCACGGGGACTCAGACGCCCCTGGCGTGTGCTTCACGCAGGTTCTGGCTCCGTCTCGTCCCGACTGTGTGGCCCTGGGCAGGTCACTCGACCTGAGCCCTGGGGCACTGCACACGGTCAAGCGAGGCCCCGGGCCCAGGGACGGGACGGGATGGGGGTGACGGGGACACCTGCAGGTCCCTCCTCCGGGCAGAAGCTTTTCTGTTTTCCAGTTTCCAACCCGGGGCTGTGGAGCGTGTGCAGGTAAGAGGTGAGGCACCTGCTGCGCTTCACCCGCAGGTA
Source organism: Canis lupus dingo (assembly GCF_003254725.2). Lineage (NCBI taxonomy): Eukaryota > Metazoa > Chordata > Mammalia > Carnivora > Canidae > Canis > Canis lupus. The sequence continues at coordinate 40,957,822 of NC_064270.1, read as the reverse complement.
CCTGGTGAGGTCACTTCTCGCCGACCCTGTGTCCTGGACCCAGTGGGTCACCCGGGGGGGCGCGGGGGCGCCGGCCGGGAGCCTGCGGTGGGGGAGAGCCGTCTTTCCCGAAGATTCGGGTGCCATTCGTAGGGGCTGTTTTACATCAATTTAGATTTTTTTAACGCGGCGTCCCGGTCCGATGACGGAACTTTTGGTGCCCTGCCAGGGTGTGCTGAGCGCGATCCCCGGGCGCCCCCAGGCCTCCTGGGTCACGTGCCTTCCACCGAGCTCGGGCTGGGCCGCGGCTGCAGGGGCGCCCTCTGCTCCCCAGGGGTGGGGTCTCCGAGCTGGGCCGCCTGTGAGGTCATCGTGGGGCGCGGGGGGCCCTTTCTTGCACCTTCTCGCTCGGACTTCTGGGTAAGTTCTGGGGAAGGAGCAGGTTTTCCGGGTGGTGCTTCTTTTTCGGGGTGTGTGGGTGAGGGGAGGCTCGGCCTGCCCGAGGTGACCCTCAGGCCTGTTGTCCGTGAGTCCTGGGGTTGGGGAGGGGACACCTGGGGACAGCTGGGAGCAGGGCGGGAGCACAGGCCCTGGCTTCCGTGCAGGGTGTGTGGCAGGCAGACCCGTGGGTCCTTGTCACGGCCCCGAGGCCCCGAGGTGCACGTGGTGACGGACTGTCCTCACTCGACTGCTCAACTCCCGGGACCTGGCTCCTGGGCTCGGAGCTTCCCTCCAAACCGTCCGGTTTCAGCGAGCGTCCTGCTGGCCCGCGAGGCAGGAGCCCAGGGCCTGGCAGCTGACCGGCCACCCCGATGCCTCCTGCGGGGATCCCAGGGGCCCCTGCTCCTGGCTCTCGCTCCCGCCGTGTCTGAGAGCAGCGCAGGGCGGCGGCCGCGGCAGTGCAGGCTCCTCCGTGTCAGGCGGCTGTGGGGCAGGTGTGGGCCCCGCGCTGAGCGCAGCGTGGACGTGGGCGCGGCCCTCGGGGAGGACCTTTCTCCAGCAGTGAGACCCGAGCCAGCCCCTGACTGAACACAGGAGGGAGCCGGGAAGATGGTGGCAGCGCACCCAGCGCAGGACCTCGCCCACGACAGGCCCGACCCCTGCAACGAGACCCAGGCCCCAGCAGCGGAGACCCAGCACATCTGAGGCCCAGGAGACAGACGGTCTCACGCTTGTCCTGGTTCGCCTCCCACTGGGGACCACTCTGCCCTCGGCCAGCACATGTGCTCAGGGTGGCCCCGGGCACCTCCCGCCTCCGGCCCACCATGAGCCTCACCTCGTCTGTCCTTGGTCCCTGGTGCCGAGGAGCAAGGGCAGCCGAGCAGCAGCCGAGCAGGGCCTGGGTGTGCCCCCCCCCCCCCCGTCTTTCCCTCGTTTCTTGCCCACGGCCTACGGATGAGTTTCTAGGGTTTACGGAGGGATGAGGACACACCCTGAGCTGTACTCGCTGGAACCGCGGGGATCCGCGGGGGGAGCAGCAGGGCAGTGGGCAGGGCCACCCCGTGTGCCCGCGCGGGGGCAGTGAGGACACACCTCAGGGCCCAGCCCTCAGATGAGGGCTCCCTGGGAAGGAAGGCAGTAAAGGCCGGAGAAGTTGTACTTTGCTGTTTCACGTTGATCGCGGGCGCAGGTTGCAGAAGTGGAGACGTTAACCTGGATGAAACAGAAACCCTTGCAGGTGAATTTCCGAGCCAGCCCTGCAGCGGGGGTGACCCTCGGCTGCCGTGATGTCCCCGAGTGGCCCCGTAGCAGAGCCTGTGTCACGGGTGACCCCGGGCCAGCTGCGGGGGGGGGTCAGGCCCCCAGTAGCCCCGGGCCAGGCTGCGGCCCCACCCATGAGGGGGGCTGCGGGGCTGAGGCGTCCTCCTGGTGGGGTGCCGTCCGGCTGGCTTCTGAACCGGCTGTCGGTGGTGGGTCCCGTGTTCGCGAGCTCCTCACCACGTTCCCCCAAAACCAGCGTCCCTGCGTGCGGTGTGGCCCAGCGACACGTGCTGCGGCAACGCCAGCCCCCGGGGGCAGAGCCAGGTCCGGGGGGACCTCAGGTCCCGGGGGGCTCACACCTGGCCTGGACACTCAGCCTGAGGTGGCGTCTGCCGTGGGACGTGATGCAGGGACGTGTTTGGTATGGGGGTGACCTGCGGTGCCCACTGCGATGTCTGTGTCCTCGGGCCCCACTGTCCCCGGGCGCCGCATTCCCTGGGCCTCCCGCACACAGGGCCCTGTGGGTTTTCTCCGTCTGTTCTCTGCTCCTGACCACCGACCTCGCAGCCCAGGGCGGGGGCTGCACAACCTGGGGGGGTCGTGTGGGCGCAGCCACCCGCAGGTACCATCTGCGGGGGCTCAGCCCTCACGGCCGGTCTGCTCACTCTCCACCTGGACTGGGGCTGGGGCTCCATGGAGGGGGGTGCACAGCGTCTAGCACCCGGGGCTCCACGGAGGGGGGTGCTCAGCGTCCAGCACCCGGGGCTCCATGGAGGGGGTGCACAGCGTCCAGCACCCGGGGCTCCACGGAGGGGGGTGCTCAGCGTCCAGCACCCGGGGCTCCATGGAGGGGGTGCTCAGCGTCCAGCACCCGGGGCTCCATGGAGGGGGTGCACAGCGTCCAGCACCCGGGGCTCCACGGAGGGCGGTGCTCAGCGTCCAGCACCCGGGGCTCCATGGAGGGGGTGCTCAGCGTCCAGCACCCGGGGCTCCATGGAGGGGGTGCTCAGCGTCCAGCACCCGGGGCTCCACAGAGGGCGGTGCTCAGCGTCCAGCACCCGGGGCTCCACGGAGGGGGGTGCTCAGCGTCCAGCACCCGGGGCTCCATGGAGGGGGTGCTCAGCATCCAGCACCCGGGGCTCCACAGAGGGGGGTGCTCAGCGTCCAGCTGCATCCATCTGGCAGGAGGAGCTGCCCCCCACTTTCCATCCAGCCTCTGCGGCCCTGGGGGCAGGAGCCTGACCGGGCCTTGGGGGCCCGCAGGGAACTGGCTCCCTTCTCCGGGCCCCCAGCTGGGGGTTACGGGAGGCAAGGGCCCCCAGGCCTGTGGGGTGGGAGGTGGGGCCTCAGGGAGCTGCTGGGGGAGGATGGGCGGAGATGAGGCCTTCGGTGTGCGAGTGTGCACGTGTGAGCGTGCCCCGTGTCCTCATGGGACTCCTGCCCTGTCCCGTCCCCACCTCCGGACACACCCATCCCCGCACACGCAGAGCTGCCCTGCATCCCAGCCAGACGCTCCTCCTTCCCGACCTATGGGCCCAGAACGTTCTTTGATCTTGGATCCAACAGGAAAGTTATAACCCGAAGGTGCCTGTTTGATAATAAATCACGTAATACCAGCTTCTACTGGAGCCCCGGGGTCGTAGACACCCCCGGGGACAAGGTGAGAGGGAGGCCCCGGCTCCAGCGGGTGGGGGGGTGGGCAGTCCCCGGGAGGCTGTGGCCGAGCTCCGAGCGAGGACACGCACAGCCTGAGCCCGGCGGTACCCCCCCTTAGAGACCCCGGGGGTCACAGGGAAGGGGGGCAGCCTGGCGACAGCCCCGGCTCTGCGTGCGGCTCCGTGTCCGCCCAGGGCCCTGAGTGCGAGGGCAGGCTGCCACCCCAGCCCCGAGCACAGCCTGGCACCTCGTGGGAGCGCCCGCACAGCTGCCTTTGGAGGTGTGACCTGTGCCACGACGCCCGCCCCGAGGCTCTCCTGGGCTCCGGCCCGCAGACAGCTGGCGCTCACGGGGCTCCTGGGGGCTCAGGGCTACCGTGACCATCGTGTAGAGCCCCAGGCAGGCAGGGGGCCGTGGGGTGATGGGGGCAGGCTGCTGGCCCTGAGTCCCGATCCTGCCCCTTCCCCACGGACCTGGAGGGGCTCCCCGTGGCGCGAAGGCCCTGGGGTCCCTCATTCGGAGGGGGCTCCGGAGGCTTCTCGGAGTCAGGGGCCGCGGGGTAGCCTTCATCCAGTCGGCCATGTCCGCGGGGGTGGAGCCTCCAGGTGAGCATCCGGGGCGCAGGCAGGTGCGCGGCTGCTGCGGACGGCACGGGGAGCGGGACTGACACCGAGGCGGCGCCCAGCACTGACCGTCCGCGTCCTTGGCTCCAAGCGCCGGAGGGATGCTGTTCAGGCCCGTTGGGCTTCCAGGGCCTTCGGCTGATGGGGTGTGCGTGGCGTCCCTCCCCCGGGCAGCTACTCGGGCCCAACACGCACCTCACACGCTCTCAGAGGGCGGCAGACGCGCAGCTCTCAGCACCCACACGTGTACACACACACACACACACACACACACACGTGTAGACAAGGGAAGGAGGGGACACGCCGTGAGACCGGAGACCCTGGTCCCGTCCCTGACCTCCGTCCCGCATCCTCCTGGAGCGCGCCCCGTGTCGTGCGCTGAGGCCTGGGTGCCCTGACAAGGTGGCAGGCAGACGGAGCAGGTCACAACACCGCCCCAAGTGGACTCAGGAGGCTGAACCGATATCGAAACGCGAGATTTAATGTTTAATGTTGAATTTCTTTGGCTTGAGTCGGGGAGGTGCGCTCCGCTCGGCCGGGCCGCTGGGGCAGGGAGGACCGCGGCCGCCTCCCAGGGGCCCGGAGGGTCGGGGTGGAGCGGCCTCCCTGGCGCCGGCCCCGCCCGGTCCCCGCGTGCGGAAGCAGGAGCCCCCACCGAGGACGAGAGACGCACGTGATGCCATTAACCAGCCTCACAAGGACAAACAGTGCAAAATACTGTATTTTGTCTGACAGTTGTGCATCTACAGCGTGTACACAGCACGGCGTCGGCTCTCTGGGTCCTCTCGGCTACGGAAGCAGGCGGCCCGGCCGGACAGGCGGACACTGCCGGGCGGTCATCTGGTGGCCCGTCCGGGTGGCCTGTGAGGACGCGCGGGGCTCGCGGCGCGTGGGATGTCGTCAGGTCTACGGGAATCCCAGGAAGCGAGGCTCCTCGTGCTCAGATGCTGAGCGGTGGCCCTCGGACCCCGACACACCCCTGGCCCCCAGGCGTGCGTAGGACGGGCCTGCGCCTGGTGGAGCCCCGCCCAGAGCGCGGCCACGGAGGCGCCAGAGACGACGTCCATGGGGGCAATGACGCGGGCGCTCCGATGCCTGGGGAACGCGGGCTGTGCGTGTGCACGGTGTGCTGAGTGCGTGTATGCGCGCACGCATGTGTGTCTGCACGTGTGCGTGGGCCTGGGGGGAGGGAGGGGGATGGCTGTGCACAGTCCTGCACACGTGTTCCCCGGGAGGTCGGGCCTCCATCCGTGGCCCTGCCTGCGGGATGAGCCTCGCTTCACTCACTGTCCTGACACCCGTCCTGAGTCGGGGCGTCGTGCCCAGGTGTTCCTGGAAATGCCAGCCCCCCTCTTCCCTGCCCTAGTGACCTCGTGGGGTGCAGTACGGTCCCGACAGAGGCTGGCGCGACAGGCGAATCTGAAGGGCTTTTGGGCATTTCCGGAGGCACGTGGCCCCTCAAAGACCCCAGCCAGCGCCCTGGAGCACGGTCACACGTGCGCCTGCATCACGGTCACAAGCCCCAGTGTCCGTGACGCTTCCAGGGCGGCCACATCAGGCGGAGGTGGCGACGTGGGCCCCCGACTCTGACGCGGGCCGGCGAGGGGCCAGTGGTGACTGCCCAGGTCCAGGGCACCTGTGCCGACCAGCAGGCTGCCCGTGCCTTGGAACCAGACCTAATGACACACACACTAGATGCTGGAGAAACCGGGTGGCACCTCCTGTCGCGGCCGGGGTGGCGGGGCAGGGTGCCACGGGTGTTTCCCTGCTCGGTTCCTGGGCTGCCCCGGGGACTGGGTGCCGCGGGCCAGGAGTGACCGGGACGCGGACGGCCCGTCTGGCCTCAGGGTTAGCGGAAGCAGGCGCGGCCCAAAGCACGTTCCCGCTGGGTCCGTCGCAGCGCAGGTCAGGGGCGCCAGCCGCTCCGAGAAGCGGGCCCCGCTGGCCTCCCCTGGTGGCCCAGCTCTGACCAGGCGCGTGCGTGGGGCGGGGACGGGGCAGCTACACGGTGGTCTCGTTCTTCCACGGCCCCGTCCGGATGTTGCCCATGCCGTTGGCGCTGAAGGACAGGACCTCACACAGGTCGCCCTTGAGCAGCCCGTTCTGGCCGGGGCCGCCGAAGGGCAGGGACTGTGTTCTGCGGAGCATCTCGAAGTGCGGCGGGCCGTGGGCCGACTCCCGGCCGGGCCGCAGGGCGCAGCCGTACAGCACCGAGCCCGCGTCGCTGCCCTCGGGCTGGCTGACCAAGGGGAAGGGGTCGGCCTGGGCACAGCAGGCCAGCGCGTGCGCCCCCACGGGGCCCTCGAGCGAGCTGGGGGGGCTGTCCGAGCGCGAGCTGCGGGGGCTGCCGTCGGGGCTGGACGGGATGTGGTAGGCGTACTCCTCCGCCGCGGCTGCCCGGTGCCGGCCGAAGTAGGGAGGCTTAGTTCTGGCCTGGAGGCACCTGTGCAGGTGCGGGTCGTGCCCGAAGGCGTCCTCCTCGTGCACGTGGACGTGGGCCGCGTCCTCCATCAGCTGCTCGCAGTGCATCTTGGCGCAGCACGGCGTGGCTGGCGACAGGCAGTTGACGTGGCTCTGGGCGGCCTGCAGGTTGGTCACCTTGCAGGGGCCGGCGGGCGGGGGGCCGAAGCCCCGCGGCTTCCCCAGACACGGCGAGTCCTGCAGGCAGGCCGCGTGCCCCAGGGCGTCCCCGTTGGTGTCGAGCGCGGGGCAGGCCCCGAGCTTGGCGCCGTGGGCGTCCCCGCGGGAGGGGCAGCAGGACCACCAGCAGTGCCACACGTCGTCCCGCTTGGCGCAGTGGTGGATGAGCACGAAGAGCCCCAGCGTCACGCAGAAGGCGCCGTACAGGCAGCTGAAGACCATGTCCAGGAAGTGGCCCTGGGACACGGCCAGCGCCCCGAAGGCCCAGGTGGCCGCGAACAGGAACAGCGTGAAGGCGGCGGCCCGCAGCTGGGCCTTCAGCGAGTGCTCGTTCTGCAGCAGGGAGGCGGCCAGGGCGTCGCAGGCGGGCAGCGAGCCGGGCCGGGCGCCGGGGCTGTGGCGGGCCTCGGGCACTGCCAGCCGCTGCTGCTCCTCCGCGCGCGCCCGGAGCTCGTACCTGCGCTCCGGGTGGCGCCGCAGCTGCACGTAGGTGCCCAGGAAGTAGACGCAGGTGACCAGGGCGATGAAGGCCGCCGGCCCGTAGAAGGCGCCCAGGCTGGGCTCCCAGGCCATCCAGCAGCTGCGGGGGTGGGGGAGTGTGAGGGGGGGCGGGGGGGGCAGACACACCTCCCGCTGCCTGCGGGGCCCTCACCCCTCCCTCCCGCCTCAGGGGCCGCGGGCGTGTGCCCGGCGCTGGAGCCCGGGGAGCAGAGGTCAACTGAGGGCAAGGGGCGCTGGGCGCTGGGCGGGGAGGGGCCGCGGGCGCCGGGGGACTCACTAGGGCACGTCCTCGCTCTCCGTCCCGTAGTTCCTGATGTTCGTGGCGGCCGTGACCCCGCAGATGATGAAGGGCACCCCTCCGCTGACGAGGTAAAACCTGGGGGGTGGAGGGCCGCTGGGTGCCTGCGGAGCTGCCCCGGCCCCCGCCCAGCCCTCTGTGGGCAACGGGGGCCTGTGCTGGACCCCACCCCGCACCCCCGGCCCTGCACCCCCACCCCACCAACCCCACCCTGCAACCTCCACCCCCCAGCCCTGCAACCCTGGCCTGCAGCCCCGGCCCTGCATCACTGCCACCCCCCGCTGCAACCCCCGGCCCCCACACACCCCCCCGCCCCGCAAACCCCTGTAAACACCCTGCCCCCGCACCCCCCCGGCCCTGCAACCCTGGCCCTGCATCACCATCTCCTGCCCCAGATCCCCCGCAACCTCAGCCCCGCAACTCCACCCGCCCTGCCCCCCCCGCCCCCCACATAGCCCCTCACCCCGCACCTCGCCTGCTCCACAACCCGCACCCCGCATTCCCCCGACCCCGCAACCACCCCCGCAAACCCTGCCCGCAACTTCCCCCCTCCTCGCCCCCCCGTCCTGCACACCCCGTCCCACCCCCAACCCCCGCCCCGCATCCCCCCTGCAACCGCTGGCCCTGCCACATAACCGTGCCCCCCCCCCCGCCCCCCCCTGCAACCCCCATTCCCCACCCCCCACACCCGGCAAACCCCGCCCTGCCATGTAATCCCCCCCTGCAACTCCTGCAGTCGGCCAGGTAACTCCGTCCCCCACAAACCCAGCACCCTGCAAACCCCCACCCTGCACGCCCCCGAACACCCCCTCCCCCGTAACTCCCCAGAGGGGCCTCTGCCCAGCCCTCCCCTCCCTTCCCCTCCCCCTCCGTTCTCCCCCCCCCACACCCAGGGCCCTGCCTGGCAGCCCGGCCTCTCCGCTGCTTGGGGCGCATCTGACCTATGACCCCTCCCCAGGACAGTGACCCGTGTGGACGGGAGTTGGCCCCACTCCGGGCCTGGCCGACCTTGGCAGCAGGGCCTGAGCCAGCAGCTCCCCCTGGGGCCATTCTAGGGCCCCCCCAGGCCGGGTCCTGGAGGAACCAGAGCTCCGGGCCCCACGGTGAGGGTCGTGGGCGAGGGGCAGCTGGCGGACGATGCCCCACGCTCCCGGCGGGCACCGCGGCTCTTTGTCCCCAGCGAGGGGATGACACGGGTCCCAGGCCTGCAGGTGGGAGCCCAGCGACCCCGGGGACTCTGTGCCTCCCCGAATTCTATATGCAGACAACGTGTCCTTCAGAACAGGAAAAATACAGACGCTTTCTGACAAAAATAAAACTGAGCGCATGTGTCACCAGCTGGCCTTCGGGAAACGCTGCGCTGCGACCTTCAGGCTGAAGGGCTACTGCACCAGACTGAAACCGGGGGAACGGGAGCACCCGGACGCCAGACATCGGGACAAACGGAACACTTTGCTTTCTCTTCGTTAAAACACACGTATACGGTTGTGTAAAGAAGCGAACGCTGCCGAGTGGAGCTGCCAGGGCGTGTGGGCGCGCGGACGGCGGGGGCCGGCCCCGCGGGGGCTCCGGCGCACACTTGCACGGACCAGCGTGACTCTCACTCCAAAGATACGGGAAGAGTCCGTGGACTTTGATCCCCAAGGCAACACGGAAGATTAATAGGCAAAGGGCTAAGAGATAAAACGAAATGTAGAAAAATATTAAAATAATTCAAAAGAAGGAAACAGGACAAGAAAGGAGAGGAGAAGGGAGAAAAGAGGTAAAACCAGAAAACAGGTGGCGAAGCGGAGCCCGAGGGCCCCCTCGTCCTGGACGGGAGGCAGAGGCGGCAGCTCGGGTCCACGGGAGACGCCCGGGGCCCCCGCGCCCAGGCTTCAGGGGAAAGAGAGAGGAAGGCCCCTGCGTGTCCGCGTCAGCACAGCCCACGGGGACCCGGCGCCCAGGGAGCCCACATGGGAGGGAGCATCGCCCCTGGGACCTCAGGGGACTGGGCCAGAGCCGCACGGGAGGGACGGGAGGGAGGACGAGCGAGCGCACGGCAGCCGGGCCGCGGGGACCAGGGCCAACGGGGGCAGAGGTCGTCAGGTCAGAGGACAGGAAAGCCACCCGGGACGTGGATGAACCCCACGCGGGTCCTTTAGAGCCGCCCGCAGAAGTGGCCAGCCGCTGGCCGCACCGGTCCGAAGTCCCGGCCTGAGCCACCAGGCGGGAAGACACGCCGTCCTCACTGGACAGGTGTCCCGTGGCCGATGACGGGACCACGGACGCAAGATCCTAGGGACCCACGGGCAGCTCCCCGAGCTCGCGAGCAAGCGCAGCGGATCTTCCGGACACAAGGCCCGTGCATGCGACTCGGTTGTGTTTCGACCCGTGAGCGACGCTCGACCCAAAGAGACGATGAAGGAGACGATCCCGGTAAAGTCGCGTGAAAACGATCCGTGGGCAGGGAGCCCGGCCCGGGCGGCGCAGGACGCGAGCTGGGGGCTGGGAGCGTCGGATGCTGTGGGCGTGAGCGCGTCCGTGACCCCTACGGGCTCTGTGGGGCCCAGGCCGGCGCCACCGAAATTCCAGGGGCTGTTTTCCCAGAAATGGAAGAAGGATCCTACTATCCACACGGAAGGGAAGGGACGCGGGATAGACAGATCAGCCTGGCGACGCGAGACCCTGCGCCCCCTGTGCCCCTTGAGCCGCCCCGCCCGAAGGCCGGCCCCACACGGGGACGCGGGCTCCCAGCCCCGGCAGGCCGTCCGCCCGGCAAGGAGGCCCCAGGTGGGGGGGCAGGGCCCCCGGTTGCTGCACATTCCAGGTCACGTGAACCATCTAAACGGGTTTGGTTCCCCCAAAGCTGCACGGAGGGCGTGTGCAGACCCCAGCACGGCCACGGGGACAGCGGGGCCCTCGGCAGACCCCTGGGGCACAGCCCAGGGGCCACCTGGCAGCGGGGCCAAGGTCAGCGGTTAGACGACTGGGCCCTCGTCTCTCCAAAAGCCGTGTGCTCGGGGGCACACACCGGGTCCTGACCCACGACCACTTTCCTTTTATTTGTCGTCAGAAGTGAGACGGAGCCCCTGCCCGCCGCCGACTGTGTCCCCCGCTCTGCCCCCCGAGGCTCTGCGGGGCCTCGGGCCGCTCTCTCGGCCTTGGCCGGGGCCCAGCAGCCCGAGCAGGGGCTCCCCCCTCCCCGGAAGGCTCGGGAGGGACATTCCTGCTGATGGGCCCTGCTGGGAAGGGGGCCGGGGTGCCCAGGGCCGTCGGGGGGGTCATCGCTGGTAAGGACGCCTCCAGCTGGACGGGGCCGGCAGCGGGAGGGCACACGAGGGGCGGGGCTCAGGGAGGAAGGCTGGCCCCAGCGTTGGGGCCCCACCAGCAGCCGCGCAGAGAAGGCGGTGAAGGGGGCAGGCCCGCAGCCCAGCCCAGAGCCCGTGTCCCCCCTGCCCCCAGGGTCCGGCTGTTTGTACTAAGAAGGGGACACGGGGGGCGGGGGACAGGTGACAGTGGTTTCCAGACGGCACAGTGAGGGTCTAACGTGGCCGATGTATTACACGGTCCCCGAGCCCACCCCTGCTGGTCCAGGGCCCCCTGAGCCCCCGACCCACAGGGCACTTGTCCCCCGAGCCCTGGGGCCTCTGCTCCCAGAAGCGCCTGCGAGTCTGGTTCATTTTGTGCATGTGATGCCGTCGGACAGAAAGGTGCCAGAATGTTCTGAGGCTGCCATCTTGTTCTTCCATCAAGCAGAGACCAGGACAATCATTTTGAGACGGATTCTTACACCCAGGAATGGGGGCGCCCCAGCAGGGAACCCCTGCCTCCCTGGGCTGAGTGGGCAGCAGAGGCTCCGGGGCCCTGGGAACGTGAGGCGCCGGGCCCGCGGGCTGCAGCGTCGGGAAGCCCCGGGGGTCGGCGAGTCCTCCGCCGGCAGGTGCACGGAGCTGTTTTCCCAGATGCCCCTTGCAGTTTGGACCTGGACCGAGCTCCGTCCAGGGGGCTGGGTGTCCGTGACCCAGGGCCCAGGCCACAACCCGATAGCGGCGTCAGCTGCCCCTCACGGCGACCACCTGCCCTCCCGGCACCCTCCCAGCTTGGCCAATAACTGCCCCCCAGCCTCGGGAGGCCCAGGCCCCGTGGTCACCCTGGGGTTGGCACCCGGGCCGCCTCAGTTCTCCCCGCTGAGGAGCCGGTGCCTGAGCTCGCTGAGGTCCACGCGTGAGCTGTGGGCAGGCCCGGAGCAGTGACGCGTCCCCCGAGCTGTCTCCACAGCCCCTGGTGGGCACACTGGCCCCCGGCCCCGCTGACTCGGCTGCGGCCCAGCACCCCCACGTCCCGTCCCTGGCCCCCGGCCCCAGCACCCACCCCCACCCTGGCCACCTGTGCACACTGGGCTGCCCTTGACCCGTTTCCCTGGAGCCCGTTTGCTGAGGCCCCGGAGGGGAGCCCAGAGCTGGCGGCTGCGGGCGCCCGGGGGGTGCGGGAGGCCGGGCACGTGCGCTTGGCTACCTGAGCAGGGGCTGCTTGGGGTACGGCGGGTGGTCTGCGCCCGGGCACGGCAGGGCCTTCTTGGTCACCTGCTTGTAGATGTTCCTGGCGGTCACCCCGATCCACAGCATGGTGGCCAGCGTGGAGTAGTGCAGGAGGATGCCCACCTGCAGGGGAGAGGTGGTCAGCTGCGGCCTGGGAGCCCGTGCGGTCCCCTGGGTCTGACCCTCCCGCTCCCCCTGCATCCTCAGGACAGTCACCAGCGACCGGGAGGAGGGCACGTGGGGTCCCGCGTCACAGGGAGGCGCGCGGGCACCCGGCCTGGTTCTGCTGTCCCGCGGGGAGCCGGGGCTGGGCACACACGGGCCTGTGCGCACGATCCCCCGGGGGGTCCGCGTGAGGCTGGCCACGTGTGTGCCCCTCGGCAGCGTGCACTCAGCGCCCACCCTTCAGGCCTGCGTGCCCTGTGTCTGCGGTCGGCGTGGCCCAGATGTGGGCCCGGAGGGCTCCAGGGAGGGCGTCCTGTGGGCTCGGGGCCGGGCGGGCCGGGCGTCGCCTCCGGAGCAGCGACCGACTGTTGGCGTCTGCGGGGCACGCGGCCACGTTCCAGAAATGGCAGAGGAGTCCCGGGCAGAAGGTCCCCCCGACGGCTCTGCGGGCTCCTCCCACTGGCTCGCCGGGCCCCAGCTCTGTCCTCCCGCCTGCACATGGGGCCCACAGGGCCCACGGGGCCCTCTGTCCCTCGTCCCCGCTGCAGAGCTGGGCGGCACCGCAGAGCCCCAGGGGCTTTGCTCCCCAGGACGGGTCCGGTCCCGATGCACGTTTGCAAACGAGCGAGCGAGGGAGCCCGGGCCATGCTGCCTCGTGGACAGGGGTCTGGAGGCCACGGCGGCCTCCCGCGGGAGGACTGTCTCCACCGTGAAGCGACCGTTTCTCACGCCAACCTCACTCTCCTGACCTGGCCTCTCGGGACCTGGCCGGGCCCGGGCCGACCCCAGGCTGTCGACCCGTAGGCGCCGGGCCCCACGTGGAAGAAGACCCCTGGCCTCCGGGGCTCGCCACCCAGGCTGGAGCGCGGGCAAGGCTCCCGGGTGTTCGGGGGGAGTGGGCCCCAGGGGCCGAGAGCCGCGGGGCCCGGAGCAGCGCTTCCTCACCGCCAGGGGCCTGGCTCGGGGCGCGCTCGTGTGGCCGAGTGTGACCTGAACACGCGGTGGAGCTCACGGCTTGCCCCTCAGCAGGCGCTCATGGGCCGGCCGTTCCCACGCCCGTGCCCAGGCGCCCCAGATGTGCGGCCGCCCCTCGGCGTGCTTCCACGTGCGCGCTGGCGGCTCCTCGCTGCGGCCCAAGCGCGGGGCCTCCCTGGGAGGTGGCCGGCCGGGGGTGTCGGGCAGGACTCGGAGCCGGCCCTCACTCCCGTTCTTTCCCAGGCACCTCTGCGGAGCAGCGTCCCCCGGGGCGTCGCCTGCCACCTGCGCCAGGGCCAGGTTGTCTCTTGGTGCGGACCCCACCAAGGACGGCACCGGCGCCCCCGGCTGTCGGGTGAGTAGGTCCCAGCAGCCCCTGCAGCCCTCAGCCAGTATCGACCTCCCAGAACGACGGCTGGAGGGGACCAGCTCGCCATCCCTGCTGCGGCCCAGGCAGGCGCACCCGCTGACAGACCGAAGACGCGGGTCCTCGCTAAGATGCTCTTTGGTCCCCGGGGCAGCCCCCCTCCGGCTCCCACCTGGGCGCTGGAGGAGACGGCCCTCCTAGAGGCCACTGTCCGTGTAGAGGCCACTGTCCACGTGGAGGTCACTGTCCACCCTGGAGGCCACTGTCCACGTGGGTCACTGTCCACATAGAGGTTGCTGTCCACCTAGATAGAGGCCACTGTCCATGTGGAGGTCACTGTCCACCCTGGAGGTCACTGTCCACATGGAGGTCACTGTCCATCTAGAGGTCACTGTCCACCCTGGAGGCCACTGTCCACCTAGATGCCGCTGTCCATGTAGAGGTCACTGTCCACATGGAGGTCACTGTCCACCTAGAGGTCACTGTCCTTGTAGAGGCCACTGTCCACCCTGGAGGCCACTGTCCACCCTGGAGGCCACTGTCCACATGGAGGTCACTGTCCATCTAGAGGTCACTGTCCACCCTGGAGGTCACTGTCCACCTAGAGGTCACTGTCCACCTAGAGGTCACTGTCAATCCTAGAGGTCACTGTCCATTTAGAGGTCACTGTCCACATGGAGGTCACTGTCTGTGTCGAGGCCACTGTCCACCTAGAGGTCACTGTCCACCCTGGAGGTCATTGTCCACCCTGGAGGCCACTGTCCACATGGAGGTCACTGTCCATCTAGAGGTCACTGTCCACCCTGGAGGTCACTGTCCACCTAGAGGTCACTGTCCACCTAGAGGTCACTGTCCACATGGAGGTCACTGTCTGTGTCGAGGCCACTGTCCACCTAGAGGTCACTGTCCACCCCGGAGGTCACTGTCCACCCTGGAGGCCACTGTCCACATGGAGGTCACTGTCCATCTAGAGGTCACTGTCCACCTAGAGGTCACTGTCCATGCAGAGGTCACTGTCCACATGGAGGTCACTGTCCACCCTGGAGGTCACTGTCCACCTAGAGGTCACTGTCAATCCTAGAGGTCACTGTCCATTTAGAGGTCACTGTCCACATGGAGGTCACTGTCTGTGTCGAGGCCACTGTCCACCTAGAGGTCACTGTCCACCCCGGAGGCCGCTGTCCATGTAGAGGCCACTGCCCGCCTACAGGCCGCTGTCCACCTAGAGGTCTCTGCCCCCCTGGGCTGAGCTGGGGCCCGAGCAGGAGGTGGGGCGGGAGCTGGAGGGGGGAGCGCACAGAGCACCCCGGGTTTGGGGTCACTTGTCCTGCGCCCGGGGCCGCGGTGAGCAGCACAGGGAAGCGGCTGCCCGCTGGGGAAGGGCCTCTCCTGCGCCGTGTCGGAACCAACGGGTCTTCTCCCCTTGGAGACAAAAGCCAGGTGAGGCCACAGAGGGGGACGAAGACCCCTTGGTGGCTTGTTCTCAAGGCCGGATGCGCTGAAGAGGGGAGCAGAACCTTCCCAAGTTCCGCGTGGGGGGAGGGCGGCTCGGCCCTGACCAGAGCCTTACGTGGCCGCGGTTGCGGGAGCAGGTGAGCCCTTCTCGTGCCCCTGCCGCCCCCACCTCCGGGGGGGACAGCTCCGGCCCTGTTCCTGGGACCGACACGGCTGGACGTGTCACCATAGGCCTCCGCAAGCTGCTCAGGCGAGAAGCCAACGATCCGACGTGAGCCAAAGGTGAGCGAGGCCGGGGGCCTCGTGTGGAGAGGCTGTGGTTCAGGCGCGGGGGTGCCGAGCCCTCCCCGGGGACGCGTCTGGACAACGCCGCAGGGTCCTTACATGAGCAAGACCGTTGGCACAGATGCCCCCCTGGTAGCAGGGTGGACAAACGCTTCAAATCTGTAGCGAAATGAGGACGCGGACAGCACTCACCGCCTGGCACAGGATCGGGTACTTGGTGCGGTTCACGCCGCCGGCAAACACCGTGAAGGTCAGCGCCGCGTGGAAGCAGAAATTCAGGAGCGTGTGCCGTCCTTTCCGGCTGATCCGGATGGCGCTGCGGGAAATGAGGTTTCCCGTCAGGACCCGGCGTGCAAGTCAGCCCTCCTCCCAGATGCCGTGCTCCGTCCACACGGGGCGGAGCTGAAGGCCTCTCAGGGGTGACTGGGGGTCGGGGGAGCAACCCCAAGGGCCAGGCGGAGGGAGGACACAGTGAGTGGCCGGTGGGTCGTTCTGTGCTACGTCTGTCTGGAGCGCTCTGACGGGAAGGGGTTTGAGAAGTCTCCAAGCTACTCATTGGCCAGATGCTGACATTGAGCCCCGAGACTGACTTGTCTGGTCACAGAGACAGACGGTGGGAGGGACCCCCCGGCCTCACCTCCTGGCTCCCCAGACGGACGTCTTCCCTCTTGTGGAGAGGCCTGTCCTCAAAAAGAGGACATGACTGTGACTGAATGTTAGCAAGACCCCGACAGCCACACTTGCCCCTGGCCATCGCCGAGACCAGGCCTCACCTGGGCTGTGGCCACCACAGAGATTGCTCAGCCGATGCCTAGAACTCTGACGATGGCCACAGTGTCTCCATGGCCTGGGACATGTCCCAGCCTGACATGTCCATGACCCTGACCTTGGACATGCCCAAGACTCTGACCATGACCATGACCTTAGACACGCCCAAGCCTCTTCCCATGACCCTGACCTCGGACACACCCAAGCCTGTTCCCATGACCATGACCTTGGACACACCCAAGCCTGTTCCCATGACCATGACCTTGGACACGCCCAAGCCTGTTCCCATGACCATGACCTTGGACACGCCCAAGCCTGTTCCCATGACCATGACCTTGGACACACCCAAGCCTCTCCCCATGACCCTGACCTCAGACAAGCCCAAGCCTGTTCCCATGACCATGACCTTGGACACACCCAAGCCTGTTCCCATGACCATGACCTCGGACACACCCAAGGCTGTTCCCATGACCATGACCTTGGACACGCCCAAGCCTGTTCCCATGACCATGAATGACCTTGGACACACAAAAGCCTGTTCCCATGACCCTGACCTCGGACACGCCCAAGCCTGTTCCCATGACCATGACCTCGGACACACCCAAGCCTCTCCCCATGACCCTGACCTCGGACACACCCAAGCCTGTTCCCATGACCCTGACCTCGGACACACCCAAGCCTGTTCCCATGACCATGACCTTGGACACGCCCAAGCCTGTTCCCATGACCATGACCTTGGACACACCCAAGCCTCTCCCCATGACCCTGACCTCGGACATGCTCAAGCCTCTCCCCATGACCCTGACCTCAGACACACCCAAGCCTCTCCCCATGACCCTGACCTCAGACATGCCCAAGCCTCTCCCCATGACCCTGACCTCGGACACACCCAAGCCTGTTCCCATGACCCTGACCTTGGACACACCCAAGCCTGTTCCCATGACCCTGACCTTGGACACACCCAAGCCTGTTCCCATGACCCTGACCTCAGAGACGTCCAAGCCTCTTCTCATCACTGTGGTTATGGCCACAGTCTGGGCTTTGCTCCTGACTGATTATGAGCTTGGCCCTGCCCCTGTCAGAGACTCCTCACATTTCCCAGGTCATCCTCCCTGCAGGCAGAGGTGGCAGGAAACCAGCTCAGAAGGAAAGCAACTAGACCCCCTCCCCCCAGGCTAAAGGGCGCAATGCAAAGGTGGTGAGAGTTCTGGCAGCTACTGTAACTTCCCAAGGGTGTGGGCTCTTGAGCTGACCCTGCGCCGTCGGAGGAAGACGTAGGTCACCAGATTTGGTAAGAACACGGAGGCCACTGTGAGAAGACCCTGGTGGAGGCCTAGCCTGAAGGGCATGGCTGTCCTGGAGCGCTTGGCCACCCTCGGCTGCAGCGGGCCACCCCTGGTGCTAGGCAGGCGAATCTGAAGCACCTTCCGGGACCTCCTGTTATGTGAGGGTGGGTTTGCCTCTGCGGGTAAACGCACGCGATGTCGAGGCAAAGCGGGGCCTTACTTCTGGTGCACGATGTAGGTGATGACAGAGGCGAGGAGGCACAGCAGCATGACAGCGGTGCAGGCGTACACCACGGGGTGCAGGAACTCCCCTGGGTACTGGGGCAGGGAGAGGACAGTCTTCAAATCCTGGAAAGAACACAGACAGGCCGTGTGGGCCAAGTGGCCAGGGAACGAGGCGCCCGGCAGAGCCGCCTGGCTGCCCCCAGGTCTGGCCTCGCCCCTGCAGGCCGTCAGAGGTGTCTGCTGAGTTGGCTGGAGATCTGTGACAGGCGCCCCGCTCCCTCGGGGCCCACCTGGGTGAGGGCGCGGGCAGCAGAGAGGCAGCAGCACACGGCAGGTGCCCCGGATCCCACCCGCCCCGGCACCGGGAGATTGTGCTCCCTGGGATCACGCCAGCCCCTGGAGCCGATTCGGGCCAGTGGGGAAAGGGCGGTGGCCGTGACGGGGCCGTGTGGCTGGGCCCTCCGGAGCGCGCCGACCCAGGGTCGGGGGGCACGTCTCCCGACAGGGACGGGAGGCTGAGGGGCGAGGGCCCCGCTGGCGTGTGAACTGAGGGCATTTTGCCTCTTTGTCCGCGAGGGGGTGAGGTGAGCTCTCGCGGGGTCAGCACAGGCCGCCCTGGGGTTCCAGGCCCCGGGCCCGGGTTCCTGAGACGCCGCCGATAGAAGAGGCGCCAACCAAGCTCAGGGGGGTGCGGGCGGCCATGCACACCCCGCCGGGCACCCCGCTCCCAACCTGGTGATTCTGTGCGCTGAGCAGGCCCCAAGGGTGCAGAGCCTCCTCTGCCGCGGGCTCCGGAGGTGCAGAGACAGGAGGCAGGGAGGCTGGGAGTCGGGAGCCTGGCCTTGTGCACCTCTGACCTCCGACCTCTGACCCGCGCGGAGCAGTGTTCCAGCCCGTCGTGTGCTGTAACTGCCGCGGGACAGGGAAGCCGGGCTGTGGACAGAAACGGAGCCCTACGGCTCAGGGGCTGGAGTCCTCGTGCCCCACGTGGCTGTAGTCACCCCACGGGCCTTCAGGGGGGCGACTAAGGCCACGGGGGGGTCATAGGGCGAGGCCTGGTTCCATAGGACCCGCGTCCTTAGCAGAGGGAGACGCGCCCAGGACCTGCCCGGAGGGAAGGCCGTCGGAGGACAAGGCGAGAAGGCGGCTGTGTACACGACCGGGGGGTGGCCTCGGGGGAGACCTGCGACTCCTGGACCTTGGACTTCCAGGCTCTAGGACTGAGGGGTGGGTCGCGTCTTAACGGGCTCAGGGGGCTGGGGGTTGGGGGCCGGTTATGGCCGTGCCCTCCCCGCCCGAGCCGGTCACAGCCCCCGCGGCAGATGCGCACGCTCGACCGGGGTCTGCTCCTGCTCCCACTTTGCAAGTCAGAGGGTCAGAGCGTGAGACCCTTTCTTGGCCTCTGGCCTCCTGCTCTGAGCCGCCCGCTCTGCTCCCACGGCCCTGGACCTGCCCCGCTGGGGGAGGCAGGTGGGCGCTGGTGCCCCTAGAGGGCCGCCCGGGGCCCCGTGAGAGCGTGCCGAGCCGTCCAGCTGTGACAACAGGCTGGTGGCCGGCGGGGGAGGGGGTGGTCTGCAGCCTCGCCAGCTGTGCCCGAGGCGGGTGCACCCACCCCGGGCTGACACGGGCCCTGGGTGCGTGATGGGCCGCTCCCGGGGCAGTGAGGGCGGCAGGAAGCGGCTGGTGCTCCTCCAGGAGGGCACCCGGCCTGGGTCACGTGGGAAAAGGAGAGAAACTGGCCTCGCAGGACTTGGGCTCGCCACGGCCGGGACGGCGCCGCGTCCCAGAGCTTTCCTGGTGGACCACATCCTGCCGGGGCAGCGAAGACGAGGCCCCGGGCTGTCGGGATTTCCAGGGAGCGCGAGGGCCACCCTAGTGTCCGGCCGTGGCCTCTGCACCCCGATCTGGCTCTGCCCGGGGACGTTTCCGAGGAGAGCTCCCAGCGGTCTTGGCAACAGCAGATGGAGTCCCGTCACCAGGGAGAAGGTGCCGAGCGACCTGGACACCAAGGGACTCCTTCCAGCTGGCCGCGCGGGAGGACCGACTGACTCTCGAAGCCAGAAGTGGGATCCCTGACCCAGCACATGGCCAGCTGCAGCCGAGGCGGGAGGGCGTGTCACTGGGTAGACCGGGGACGGCACGATGGCGGCGCGCCAGGAAGCCTGAGGGCAGGTGCGGTTGCGCGTAGGGCGTAGGACGCCAAACCCCAAGTGCCAGGGCGTCATGAGCTCAGGAGGGAAGACAGCCGAAGGACGCCAGCCTCGCGGTGGCAGGGCCACGTGGAGGGCCCGCCGGCCTGGGCCGCATGGCCACTGCGCAGGCTGCTCCCCGGGGCACACACCTGCCGGCCTCCACCCCGCGGTGTGAACGTGCGTCCCCGGGGCACCGCTGTGCCGGTGAAGACACGGAGCGGGGCCGGGAGGTCGCGGCCAGCTTGTGGGCTTTCCGGGCTCGCTGCTCCCCTCGGCTCCCCGCCTGCTGGAAGCGCTCTCCCGTCCCGACTCCATCCCAACTTCCGAGCGCGAGGGACCCTCCCTGTGGCCCTGGGGGGACGAGGGTTCAGACGCTTGTCACCTTCAGCCTCCTGCCAATTGTAAATCGCTGCAAAAGTCGAGGAGGGCACGCTTTCCTGGTCTGATCCTGATACGGAATCGTCTTCTCGTGGCCGTTCCTTCTGGAAATTCCCCGCTGTCCACCGGGAGAGAGCCTGGCAGGCCGTCGACAGGCCTCAGCACGCCCCAGATACGCCCAGGCCCTCGCCTGCGTCGTAGTCCCTGTCACAGAGCAGTGGCTTCTCACCTGAGGTCTAAGCACCCTGACGCTCCTGACCTGAGGCGCCCTGGCTGCTGGGACGGGCTCCCTGAGCACGGAGCCGGTGCCTTGGGTCGGGGCCAGGGGTGGGCGCGGCCCTCCGGGGGCTCACGGCCCCTCTGGGGGCTTTGCCGGGCGCTGCCACTGTTCGTCCAAGGCCTATGCCCTCCTGCCGCGTTGGCAGCCCCGAGTCCTGGCGGGGGTGGGGGGCCGAGGGAGCAAGCACGCGTCCCAGAGCAGCGATGCCCAGCCCCGCGCCCTGCGCCCCATGCCCCCTGCGGCGCCCAGGCCTGCATCGGAGACGTCACGCTCAGCATGTCCCACCCGCCCAGGAAACCAGGCCCCGGTCGTGCCACCGGATGATGCTTCAGGGCGATGCTCCAGACGCAGCGCTTCCCGGGAACGGCCCTGGCCCCACGCAGGCCCCACGCACCCGCCTCGGGGGCTCCTCAGCCCAGGGCCGGGTTTTGAGTGAGGTGGTGCCGGGGGGCGGGGGGGGGCTTCCTGGCCTCGAGCTCTGCAGCAGCAACATCTGCTTTATGAGAAACGGAGCTTCAACCATCGGGGCTCCTGGGTTTCTCCTCCGAGTTCCCGACCGACTGTGCCTTCTCTACATTCTTGAGGTGACATTTAAAGCTCCAAGTAGGTAATGCGAAAGGGAGGTATTTTATATGTTAAAGGTCACGCGTGTCCCGGCTCCTCCTGGAGGACCTGCTTCACTAGCGTCCCACGGACGGGGTCCTCGTGGGGTGCGGACGGGCCCGCACGGAGCTCGCATGGAGACGCCGGGCTCGGCCGCAGATCCCCTCCTGCCGCGGCCCGGCCTGGGGAAGACGCCGCGCCTCCTGCCAAATCCGGGCTCCGTGTTCCCTCGGACGGGCCGTGCTCCCGCGGAGCCCGGAGGCTCAGAGCCCGGCCGGGTTGGCTGGAGCTCTCCCTCCTCTTAGGCTTTGCCTTCCTTGCACGTGTTATTATTATTTGAGTGGATGTATCCTTTTTGGCATGTTCTGCAAACAATCGACTTGAGGGTTGAGAGAGACAAGAAGAGAGAGGAAGGAGGTGCTGTCGTCCGATCCTGACGGGGCCTGTGCCGGCCGCGGGGCAGGGAAGGGGCTGCCTCGGCCCGGGGGGCGCGGACGGTGCCGGCGTCCCCTCTGCCTCCGCTCCGGACCGACTGAGACGGATCCCGTTCCTGGTCTCCGGCGTCCTTTGTGTTTTTAACGATCGTCGCGGCTCATCGATCTGTCAGCCTTCCGCGGCAGCGTCCCGGGGGAAAGGCAGAGGCAAAAGGTAAGTAATTTATTCATTTGGAGCACAAATTACCCTAATTGGACATCACATTTGTACAGTGTGTTACACTTTTCTCTGGGAGGGGAGTGTGGGAAATAGCACAGGCTCGCCTGCTGGCCTCAGGTTAATGCTCAGGTGGGCGTAGGGGTGACATTTCTGGGACGAAGGTAAGCTCAAAAGTTTTTAGAACATTAAATATGAGGCCGAAGAGCTGGTGGGGTGTGGGTGCTTGTACGTGCCTGCAGGTGTATATAGGTGCTTGCGGGTGCTTGCAGGTGGTTTCAGGTGATTGCAGGTGTTTATAGGTGCTTGCAGGGGGTTGCAGGTGGTTTCAGGTGTTTGCAGGTGTTTGCAGGTGTTTGCAGGTGTTTGTAGGTGTTTGCAGGTGGTTGCAGGTGTTTGCAGGTGCCTGCAGGTGCCTGCAGGTGCTTATAAGTGGTTTCAGGTGTTTGCAGGTGTCTGCAGGTGTTTGTAGGTGCTTGCAGAGGGTTGCATGTGCCACAGGCGCCTTGTGTGGCCGGCTGGAGGTTATGAGGGTGCAGCCTCGACGAGCTGTGGCGTGTGCACAGGCCAGGCTGGGTCCTGCCCAGCTCTGCCTGCACAGCAGTGTGGTGGGCACCAGGCAGGCTTCTGCGTCTCCACCCTGCAGCTACCCCTGGTCTTTTCAGGGATCTCAATTCCACTGTTGGCTTTTCAAATGTGGGGTGCTTTTGTGCAGAAAAGGGGTGTCCTGAGCATGCTGTGTCCTTGGGATCCTGTGCTCCGAGCACAGCCAGGGCAGGTCTTGCTTTCTATCCTTCCAGCCCCTGCTGGATGTGGCAAAGGACAGTCTGGAGACACGGAGGCCAGCCCGAGTTCAGGGCAGGTGGGGCTCTGCGGGGTCCTCGGCTGCTGCCGGCACCTGCTGGGCCAGGGCCATGTCACACAGAAGCCACCCAAGGGAGGTCTCGGCCCTGAGGCTCAGCATCGGTAAGTGGGGGATCTTGTCCTCTGAGATCCGCTTGGCGCCCCAGCGACCAGGGGAGTCCCCGGCACACCTCGTGGCCTCGGGAGATGTGGCCGGAAGGCAGAGCTTGTGCAGCGTGAACGTGGTGACCACACGCTCCTCAGGCCACCAGACCCACATGCTGAAAGGAAACAGGGAGAAAGTGCACAACTTTGGACAACTTCTTACTCCCTTCTGGCGCCTGTCACGTGTTCCCTTGGGGGAGGAAGTGTGAAGCTCATGGAGGATCACGAGGTGCCAAGGAACATGCATTTTGGTCGCTGCTTGAATTTGGACACTAGCGGGGCCGCTGAATGCACACACTCACATGCACACACACAACTGCCCGTGCACACACGCACACACATACACGTGCATATGCACACACACGCTCACACAAGCACACACCGCAAGTGCACACGCACACACGTGCACATGCACTACACATGCACACACGTGCACAAGCACACACGCACACGTGCACACAGACATACACACACAAGTGCACACGTACACGCACACACATAGACACACGTGCACACGGGCAATACACGCTCACGTGCACTCACACAAGTGTACACGCATGCACACAGAAATGCACATGCACACATGTACGTGCAGGCACACACACAAGTGCACGTCCGCTTCTGTTGGCTCACAGCTGTGATGGAGGCCTTGGTCCTGCAGGCCCGGCTGGGGAGTGTCGGGTGTGTGTGCGTGCATGGTCCTGCCGGAGCACCGAGGGCAGCTGGGGCGCACGTCCAGGAGGGAGGCACAAGCGTCTGCGGGGGCCCCCCAGGTGCCTCCAGGGGACCACGTGGCGTCACCCAGGAGCCAGAAGGCTGATTGCCAACCGCAGGCGTCAGGGAAGCCGACCGCCAGCCCGAGGCAGGTGCCTCGCAGGTGAGTGTGGCAGCGTGGGCCGGGCAGGTTGGGCCGCCCTGCTGGCCGCAGCCTCTGGGCGTCCTCCCCGTGTCGCCTGGGCCCCAGGGGTGAAGCTTGCACCGGAGCTGCCCCACGCGGGGCTGCCTCCCCATGTCTTTGGAGACTCTCCAGTGAAAATGTTATTGAGAATAAAAACCGAACAAATTGCTAAGACTCCAAACCCTCTGGGCAAGTGTAACCCGCCCGTCTCCACTGTCCTGGACTGGCCGGTGTCAAGAGGCTGGACCAGGGCAGCACTGTGCATGGACGCCGTCACCGGGGATGGGACGCCGGGTGGACGTGCTTGGGGGCCGGGGTCAGAGAGGAAGAAGCGCCAGGGCAGCCACTCCGGCCGGGCCCGCCCCTGCCCCGGCCCTGCAGGCCTCCTGGCTCACGCTCCGTGTGCCGACAACGGGCTCCACTTTGCAAATAAGGCTCTAACCTGAGGACGAAAAGCCAAGAAACAGGCCGACCTAGAGGCCCCAGGTGCGTCGGGTGAGGCACCGCGGGCAACAGGCTGTCCCTTAGGGAGCCCGGCCAGGCTGGGGGCCTCCCGAGGAGCCGCCGAGCCTGATGCACAGCCTCTAGGGCGTCTGGCGTCCTCCTGGCCGGCGAGGCTTGGGGCGGCCGTGTGGACGCGCGATGCTGAGTCCTGGCAGCCAGCACCGACCTTGTTTGCGCGTCTCGAACGGAACAGGAAGGAAACAAGTGACTCAGACAGACCCCCCCTTAGGAAGCAGACAATCGGGTGTGCATTTGACTCATTGCTGGCGTCCGCGCCACGGCCGCTGCCGGCCACGTGTCCCGTGGCCATTGGCATTCCCTGCACGCGCTCTGGGCCCTCCGCGGTCGCCGTCCCTCACACGCGCACACACACACACACACACACACACACACACACACACACACACAATGCATTATTTACTCGGCCCCCAGCCTCCCAGGATCCAAGCTGGCAGCGACCACACGGAGGCTGCACAAGCCTTCACGACGATCCCCCGTGGCCCTGCTCGCTGCTGACAGCGGCCGTGCCCCCTTTCCTGGCGAGAGAAGCGTCCCCCCCCCTCCCCGTGTTTGCCGTATGCGCTGCTGAAGCTCACCCACGTCTCCCCGCCATTCGGCCAACTTTCCGAGGGGAAGGGTCCGGCGGGCCACAGTGGGAAGGCCGCACGACAGCCTGGGACGGAGGGCGGGGGCCCAGCCGGGGGTCGTGGGCCTGAGCCCTGGGGGAGGGACACAGGCCCGCGTGTCCTCCCCTGGCTCCACGGCTCCACATTGCGGCACGCCTGCCACTAATTAGTATGATCGACGCCGAGCGAGCCGACCTCAGAGCAGCCCGCAGGCAGCCCCCGGGACCGGGGACCCAACGCCACTACCTGACCGTGCGGTGGCCCCACTGATGGGGTGGCCGCCCTCGGCGCTGCTGGGCCCCGCTGCCCGGTGGGGCACGTACTCACCATGAGCCCTGCGAAGTGAGTGCTGGACGGAGGGGGGTCGCCGCCGAGCCGCTTATGTGGCACCCTCTTCCCCGCCGGCCTCCATGGCCGTCCCGAAGGTCAAGGTCCCACACAGTGGCCGTGGGGTCGGGCCCCGGGCCAGGTGCCTCGGGGCGACCGTGGGGCGGGTGAGGGTCAAGAGGCCGTCCCCATCTGTGAAGACAGGGCACGGTCAGGGCAGGGCGGAGGGTCCCCTGGCCTCAGCCCCCGCTGGCCCCACGCGGCCGTCCCACCCTGGCTCGGGGCACGCAGCGGCGGCGGCTGCCCGGGGACCCGGGGCGGGACATGAGAGCAGACGCTGCCGCCCGCCCGGGAGCCTGTCCAACGGGGGAAGGCAGGGCTCAGAGCCCCGCGACATGTCCGTCAGGTTCCATCAGGAGCAGAGCAGACCCGGGATCCGCCTCCTGACGGGCAGCTGCGTGGGGCCGGCACACGCGGGGGCCGGGGTGGCCCCCCAGACGCCCCCGGGGCCCAGCCACTCGCCCCCGGGAGCCCGAAAGTTGTCAGCGTCCGCATGGGGCTCCGTGGCGGATCCGATGTGGGGGAGCTGCCCCAGCCCGGGGAGGGGGGCGCCCAGGGCCGGGAGCCGCAGGGGGCAGGTGCTGGGGTCCGGGGCCCCCTCGCCCCCTCGTCCCGCGCCCCCGCCCCCGCCCAGGCCCACCCGCCGCGCGGCCCGAGCCGCAGCTCAACTTCTCACCTATTTTGGCAGAAGCAGCCGGAGCGGCCGCGGCGCGCCCCGGGGAGGCGAGCGGCTGCGGCGGGGGCTCGGGGCCCGGGGCCGGGCTGCCATGGCGGGGGGCGGCCGCCGGCGAGCCCGCCGATCAACAGATTGCGGGACCGCAGCCCGGCGCGGGCTCCGCAGCCCAGGGGATGAGTCAGAGCCCGCGGCGGCAGACATGCGAGGCGATGCTCCGCGGGCGGCCTCCGGGGCTCGGGCGGGACCGCGGCCGCCTCTGCGCCTGCTTGGAGGGCGGGCGACAGCCGCCAGCCGGGGACGGGACCGGCCGCGAAGCAGGCGCCGTAACCATGGGGACGGGGGAGGCGCCGGGCGGTGGCCGCTCCCGCTCCCCGCTCCCCGCGCCCGCAGTGGTTCTTCCCGCGCCGCCCGCCACACTGCGGAGCCGATTTAAAGGGACAACCAGCCGCTGTCGCCTTGGCTCCCTACAGAACCAGACTCCGTTAGACATCTCCCCGAAGGGAGGCGGGGGACCGGGTGGTTTTATTTTATTTTATGTTTTGCAGGAAATCCGTGTCTGTTGAGGCTCAGGAACGGACACGTGAGCAAGAAAATTGATTTCAGAGGGATTCTCACGGGCCTTGTGTTAGAGTAGCCTCCAGTCCCTGTCCGCAGGAGGTGAGCCCACCTTGGGTCTGTCCCCCCGAGGGCCGGCGGGGTGACCCTGCCGGGGGGTGGGCCGTGCCCACGCAGAGGGGACCCCCTGCCCCAGCCCGGGGTCCCGGCCCCCAGCCCCGAGACAGGCCGGGTGCCGGGAGGGCGACGGGGCTGAGGGCAGGCGTGAGCCCAGGGGACGGGGACCCGGACGGGCGAGGGGGGACCCGGGGTTCCAGCCCCGAGCCCCAGGCAGCTGTGGTGGGGGCCCCGGGGAGACCCCCGCTGTCCCCTCTGGGCGGGAAGGTCGTGACACTGGGGCCTGCTTGGAGAGTCGCTGGGTTCAGGACGCCTGGGCCCCGACTGCCGGGGGGTGACATCCTTCAGGGTGAAGCCTTCAGGGGGCCCTGCCTGAGGGGCTGCGTCCTCGGCTCCTGGGGGTCGGGTCGCTGTGAGGATCCCGGGCTCCCGACCAGGGACGTGAAACCCGAGGGCTGCACGGATTTTCCGGTCGCCCAGAGAGCGAGTGTCAGCGTGGGCGCCCCTTGGGCCCCGACCACCCTGCTGCCCTGGGGTTGCACCCCCAGAGCTCGAGGGGTCGAGGGCCCCGGTTGGTGCTTCTGTGTGAGTGGGGGCAAGCGGAGGGCGGGAAGGCCCGCAGCCCCTGACGACCCCCAGCCCCTGACCACCCCAACCCCTGACTGCCCTGTAGCCCCCGATCGCCCCCATCCCCCAACCGCCCGCAGGCCCCTCCACGCCGACTGCCCACAGGAACACAGGTCAACTCCTCACCACCTCTGGGGGCTCCCAGCCCAGAGACGATGGGAGGACAGACGCCTGGGGGAGTGGGAAGGCCACAGAGGAGGGGGTTTGCGGGTGGCCACGGCCCCCTGCTCCGTGCGGAACCCCATGTGCTTCCCCACACGGCCTGTGCTGTGCCCTGGCCTCGGAGCAGGGGTTGTAGGGCCGGGACCGGGGCCTCCTGCATCCCAAAGAGGTGGCTTCTGGGAGAACTTACAAAGATGCATTGGGAGGCAGAGGGTGGGGCCAGCCAGCCCTGGAGGCCCCGCAGAAGCCCCCGCCCCGGCCAGGGCGCAGCACCACCCGCGTGCCTTGGGCCCCCGGGAGGCACGTGCACCCGGACCTTTGTGGCCTAGACGCGGGTGGGGGGAGCGCCCAGAATCCCAGTGTTAACCTGGTGAAGGTGGGGGTGTCCCTTTGGAATTGCTGGGCAGGACCTCATCAGCGTGGGGGGGCACAACGGAGGCCTCTGGCAGGTGCCCTGCCCCCCACGGCTGCCCTGCCAGCCCACCTGCAGGCTGCCGGGTGCCCCGGCCTGGGGGCTGCCCCCAAAGGGCGTCTGCGGCAGGTGGGGGCGAGGGCCAGTGGGTCTGCATGTCACGCGCCTGTGAGATGGGGAAACCGAGGCACCAGCAGTGGGTCCTCCCGCTGCCACGCTGCCCGGGGGGGCCGGGGATGGCGGGTCCAGTGCTCGGTGTGACCGTCCGCCGCCGAGAGCCTCAGACCTTCCCTCCAAGGCAACAGCGTCCCGGGCGTGGAGAAGCCGGGGCCCCACTGGGTGTGACTGTGGACTTCACAGGCGCCGGCCCCCCGCGTTGCACCCAGAGCCTCAGGGTGACCCTGGCGGTGAGCCCCGGGCCCTTCACCCTGGGCTGCGGGTGCCCTGGTTTTGGGAGCGTGGGGCTGGCGCGGGAGACGGTTGTCACGCACCTGTCGTCCCTCCCAGGGCGGCAGCCTTATCTCCTCGACGAGCGAGTGACCCCTGGACGCGGGCAGCCCCGGGGACTCGGCCGGCACACCCGCCGTCTCCCGGGAAGGCCGGCCACCCGCACGGTCCGGGCTCAGGCCTCCGCGTGAAGAGCTCCCACGGCCGACGTGGGGCCGCGCTGTCCTCGGGGGAGGCCACGCCGACCTCGGCACGTCCAGCTCTGACCTCCTATCTCACGCCCGAGCCGCTCGTTCAACCGAGGGAGGTTTTTTCCGTCTGGGGGAGCTTGCTTGTGACGCGGAGGTGGGCGGCTGGTGGTTTCCGTGCGGGCCGGCTGGACGGGCTGCTCCGCCTGCGTGGGGCCTGCTTGCCGGGGTGGGGTGGGGGGTGGGGGGTGGAGGGTGGGGGCCGGGCCTGCCCTGCTGCTCCTCCCTGCTGAACGGCCAGGGTCCTAGAGCCCTGGGTCCCCATGCCCAGGCCACGTGCTCGGGGGTCAGGGTTTCTCTGCACCTGCTGCCTTGGGGACCCGCAGGTGTTCGGGGAGAAGAGGAAACGGTTCAGGGGAGGCTGGTGGGCCTCGAGGTTGGCCTGAGTGACGCGGCC
The DNA here is from genome assembly GCF_003254725.2 of Canis lupus dingo. Classification (NCBI taxonomy): domain Eukaryota; kingdom Metazoa; phylum Chordata; class Mammalia; order Carnivora; family Canidae; genus Canis; species Canis lupus. The sequence continues at coordinate 40,929,210 of NC_064270.1, read as the reverse complement.
TGGGGATGTCATGAGGACGGAGCGGCACGACGGGGCTCAGGGAGCTCGGGTGCGTGCCCGCTGCCCTCCATCTCCCGCGAGTGCCCAGCCCCCACCCGCGCCCAGATGGCCTTGGAGCCCCTGGCAGGTGTGCGCTTTCCTGCGTGGCCCGGGCCCTGGGCCCGAAACAGAAGCCCCGGGACGCTGGGGACGCGCCTCCGGGCCCGGGGGCGGGGGGCGGGGGGGGGGCGGGCAGGACGCGCGTGCAGCCTTTCTCACCGTGCACTTAGCATCCAAGCCTCACGGAGCGGAATTAAAACCGGCTCTCCCGTTGCCGTGGCAACCAGCCCCCACCCCCAGGCGTCAGTTTGAGTTTGTGCCGAGCGTTTCTAACAAAGATTTGCAGCAACAGATTCATTCTGCCCTGAAGTGAAGCCCAGTTTGAGACCAAACAGTAAAAGTAACACACGTGTCGGGCCCCAGGAGCACCCAGGCGGCGTCCAAGCCGCGGGGCGGGGAGGCCACGGGGAGGTCACCGGGCATTTTGCACGACTTCCCGGTGACCGTCCGTGGTTGGCGGGGAGCAGAGTGTTCGGGCCCTGCCGGATCGGGCCTGGGCGGTTTCTGCTGTGGGAGGTGTCCTGCGGGGTCTGCGCCCTCATGCGTCTGGGCTCGGGGTCGGGGGTCGGGGGTCGGGGGCAGGCCCACCTCGGGCTCCCCGGGACACAGGTGGGTGGCCCTCGGCGACTGAGCACCTGGGGGCCGCTGGCCATTCCTCGGGTGCATCCTGATGGCCCCCTGCAGGCACGGGGGGCGGGCGGGGTGCTGAGGTCCCTGGTCACTGGTGCATGATTAGTCCTTTCTCCTTGAAATCACATTTTTTCTTCTTCCTCGTCTTCTGGCCCCTGGGAGTGTCCTTCAGGGGTGCGTCCTGGAGCCGACGTGCTGGGACGAGGGGTCTGCGGGCCACAGGGCTCCAGGTGGGCCGGACTCGCGGAGCGGGCGAGGGGGGTTGCTCTGGCACTGCTGGGGGCCTGTGGGCGCTGCTCCGCCCGGAGGAGGTTCGCCTACGGAGGAGGAACAGCTGGGATGCTATTCGGGACCAGGTGGGGAGGGCGGGTGTGTGAGGAATTGCCGCTGGTTCCGAGGCACTGGGGAGTCATGGTGGGTGTCGGGGAGAGAGCAGCCCTCCGCGGCGCCGGACTGTAGGTGTGCCAGGGCTCGGCTCCGGCTCCTGGGCCAGGGCTGCCGCCCGAGGCCGGTCATCGTCCTCGGGGGGCCTCCTCCTGGCTCTGCTGACCCCCGTGCGCCCCACGGCCGCGCTGCAGCCTGCCCCACAGTGGGCACCGCGCGGTGGGAACGCACGTCCGTCGGCCGGCCCGTCGGAGGACACGCCAGGGCTCCCTCGGGAACTGAGCACGCTGCTTGCCGGCGGCCGGCGACCCTGTCGAGGCACAGACCGGCCGGCGATCCGCTCGGTGCAGGTTCTGGGCGGCCGTGACCGCATCCGCCCACTGTGGCCCCCAGGCCCCCGGGCTGTGCAGACGTGCACACGACGGTCCCGGGCACGCAGGGGGAGGCCGGGCGCTCCACACGGAGTCGGGCCCAACAGGCCGTCCGAGCCCAGGGTGCAGCACACAGCAGAGGCCGCGGGCGGCACCCCGGAGCTGGAGACCCGGCGACTCCGAGCCCCGACCCCGGGCGGAGAGGAGGCCTGGCCCCGTCACAGGCAGCAGCCCGTGGACTCCGGTGGGGCGTCCCCCGCGGTGCTCGCGGCTCCTCTCCCGGCCTGTGTCTGCGGTGGTGGTGGGGGGGACTGCAGCCCCGGCGCGGGCTTTGTGGGGGGGGGGGCGCATGTTCCCTCCAGACCCGGAAGTCGCGTGAGTCGCCCGGACGCGGTCAGCACGCCACTCTCGTGACCGGGGCCTCCGCGCGACCGTCTCTTGGTGGAACCGCTACGCCCGCCACCGGCCCGATGGTTTTACACCAGGACCAGGCGCCAACAGTGGACCGAAAGCTGATGTTCCCTGGAGGTGTTGGGCCTGCTGGACGGGGCGGCCGTCGTGGGGCTGGGTCGGGGCTGGACGCTCCCTGCCCGCGCCCCAGCTCGGGGTCCTGCTCCCAGGAGCTCCGTGTGGGGAGGCAGGTGGCACTCACGCCCCCCGGACACGCTCACCGGCCCTGCTGCCCCCGAGGTTCACGCGGCACCTCCTTGCCCTGCACCTGTGAGGCTGCAGCCCAGACAGTCCGTGATCTCCCCCTGGTGACCCGCCCGGAGCCCTCAGCCCAGCTCCAGGCTCTTGGTGCCCCTGCCCGCCTGTCCTGCCCACCTGCCCGGCCAACGTGGCCGCTGCCCCGAAGCTGCCCGCCGAGGCTTCCGCACGCGAGCCAAGGCAATGTTACCAGATTGGAAGTGGTCAGGAGCAAGTCTGTCTCCACCTGGCGATTCTCTTAGAATCCTGATTTGTCTGAAAATTAATATTCCCAAGTGGCTGGCCTCCACATTCCACACACGCAGGATGGTCCCACGGCGCCCGACGTCCTGGAGCAGCTCTCCCTCTCCTTGGAAAATATCCTTGGGCATAAAAGCATCTTTAATTTCTGTTTCTCAGCCATTTAGTCCCATTTTGAGCTGCTGGAACAGCAGTGGTTGGGAACGTTCTGGACGCCTTAGAGCAGGGGCCGGTTGGGGTCACCTCCGGGTGGGCGACGGCGTGGGCACCGGTGCATGTGCCAGGGGTGGTCCACGCGGACCCCGTGGCCTCGGGACGGGTGCCCACAGCCGCGCAGGATGGGGACTGTTGTCACCTTATTCTTTCGCATCCGTACTTCCAGTATTACTTTCTTGACCATGTAGAGAAAAACCCCAATAAAATTGGCTTAAACAATAAAAAAACAACATGACGTTTTTATGTGGCGACGTCCAGGTTTTTTCAGTTAACTCCTTGCTTGTGCTTTGGTTTGTCCCGCTGTTTGCCCAGGTCACAAAGCAGGAGAGGAAAAGGTAGCTGGAATTTATGACAAAGTAAAAAAAAAAAAAAAAAAAAACCAAATCAAGAGAAAAGGAAAAGGCAAACATTGTGATAAGTAGAAACGTCGGGAGCAAAGCTGGTGGATCCCGAGGAGGAACTCGTGAGCACGAGCGTGCGTTTACCCAAACCGGGTCCTAAAGAAGCTGCGGCGGGCGCCCCGCGGGGGTCTCTGGTGACACGGGGACGACGGCCGTGTGCAGGGCAGCCGTGAGGACGGGGCGCGGGCGGACCCCCCTGGAACTGGGCCTTGGAGGGAAGCACGTTGCGGGATCCCGGGCCATAGAGCCAAGGCCTCGCTCACGGCCCCGCGCCCGCACCCCCAGTGCACCTGTTGTCCGGGCGGGCGCTGGCCCTGCTGCAGGTGGAGCTGCCCCCTGCACCCCCCTCCCGAGTTCGGGTCCTTCTCTCCCGGTCGGCGTGCTCGTCTATGCAAGCTAAGATCCTCATTAATTTCAAAACAGTTCACAGACTCCAAGTACTTGACCAGGAGGCCCGCAGGTCCCGCAGCTTCTCCCCGCAGAGGCGCAGGCGACGGAGGGACCAAGGAGACCGCAGGGGAGTGGTAGGTGGGGGGAGCGCGGCCCCGGCGGGAGGCCTGGGGAGCACGGGTCCCAGCTCCCCGCTGCCCTGCGCTCACCTCTGTCTGCAGACCCGGGTGTCCCCCCTGCCCTCCCCAGGCAGGGCTCACGGCCGCACTGGCCTCTTCGTCCTCACCCCTGCACCTGCCCCACCCAGCCCCATGCATCCCGAGGGCCAGAACCTCACCCCTGCCCGGCCTCCGCAGAGCTGAGACCCCGAGGGCGGCCCATGGGGCATCCCTGCTCCCGGGCGGGCCGACCTGGGGACGCTGTCTGTGGGGCGGCCCGCAGCCTTCACCCCTGCTCCGGGGGTCGGCCCAGCGCAGGGAGTGAGACGCCCGGCTGTGCATGCGGGCTGGGGAATGGGCTGTGGGGCCGGCGTGGGCAGGTGTTGGCCCGGCCGCCAGGTGGGAGGCCTGGCTCCCTGGGCTGGGGGTGGGGGGCGCCTCCCGCAGGGGCGGAGCGTGAGGGGCCTGGGGCTCCCAGCAGGCAGAGGCCGGGGTTGCAGGACGACTTCCAGAGCCCTCCGTCCGCGTCTACCCCGAAGGGTCCGCGGCACCGACGGGCACACAGGCACCTCCCCACGGCCCGGAGCGCCAGGTCACCGCCCAGGTGGCCTCTGTAAGGCCGGACGAGGTGCCTGGTGCCTGGGAGAGGCCGGCCCCAGTCCGGATGCGATGTCTCCTGACCGGGGGCTCCCGGGTGACCCCCGGGGTGGCTGGCTGTGCCCTGCGGGGCATGGGTGCGAGCGGGGCCCCTCCTCTGACCCCAGCCGTGTGCAGCCAGGCTGGGGTGCTGGTGGGAGGAGGGTCCAGAGGCCAAGACCACCCTGTGCCCGTAGTCACCCCCAGGCCGGTGGCCGGCCCCTGGCTATTCCTCACCTGGAAAAGTCGGGGACGACCCAGATGCCGTCTGGAAAGAGGATGTTAAATGGGAGGTGAATTTGGAAAGCTCGATGTTCTAATTCTGTGAACGAGAGGCCACGGCTCTCAAGCTCTTGATGAGGCATAACGAGCGTGTGTGGATGTGACACCAGCCGCGACGCCGCGAGGAGCCTCCAGGGCCCCCGACTCCTGCGGGGCTCATCCGCGTCTGGGGTGCTGGCGGCTGCTCCCCGCCTCGGGCGCTCAGCCTGGGCCCCGTTGCCTGCGGCCTTCCTGCCGGGGGCGGCCCAGTGGTGCCTCCGCTGTCCCTGAACCGGCTCCCGGAGAGGATCGCAGGCGCCCCCGGACTCTGGGTCGGAGCCCCGGGCCCCGGCGAGCTCCTCCCTCCCCCACAAGCGCTCGGGTCAGCGGCCTCTCCAGAAGGGCCTCCCGCCGGGTCCCGAGCCTCCGCACCTGGACGTCCCGCCTCGGGAGGCGTCCTGGCGGGGGGCAGATGCCGCCCAGGCAGGAACCGGCCCGGGCCTGGACACGGGGAGGGGGAGGCCTGCTTCCAGGACAATGGCTCCTCGGGCGGTGGCCGGGCCGTCCTCCACTCGTCCTCCTCACTTGGGGTCCTGCCCCTCCTCCCACGGGGCCTTGTCAGAGCCCGAGCCCCCAGGCCAAACCCGCACAAGCCTGCTTGGGGGTGACTTGAATTCCCTCAGAGACCACGTTCCTGCCGGCTGCCTCTCCCAGCTCCACGCCCGCTGCCCCCTTCCCGGCTCCCCCGCACGACGCCCACGCTCCCCCCTCGGGCCTCCATGGCGCCTGCATCCTCTCCCCTCTCCTGCGGTGACCCGACTGCCCCGGACACTCAGAGGCAAAGGCCACACTGGTCACGAGACAGAGAGAGGGACAGAGGGACAGGGAGACGGGGCGACAGAGGCCTGGGGTGGGTAGCGGGCGGGAAGGCTGCCCTGGACCTGCTGACCCGGGGGAAGAGCCTGGAGCCCGAGACGCCCGGGAGCAGCTGGAAGGCCGGTCGGAGAAGCCGCCCTCGTGCTGACCGCCCGCCCCTGGGCGGCTGCCCGGGGTCACAGCGGCCTCGTGGACCCTGGGGGCCTGGGCTCAGTCTCCTCTGACCCCCATCACCCCCATCCTGCACCCCCACAGTTAAACAGGGCAGAGCAGTGGGGTGCGGTCGTGGGTCGCGTCCCTGTGCTGAGTCCCCGCCGTGTTGCCCTGTGACCCAGGTCGCTGACCTGGGAACGACCCGGAGACATGAGCGCTTCACCTGCAGGTCGGGCAGGCGCTGGTCACCCCGACCTGGGGCGGAGTCAGGCCCGCGGTGCTGCTGTGGGCACATGTGTCATGGGGTCACGTGTGATGATTGGGGCGTGGGTGCCCCCCCATGCCGCCGGACAGTCCGTGAGCAGAACCAAGGTGATCCCAGACGGGGCCGTGGGCACGTGTGTGCAGGTCGCACCCTGGACCTAGAGGGTCCCAGTGGCTGCTCCCCCCATGTCAGGGCTGCTCCCCCCCATACCCTTCCGTCAGGGCTGGTCCCTCCACCCCTGCGCCCCCGCCCGTCCTTGTCACTCCAGCCCCCGCCCCTGTCCAGCCCCGGCGAGCCCCAGCCTGTGGGCAGCGGTGACCGTCTCTGCTGTGACCCGGATCACGTGGGGTGGGGACCCCACTCCTGACGGCCGGCGAGGAGCCCGTGTGGACTCGGCCTACGTCTCCTCCTCAGGTCCCGGGAGGTCGGGGCCCGGTGTGACCCCCGGAAGGGCCCCGTGTGGCTTCCTGGGGAAGCTGGCCCAGTCGTCCTCCTGAGGCCTCTGCTGGACGCGGTTCTGAGATGCTTCCTGGGGCGGGGCCCCCCCACCTCAAGGCGCCACGCCCTGGAGGGCCCCGCATGGAGGGCCGGCCTCCCCTCCGTGACCCTGGCGCCCGGCAGAGCTGAGCCCGCTGAACCCCGGAAGCAGGTGTGCCGGGTGCTCCCCGCCGGCTCCCCCAACGTGGGACTGTGACCCCAGACCCCGCCCCTGTGCCCCCAGGGGCTGCGCCCGTGGCCCTCGCCTCCGTGTCACCTGCACGTTTGCCTGTTTCTTGGGTGACAGCCATCCCGGCTGCAGCCCTGCGTGTCCGCGATGGCCTCGTTCTGCGGGAAGCGGTGCCCACAGACAGCCCGCGGGGACGGACAGATGGCGGGTGCAGACGTGGGCACCTGTGTCGGGGACAGAGAAGGGGACAGACTCCGCCAGGCTGGGGCAGGTGGCCAGCAGCGCTGAGTCCCGGGGTCAGACCCGGGTGGCCGCTTGGTGTGGATGCCGTGGCGCGGGCCCTCGGCCACAAGTTCCGGTTCAGCAGGTCCGGTTCTCGGGACCGACACCGACCTTACAAACCCAATTTGTGCGGGTCTCCGGCTCCGTCACGGTGGAGGCTCCTAGGCAGCCGGTCACTTGGCGGCTTGGGGGTCAACAGGCTGAGCGGGTGTTGCTTGAAGGTCCCCTGGGAGGCGCGGCCTGAGGCGGGCCCCCTGCATGGAGCCCGATCCTGAGGGTGGCCCTGCCCTGGGCACAGGTGACGGGGGTCCCTCCGGCCCGGGGACGGGGCGCTGGCTCTCCATGGGGACGCTGCCGGCTGTGCCGTCGGGTCCTGTGCGGCGAGCCCCAAGGGCAGGGCTGCAGCGGCTCCGACACGGGTCCTCCGAGGCGTGGGTGAGGAAGGAGTCGGCTGTGGGCAGGCCGGTCGGGGCAGGCAGCGTCTGTGGGGGGGAGCCGACCCCACGGCTGTGACAGCCCGGTGCCCGCCTGCCCGACGGCCTCCCCACCCTCCACTCCTGGAGCCCCGCTGTTGGGGTGTACGGGGTCAGGACACTGCAGGGGCCCGGGGCCGGGGCTGTGGGGTCACCTATGGGGTCGGGCAGGAAACGCGGCTCCGAGCCACCGGCAGTGTGTTGTCCTCACCCAGCAGCCTCTTCGTCATTTCCTCAAAATGACAAAACTGAGGACAGAGCCGGGGGTGTGGGGACCTGGGAGCCCCGCGGACCAGTCAGGGAGCCGGGGCAGCGGGCGGCGGCCGGCATGGGGGCTCGAGGCCCATGGCCCGACGTCACAACACGCTGGGGAGCAGCTCCATCAGCACGTGTCAACGTTCTTCATTTTTCTTTTTTCTAAAGATTTTATTTACTTACTCATGAGAGACGCAGAGAGAGGCAGAGACCCAGGCGGAGGGAGAAGCCGGCTCCATGCGGGGAGCCCGACGTGGGACTCGAACCCGGGGTCCTGGATGGCGACCTGAGCCGAGGGCACACGTGTCACCCCCCGAGGCCCTGGGCGCCCCAAATCTCAGCATCCGCGTCACAGTCTCTCTACAGCATTTGTACACACACAGGTGAGCAACACACTGACGCTTGTGGGAGAGGTCGGGGCGCAAATCCCAGAGAAGCTGCCCAGGACCCATGGGGCCCGGGCGTCCGGTGACGGTGGGGGGGCGAGCGGCCGCGGCAGAGCCGGACACACTGGGTCCCTGCGGGCCTCGAACAGCTGGGGTCGGGCCTGGTGCCTGGGCTGCGGGGGTGGGGGGGCGCGGCGTCTGCAGGGCGGGAAGCTCGGGGCCCGCAGGAGCCCAGGCGGGAGAACGGGAGTCAGACGGGCTGCAGAGAACTGTGCTCCTGGAAGGGGACGCCTGGGTGTCACCTGGGGGGATACATAGGGGTCACCTGGGGGTCACCTGGGGGTCACCTGGAGGGGGATACCTGGGGGTCACCTGTGGGTCATCTGGGGGGTCACCTGGAGGAGGATACCTGGGGGTCAGGTGCAGAGCCTGGGAGCTCCTGCAGGGGTCTCCCAGGGGATGAACCGCGTCTCCCCAAGGACGGCTCCGTGCTGCCCACTGAGCTCTGCTCACCCCTCTGGACTGACCTCCCAAGGACGAGGGAGCCCTGTGCCAACACACGAACTGTCTGGCTCTGGGCGACCGTGTCCTCGGGCGCCACGTCCGACCTGATCCCCGAGCCGTGTCTCCCCGTGGCTCCTTCCCGCCTGCTCTCGGGCGCCGCACTCATCCGTGATCCGACTGCGTTGCTGCAAATTCCATTAGTCCTGGTGCTGAGCTGCAATACGAAGACTTCAAGAAATTAATTTCAAGTTTATTCCCTTGATTTGTACTTGATTTGCTAAAGCAGTTTTCATTTGAAGATGCTCTCTTCTCATTAAAAGAACAAAACCAAAAAAAAGAGAAAGGGCTACATGTGTCTGTGACGGGACTACATCTGTGGCGGGGCGGGCACGCGCGGCAGGCGGGCAGCCAGAGGGGACGGCGGCTGCGGCCCTGCAGGACCGCACAGCCCAGCCCGGCTGCGGTACTCAGCACAGTCACTAGCAGATTCCGCCGACGGCTTTCAGGGGTCTGAGGGCCCCTCCCGTGGGCACGCACGAGGCGCAGGGGCGATCGGGTGAGGCAGCATCTCCTCCGCCAGGGCCCCGGGCTGCGCAGCACGGGGGGCCTCACCAGGTGCCAGGCCAGCAGCCATTGCGCTGCCCCAGGTGCACCTGTGTGCCGGTCCAGCGCCACCACCACGTGCCCCTGCGTTAGCAAGTGGCCTGGCCAGCCAGGGAGCCAGTGGGCACGAGGAGGGGGGCTCGGGCTCAGTGGCAGCTCTGCAGGGCCAGGAGGGGACCGGGCCCTGTGCCTGCAGCGCCAGCCCTGCGTCACCTCCCCCTCAGTCAGCTGCCCCAGAAGACGGCAGCCGGGGTGGGGTGTGGGAGCGCATCTGTCCCCGAGGTTCCTTCAAGGCCGCGGTTGGCTCAGCCAGGGCGTCACTGCAGCGAGGGTGGGGCTAACCCTAACCCCAACCCCAACCCCAACCCCAACCCTAACCCTAACCCTAACCCCAACCCCAACCCTAACCCTAACCCCAACCCCAAACCCAACCCTAACCCTAAACCTAACCCCAACCCCAACCCTAACCCTAACCCCAACCCCAACCCCAACCCTAACCCCAACCCCAACCCCAACCCTAACCCTAACCCCAACCCTAACCCCAACCCCAACCCCAACCCTAAACCTAACCCCAACCCCAACCCCAACCCCAACCCTAACCCCAACCCCAACCCCAACCCTAAACCTAACCCCAACCCCAACCCCAACCCCAACCCTAAACCTAACCCCAACCCCAACCCCAACCCCAACCCTAACCCCAACCCCAACCCCAACCCTAAACCTAACCCCAACCCCAACCCCAACCCCAACCCTAACCCCAACCCCAACCCCAACCCCAACCCTAACCCTAACTCTAAACCCTACCCGAACGGAGGACGCTGTGCCAGAGGCACCCTGGTGAGTCCCCAACCCATGCCCTGCCGTGGGCAGCACCGAGACGAGGCCGTGGTCCTGGAAGCACTTCCGATGGGTCCGCGGGGGGCAGGGCTGCGGGCGGCATGTGGTGGGGACGGCAGACGCGTCCGGAGCTGAGCCAGGCAGACCGTGGGTCCGCGATGCATCTTTTCAGAAAATACGTCCCACTCGAGGCTGGCTGACGGCCGCTTTGTCCTGGGGGTTTTCTTTCTCTGAGTTTTTATTTATTTTATTTATTTTTTAAAGATTTATTTATTTATTTATGATAGAGAGAGAGAGAGAGAGAGAGAGAGAGAGGCAGAGACACAGGCAGAGGGAGAAGCAGGCTCCATGCAGGGAGCCCGACGCGGGACTCGATTCCGGGACCCCAGGATCAGGCCCTGAGCCAAAGGCAGGCGCCAAACCGCTGAGCTCCCTGGGGATCCCCTTTCTCTGAGTTTTTACCCGGGACGCGTTCCTCAGAGTGGCCCAGACGCTCCGGGTCGTGGGCGCCCGGTGGCCCCTCCCGCGTGCGGTGAGGGCGGCTGCTGCTCGGGGCCCGGCGCCCTGCTGGGAGGGCGAGGTCACAGGCAGGCGACCTGGAGCCGCAGGGAGGCGGCTGTGGCGGGGACGGGCAGTGACGGGGGCGCCCTGCACCCTGGCGTCCGGGTGACGTGCTCACGACGGCAGCACCGAGGACCAGCAGAGCGGTGGCTGCGCGGGGTCGCTCCAGGAGTCCTGGGGCCCAACCTCGGGCCGTGTCAGGGTGAGGGCAGGACCCGCCGCCCCAGGTGCCCGCGGAGGCAGAAATGTCTCGTGAGTAAATAAATCAGAGAACATCCCAAGGCAGGAAAATCTGTTGCTCACTACAAAGGGCTGAGGAGTCCCGGCGAGGCCCGTCATCCCTACGCGTCTGAGCTGGGTCAGGGGGGCGGTGTGCCCCCAGCCTCGGAGCAGCCCGGCCGCCGGCACGGGCAGGGGGCAGGGGCAGGGGACACGGGCAAGGGGCACGGACAGAGGGCAGGGACTGGGGCCAGGGGCAGGGGGCAGGGGCAGGGACAGGGGGTAGGGGTAGGGGGCAGGGGGACGGGGGACGGGGCACGGACAGGGGCTGGGGCCACGGGCAGGGGCTGGGGGCTGGGGGCAGGAGCAGGGGGCACAGGCAGGGGGAGGGGGCAGGGGCAGGGACAGGGGCAGGGGCTAGGGCCACGGGCAGCCGTCCAGTGTCACGGCCTTGAGGGTGGACGAGGCCCCGGGCTGCCGTGGGCCAGGGAGGGACGCCCGCTGAGCGCAGCACCTGCAGCCCCGACCGTCTCGGGGTCCCCCGTCTCAGGAGGTGCCGGGCGGCAGCCGGCCCGAGGGTCTGGAGGCCAGTGGAGGCCTGGGGCCGTGAGGGCCTCAGAGGACCCAGCGTCTGCAGAGGACGTCGGTCCCCACGGCAGGGACGTCCAGAGGCAGGGCTGGAGGCCCCACTGGAAGCCCGGCTGGCGTCCACGCGTGTCCACCCCGTCCCCCAGGCCTCAGTCCAGCAGCCACGGTCGTCTTTGCTTCCTTGACCCCAGGGGTGGGCCGAGGACACGACCGTGCGGCTCTTGCAGCTCCAGCCCCGGGGACGACTGATTAATCACAATATGCAAATAGCTCATTAAAATAATCCATCACCCGGGACGGTTAGATTCATTATTCAGGGCCGAGGTGTGCACAGAATTCCTGATGACCCCACGAGCCAAGGCCCAGCGCGGTCGGTGGAGACGAACCGACCTGCGGGGTGGGGGGACGCTGCTGTGCCCCCGCCCGGCTCCCTCCCCCACGTCTCCCCAGATCACCAGGACCCAGGGCCTGAGCAGGGGGGTGGGGGGCTGGTCAGCGGGACCAGGAAGGAGACAGGGTTCTGGCGTCTGCGCTGCCCCCCAGCCCACCCCCAGGACCAACCCCCGGGCCCCTGGCTGCCTCTGCTCCTCCTCCCCGCAATCCCGGCTGGGAGCACCGAGTCCCCTGTGACCTGCCCCGGGCTCCGTCCCGGGACACTTGGAAGCTCCCGTCCGCGGCCGCACCCAGAGACCAGAGCGTGGGGTGCTGCGCGTCCCCGTGAGAGGAGCCACGTCCGGGTCCCCAGGTCCCCGCGCCGTCCTGGCTTCATTCCCGGGCCAGCTGGGGCCTCCTGATGGGCCGGAGGCGGGGTGGCCGCCCTAGGGTCAGAGGGGCGCGGGCGCGGGGGCAGGGCAACAGCTTCTCCTTGGACCCGGCAGGATGGCAGGAGGGCAGGGGGGCTGGAGCAGCCCCTCCCCGCACCCCATCCTCCCTGGGCGGGAGGGTGAGCTGACCCCGGAGGGGCTCGGCGGGCGGGCTTCGGGCCTGGCTCGTCTCCAGGCTCCGGGGCCACAGGTCACAGCTTCTTGCGTGGGCTCCCTGGGGTGGTCCTAGCACATGGCCGTACACGGGGCCCGCGGCCCGAAATCGAGGTGTCGGCAGGGCTGTGCCCCCCACAGGCTCTGGGGAGGTTCGGAGCGGCTTTCCCCGACCTCCCTGCGTGACCCCACCTCTCCCCTCCCGTCCCGTGTCAGGACCCTTGCCAGTGTATGTGGGTCCATCTTGACCACGCGGGGCGGTCACCTGTCGAGGTCTTCAGCTTGTTGTGTCTGTGAAAGACCGTCTTCCGGAGGCGGCCACACGCACAGGTGTCGGGCGTTCAGACGCGGGCAGACCCTTCGGCCCGGGGACCCGCAGCCCAGGGCACAGGGGTGAGGCGGGCCGGCGGCAGGCGAGGGCCCCGGGGACCCCTGCTGGGGGCCAGCGTCACCTGCCGCCGAGGGGCCGTTACCTGGGCTCTGAGAGCTGAGCCGCGGCGCAGGGGTGCAGGGACCGAGCTTTGTCACCCTCCTCTTGGGCTCCGGGCCGCGGGAGAGCGGGTGATCCGGGGGGCCTGGAGCGGGCGGCGGAGTCCTTGGAGCCCGAACCCCAAGATCCAGGCTTTCAGGCCTTACTTTCGCACCCGAGGCCGGCGCAATTCCCCGCTGGCAGGTGCGCGGAGCTGGGGCTCGGCTCACCGCCCCCGGGCAGGGTTCCTGGGCCCCCTTGCGCACCGGTGTCGGGAAGGCCTTTCCCCGCTCCCTCCGGCCAAGGCCGCCTGCGGGGGTCACGGAGCGCCCGGCACACGGAGGCCTCAAATCGGGGCCCAAATCAGCTGGGACGCACCGGGAGGCCCTTCGTCAGGCGGCCCGGCTCCGGCGCCCGTCACCCTGGAGGACAGGAAGGACGTCCGACAAGACAGCAAGACGACCTTGGCATCCGCCCCACAGGGCTTCTGTGACCCGCCCGTGGACGGGGAAGGGTGGTGACGCGGGCACGGGCACACGAGGGCGCTCGCTGGCTCTCCGAGGCACGCCAGGCCTAGTCCCGGGGGTCCCTCTGTCAGGGGCGCCTTGGCTGAGCCCATTCGTGCAGACCCGGGGGGGGGGGGGGGACCCACGTCCTAGGTCCTCACGACAACCAGGGAGCCAGGAAGGCCTTCCCTCAGCTCGGAAACACGAGGACGCCTGGGGGCGCTCCTGCCTCCCGAGGTTCGGGTTCAGTATTTCTGCCATAATTGTCTCCTTCAACGACTTCACTATTTATTTGGAGTTTATTTTGGACCTGAGATTTTATTTTCCTTGAGAGAAAGAAAACGCTCCCAAGTGTTTTCTACTCACTGTCCCAACCTGGGAGCGGGCCACGCAGATTGAAGTGTACGACGGAGCATCAGGGTTTAGGCTCACTATGATTTTATTTTTTTTAATTTTTATTTTTTTAAAAAATTTATTCATGAGAGACACACAGAGAGAGACAGGGACACAGGCAGAGGGAGAAGCAGGCTCCCTGCGGGGATCCTGATGCGGGACTCGATCCCGAGACCCCGGGATCACACCCCGTGCTGAAGGCAGATGCTCAACCGCTGAGCCCCCCGGGTGTCCCGACTCACTATGATTTTAAACGTTACGTGCTGACCGAAATGGAAAGTTCATCATGAAGGGTTTCCCTAAAAATACTCCAGAACTGCATTTACTTGGGACTAGATTCATTAAACATGTATTAGGTTTTATTTGAAACGCTTGCGTTCTGAAGCTCTCACTTCGGGTAAAGGGTCCTCCTCCCTCATCCGCATGTATTTTAAACATTAACGCTTTTCTTAAAATGGTGTTTTCTCTACAAAACAAAACTGTGTGTAGCCTTTTAAACATTTGTATCCTATATAATCCTTAAAACTTCCTTCTGGGATGCTCAGCCTGGCGCTTTCCCTGCAAACACGACGGTTTGTGGAGGCAACGCCTTCGTTTCGATGCGCGGGGGCCCCTAGTGCCCGGCAGCCGTGACGGTCGCGTCTCACAGAATCATCATCTCTTTTGGGCTAAAACACAGCCGCTGGGAAGGGGGGGCAGGTGCCACGGGTCACTTCTGTTCACGGAGGAAAGGGGCTCCCCCCACCCCCTGGCCAGAGCAGCACAGAGGGTGGAGTCTGCCTGCGTCAGTCTTGGGGGGGCGGGGGGTGGAGGAGCCGAAACCAGATGCCGTCCTCCCAGGCTGAGGCCTTGGCACCTTGGTCTGACCCCACTCTGACCCCCGCTGTGACCCTGCTGTGACCCCTGCTGTGACCCCCCTCTGACATCTGCTGTGACCCCGCTGTGACCCCACTCTGATCCCCACTCTGTCCCCTGCTGTGGCCCTGCTGACCCCACTCTGACCCCCTCTGTGACCCTGCTGTGACCCCACTCTGACCTGCTGTGACCCCGCTGACCCCACTCTGACCCCCTCTGTGACCCTACTGTGACCCCACTCTGACCCACTGTGACCCCACTGTGACCCCTGCTCTGATTCCCCACTCTGTCCCCTGCTGTGACCCTGTTCTGACCCCTGCTGTGACCCCTGCTGTGACCCCCACTGACCCTAGTCTGACCCCCTCTGTGACACCAAGGACAGGAGCGGTCGTCACCTGGAGGCGCAGCTGTGGGGCCCTGAACACAGGTTTGTGCAGAGACAGGCCTGATGGTGCCCTGTCCTGCTTGGGGGCCCCGGGGGGCAGGGTCGTGGGGCTGCGACCTGGGCTGACGCTGCCCCGCCCACAAGGACCCCACGCTCTGCTGTTGCCGTCCCGAAATTCTCGGCACTTTTTCAACAAGGACCCTGTGTGTCCAACTTGCACCGGACCTTGAAAACCAGGTGTCCAGCCCTACATGTGGCCTTGGGGCCTGTCCTCTGGCCAGAAGGGCAGGCGGTGAAGGCACACGGGAGGCGTCCTGCGTCCTCGATGGGGCTCCTCCTGGGGGCCGGCCGCCCTGCCAGCCCTGTCACTGTCCGAGGAATGCGGGCCGCAGTGGGTGTGAGGATGCTCGGAGCCTCCCACCCTGCCAGGCACCCGGGCCATGGTCCTGTCTCCCCTGGGGCAGCCCCTGCGTGGGTCAGCGGGGAGGGCGGGTGACCCCGCGCCCTGGATGCCCTCGCAGTCCAAACGCCGGGAGGGAGGGGGCTGGCGTCCTGGCGCCGCGTGGTCAGGGCCTCATGGGGCCGTCCCTGGGACGGGGGAAGCCCCGGTGTGTCAGGTGGGGGCCTCGGGACTCCGCTGCGAGGTCCGGGGACGTGGACTCCGGGCGCGTGTGTGTCGGAGCAGGTGCACGCGTGTCAGCCCGGCCTCTGTAGGGCTGAGCGTGTCCTCACCTTCACCCCTGCCGCCCGCACTGGAAGATGTCCGGTTGCCACGGCTACTTTCACGCACAAGTCGCGCAGGCCCAATTGTCAAAAACGGTCCCTACGTCTAGGCTGTTCAACTCCATTAGCCACGGAGAATTGTCAGCGTGACCCAACACGTGTGTTGCATCGGCGCGTTTTAACGGGAGGTTCCTTCGTGTTTGCTCGAAGGCAAAAACGATTCTTTAAAAACCTCCCTTAAAAGTACTTTGGGAGGAACGAGCATCTGGAGAAAACCACGAGCGCAAGGGGAACACGGGATCTAAAACCCAGGCGGCCCCGGGCTCTCGAGTGCTTGGTGACACGTCAGCATCCCCGGGGACAAACGTCAATAGGAAAACAATTTCTCGGGAGATTGAAACAGAACCAATGCTCACAGACATGTCGGTTCTGGAAGGAGGAACGGCCTCCGGCTCGACGTGCTGCTCAGCTGCTCCGCGGCGGCCCGAGGCGGGAGGCTCCCGGGTGAACCACCCACCGCGTGGAACCCTCTGAACCAGCAGATCGGAGAGGGCCTCTCCGGGCCGTGGGCATCTCGGGGGAGACGATTCTCCTGCTGACTCAGCCTGGATTCGCGGGGAGGCCAGCCCGGACCTGGGGTGGGCGGGGGGCTCCGGGGTTGGCGGCCGCGCTGTCCGCGGGGCTGCCCTTCCTTCCGCGGCTTGGTGAGGCCTCGCTCACGGGCTTCTCTGAATTGGGGCTGGTGGCCCAGGTCCCCGCCCGCGGCCAGGGCGGTGAGCATCCACTGCGGACGGCTCTGCGCCCGGGACAAACTGCGCCTGGCCCGAGGCTGGGGAGCCGGGGGGTCACGGGGTCTGTCCCCAGACCAGAGCTGCTGGCCATTCTCGCCCCAGGGTGGACGGCAAAAGGCAGGGGCGCTGCGAGCTCCCGTATTTTGTTATCAGGCTGTTTAAAAAAGAAAATTAAGACCCGCCTGGTTGAGTGAGCTGCACACTCGGCCACCCCCCCGTGCCCTCTGGGCCGTCCCGCTGTCGCGCGGGCACTCACCTAGACGCTGCACTGCCAGCAGCTGCCGAGCGCCTTTGCGAGAGGACCTCACGGCCTCGACGGCCAAGGAAGGCCTGACCCCGGCACGAGCAGAGGAAACCCCGTTTCTGGTGGCGACTCCGCCCCCACGGGGCCAGGCCGCGGGCGTCAGAGCTGCGGACGCGCAGACCCCGAGAGCAAGGTTTGGGGTGGAGAGTCTGCTCCGGGCAGAGCACAGACCCCAGAAGTAAAAGAACAAGGACTCTTCAGACACCGGCAAAGCCGAACCCCCTTACGGAGCGAACGGACCAGAGCAGCCAGGCTGGAAAAAGAAGAGTGTGAGGCTCCCACGGCCGCTTCGAGCTAGTCCCACACACTGGCCATCGCGGCCTGTGGCTCTGGCGTGAGGACGGACACATGGATCGGGGCCGCGAGCAGGGGCCGGACATCAGCCCTCAGACCTCGGACAGAGGCCCAGAAGCACTCCAAGGGGGGACAGGACCTGAGGCCACGACTGCTGGACGTCCACGTGCAAGAAGAGGAACTTGCATGGAAACGAGAACTGGATCAAAATGAGTCAAAGACCTAAATGAACAAATGGAAATTTAAAAACTCTTAAAACGGGATCCCTGGGTGGCGCAGCGGTTTGGCGCCTGCCTTTGGCCGAGGGCGCGATCCTGGAGACCCGGGATCGAATCCCACGTCGGGCTCCCGGTGCATGGAGCCTGCTTCTCCCTCTGCCTGTGTCTCTGCCTCTCTCTCTGTGATTATTATAAATAAATAAATAAATAAATTAATTAATTAATTAATTTAAAAAAACTTAAAACAAAGCAGAGGAGTAGGACTTCCTGAGCTCGGCTCAGGCAGGGATTCCTTAGAGGGACACGCAAAGGACAAGCAAATGAAGAACCAGTCAAATGGACCTAAAAAGGCATCATTTAAAGAGGCAAAGACAAGCCGCAGCCTGGAAGGCGCCCTTGCCAGCCGCGCGTCTGTCAGGGACTTGTGTGCGGCGTACAGAAAGAGCCCCTACCGCCCCGTGACGCAGCACAGAACCCAATAAAGTGGACAAACCCTTGAGCGGAGACGTCACCAAAGGAGATGCAGGAATGGCCAGTGAGTGCAAGACGCCACCCGGCCTCGGCCCCCGGGCGGGTCCAGGAGTGTCCCCACTGGTCCTCGGTGGCCGCTCAGCACGGGTTTGCTGGGTGCTTCGCGGCAAACACTCACTTGGAAACACCCCTCACCTCGAGGGCGCTGGGGCTCTGAGGCCGGCCCTCCCGTCCCGCAGACTCACCGGAGCCCCGGCCGTGGCGCACAAGCCGGAAGCAGGACTCGCGGCGGCGGCGCTCACAGACCGGGAAAGGCGGCCGCTCGCCCGCTCGACGGCCTCGTCGCTCCTTTCGGAAGCAGCCGACTCGCCCCTGCGCCGAGAACGCGTTTCCTCCCCGGGGCCACGGCGATCGCCTGTGAGGGGTCGCGGCGAGGAATTCTCAAAATCCTGCGCACTCTCCACGTCCGTCCCGCGCGCTGAGAAGACAAAGGTCACACAGGCCACTCAACATGCGTCTTCAGAACTGTAGGTGTTGGTGTCTCTGTGGACCGAGCTCCCCGTCGGCACCGATGGGCTCTCGGAACCTCGGCTGGGGACTGGAGGCCGTGCACCTGGGGGCGTGTGACGGCGGCGACGGCTGCCCGGGGTCCTCACAGAGCGCGGAGGAGCGGCCCACCTCGCCCCACACACCCCAGCGCTGTAGCCCAGCGCCCGGGCATGGGTGTCACTGGTGGGACCCCCAATCTCAGGAAGCCCCAGGAGCTTCTGCGTGACCACCGAGTTTATTTTTAGAAGTTAACCACGGAACTGCTGGAAGAGGAGAGGAAACGCTTTGAGCATCTGCACAGACGAAGCGTGAGGGGTCCAGCCGGCCTGCAGCATCGTCATAACGTGAAAATCCACCCGGCGGCGGGGGGCACAAGCTCCATTAGCATCACCTACAGCGGGTGCCCGCGAGGGCACACCTCGCCCTGCCCACTGTGTGATAACGAGGCCTGTGCTCTGAATCTTCATCCCGAACCCCGATAACAGGAGCCTGTGCACCCCGGGGAGTCAGGGCTCTGACGTCCGTCCTGCGGTCTCCGGGTCTGCGCCGATGGGCGACTCCCCTGCTGTGGCCTCTGCTTAGGTCTCGAGCAGTGGGTCCTCCGTGGTCCGGGCACAGGGCGGCTTGGGCTGGGCTGCGCGGCGCGTCCACGGCCCCTGCCCGGCTCTGCTGGCGGTGTCCGTGGGGGCCGCCCCCACCGCTTGCCTCACACACTAAGGTGCTCGGACGCCTTCCCAGAGCGGAGCAGGGGCCCCGGGAGGCGCTGGCCTCAGGGACGGGGCTGGTGGGCCGGCCTGGGGGAAGCGGCGGTGTCCACGGGGCCCCTGCGTGGGCATGCAGCCGGCCTCCGACCCGCGGGGGGGTTGGGTTTGGTAGCAGCTGCCCTGGTTTGCGTGGCCCTCGGGCCTGTGTGCCGCCCCCCCACCCCCGCCTCCTCCCGTCCAGAAGCTGCTTGCGGCTCAGGACTCCACGGAGGCCAGAGAGCAGCCAGGCGGAGGCACGCGGGGCCCGGTGAGCCCGGAGCTGGGCCTGCTCTGGGAGGCGGCCTGGCCCCCAGTCCAGCGGGGAGACTCCCATGGGGGGCGGTCTGGTGGCAGGAAGGCCAGAGCGTGCACCCAGGGTGGCATCCCCAGAGGGGTGCTCGCTGCCCGGGGGAGAGAGCCCACCTCCTCTGGCCCTCTGGGTGACGTCTACGGGCTTCGAGGGGTTGAAACACCATCAGTTCTGACACCAGTGGTGGAGAATTGGGTGTAATTGGATAAAGATGCTTTTGAAAATGTGTGTATTTGGCCGACGACGCAATCTGGGCAGGGTGCCATCTGCTCCGTCTGCCTCGGGGACACGTGTCGGAGCGGCCGGGCCACAAAACAGGTCACCAGAAGCCGGGGGCTTAGGCGGCACACTTGTCACCTCGGAGGTGTGAGGCCGAGGTGTCGGAGGCCTGTGCTCCCCCAGGGGCCCCGAGGACCCCCTTCCAGCCGCCACCTGGGCCCTGAGCACTGCTCCTCCGCCCCGAACCCCAGCCCCCTCTGCCTCTGCCGGGGATGCTCGTCGGGGACTCGGGCTCACCTAATTCCTTAAGTCAATCACACTTCACAGAACTTTTGCCAAACAAGGTCACCTTCACGGGGACCCGCTAAGGGCGAGGCGGGTCTCTTTGGGAGACGCCGTTTAACCCACTACAAAGCGCCTTAACTATAATCCGCCGGGATGGAGCAAGGAAGACCTCAGACTTGGCGAGACATCACGGCAAGACTCCGGTTTCCAGCTCTGGCCTCCTGCCTCGCCCACGCGTGACGCAGAGCCTACACAGCAGGTGCCATCAGGGCGCACAGGCCCGCCGGTGGGTCCCGGGGTGGAGTGAGGCCCCTGCGGAGGCCCGGCGTGGTGTCCCTCACGCAGCGTGGCCAGCAAAGTGACAGCCCCCCCCGGGGGAGCTTGACTGGTCTCAGCAGGGAACGTGGTGCGGAGTCTCGGAAGTGCAATTGGCCAGACAGAGGATTCGAACTCGGGAGCCAGGCTGCTTTACTGCAGGGCTGTGGAGACACCTCCGGAGCGAGGAGCTGGTTAGCAGCGCACAGGAATGAGAGGAAATCTGTGGCTACGGCTCAGCCCACGGCCACCGGGGGAGGCTGGGCCCGCTCAGCGCTGAGCCCTGCTCCTGCGGGCAGTGGGAGGGGGCCACACGGCGGTCCACACTCCCCCACCCGAGTCCACCGGGCCCCTGGCCCCACAGCACAGGAAGCCCGCAGTGGGCAGGCCAGCGGCAGGGACGGGAGGGGGCCCACCGGACCATGGCTGCTACACCCACGGGGGCCCCTCGCCACCGCAGACCTGCACCTCAGAGGTGCCCCCTGTCCTTTGCAAACCAGCCTGCGCTGGCCACCTGCAAAAGAATGAAGCTGCGCTCTTACGCCACAAACATTAACTCAAAACGGATCAAGGGCCCTAAATACAAGAGCTCAACCTCTTGGAAGAAAACACAGGACAAAAGCTTCACAACACTGGGTGTGACAGTGATTTCTTGGATATGATGTAAAAGGCACCGGCGGCAAAAGAGAGTAATAGATACATCTGACATCATGAAAAATAATTTAAGCTTGTGCCTCAAAAGACAATATCCACAGAGTAAATAGGCAACCCACGGGATGGGAGGACGTATTTGCAAACCATGTAGCCGGTGAGAGGTTACTATCCAGAATGTACAGCAAATCCCTAAAATTTAACATCAATAAAAAACCCGATGAGGGCAGCACGGGTGGCTCAGTGGTTTAGCACCTGCCTTTGGCCCAGGGCATGACCCCGGGGTCCCGGGATCGAGTCCCGCATCGGGCTCCCTGCATGGAGCCTGCTTCTCCCTCTGCCTGTGTCTCTGCCTCTCTCTGTGTGTCTCTCATGAATAAATAAATAAAATCTTAAAAAAAAAAAACAATGAAAATACAAGCAAAGGACTTGAACAGACATCTGTCCAAAGAAGAGGTACAGATGGTCCCATAAGGTGGCACCACTAGTCACCAGGGAAATGCAGATCCAAACCACAATGAGATGCCACCTCACATCCATGGGGACAGCCACTTCCAAAAAAGCTAGAAAATACCAAGTGTGGGGAGGATGTGGAGAGATGGCGGGAACGTTAACATGGGGCAGTCACCGTGGAAGCAGAATTGCCACGTGGTCCAGGAATCCCACCTCTGGGCATGCACCCGAAATAATCGACAGCATGATTCGGAGAGGTACCTAGGCGCGCGTCACCGACTACAGGAGCTGCACCATGGAAGCAAAACAAACGTCCACTCATAGATTAACGGACAAGCAAAATGTGGTGCATCATACACGCCATCATTCAGTCTCAAAAAGGACATTATTTCTGCAAAACACCGACACACCTCGAGGACACTGCTTAGTGAGATAATCCAAGCACAGGAAGGCGAGTATCATGTGGTTGCACTTCTAGGAGGTACTTAGAATTATGCAGACACGATGGAGAAAGGGGGGGCCCGGGGGCTGGAGACAGGAGAATTGAGGGTTTGCTGGGTGCAGAGTCTCATTTTTACAAGATAAAAGGTGTTTTGGAGAAGAACGGTCTGTGCTGGTTGCACAACACCACGCATGTGTTTAGTATCACTGAGTCATACACTTAAAAACCATTAAGATGGTAATTTTATGCTGTGTGTTATTATAGCACAGAATAAAACAGTGGGGGAAAATCCAAACACCTAGTAAGACACTTGAAATGGGTTTTCCATAAATAACATACACATTCTTTTAAAAAGATGGTTAGAGAACAAATGACACACACAAATCCTACCTCTCAGTAATTATATTAAATGTAAATGGGTTAAACACATACTCAAAAGGCAGAGATCAATGAAATGGGATTTTTAAAAAAGTTTTTATTTATTTATTCATGAGAAAGAGAGAGACAGAGGCAGAGACACAGGCAGAGGGAGGAGCAGGCTCTATGCAGGGAGCCTGATGCAGGACTCAATCCCGGGACCCCAGGATCACGCCCTGGGCTGAAGGTGGTGCTAAACCGCTGAGCCACCCGGGCTGCCAGAAATGGGCTTTTTAAAAGTGCTCCAACATTTTCTGCAAAAGACAAGCTCAGATTCAAAGACGGGAGTAAATTGAGAGTAGGAGGCATGGAAATGGACACACCTGCAAACGGTGACCTGGAGTGGCTACGCTAATGTGAGACGAGATCTTTAAATTTTTAAAAAAGATTTTATTTATTTATTCATGAGACACAGAGACAGAGAGAGAGAGAGGCAGAGACATGGGCAGAGGGAGAAACAGGCTCCATGCAGGGAGCCCGACGCGGGACTCGATTCCGGGACCCCAGGATCAGGCCCTGAGCCAAAGGCAGATGCTCAACCACTGAGCCGCCCAGGCGTCCCCAAGAGATGACCTAGGTCTTGAGACAAATTTGTTACTAGAGATAAAGGACACGTTCAGATGACAAGAGCCTCAATCCTTCAAGAAGACAGAACATTATAAACCTGCAAACACCTGACGACTCAGCTTTAAATGCAGGAGCTTCAAGGGGGCGTCAGCACTCGGTCTGAGAGCTGGGCGCTTGACCCCCCGCCGTCTACACTGAAGAGTGGCCAGACAGAGGGTCATGGGAGGGTGCAGAAAGACAGGAGCCACCGGGCAACTGATGCCCCAGAAACCCCACCCGATGGCGGCAGCACCACGTTCTTCCCACGTGGTCCTGGGGCATCGTTGAGAACTCTGCAGATTCCGTCGTGTGTTAGGCCAGAAATAGTTCCAGGACGTTGGAAAGGACTGAACTCGGAGCGTGTTTCTGCCTCGGCAGGGGGGCTGGAAGGAAAATGGAAACTGGTAACAGGGAAATCTGAGAAATTCAGAATCTATGGAGGTTGAACAGGATGCTCCCGATAACCTGTGGGTTCAGGAGGAAGGGACGTCGTAACGAAACCCACAGAGGCCGCCGAGCCGTGCGGCGGGAACAGACGCTGTGAACGCGAGTCTGAAGGAGGGGGACCCCGCACGTCGGCAGTTCAGTCTCCCGCCTGTAGAAACTAGGAAAAGAAGGGCAGGCTCGGCACGCAGCGGGCTGAGGCAGGCGGTAGGAGACGGGAGCGCAGGGAACGAGGCGGGGGCAGAAGGGCCACGGGGACAGTCAGCAAACCAGACCCAGGTTCTCTGGGAAGGTCAACAATATTGACAAATCTTTAGCTAAAAAGAGAGGACTCCGGGTGCCGGCCGCCTCGCGGAAGTAAGTGGGTTCGAAGGAGCCGTGAAGACGATTCGGCGAAGACGGTGCATCCCGGGGCAGACACGGCCACCGAAACGGGCGCCGCGGAGCCGAGGGTCAGCAGGGGTCTCCCGGAGGCCGAGCAGACCGAGCGGACACAGCTGCGCAGGGCCACGGGCCACGGGACGGCCAGCCAACGAGGGGCGGCCGAGGGTGTCCGGTCACCTTCACCGACGGCGATGGCTGGAGCCCCTGGAGCCGGGCAGCAGGGTTGACGAGGCCGGGTGGGGTGGGGCGGGGAGGGGGGGTGGGGGGGCAGGTCAACAGCAGGAAAGCACGGAGTCGGCGTAGAGGGAGGGGTCTTCGGGGTCCCCGCCGCAGCCTCCCGAGCTTCCAGAAGCTGGGCTCTGCGTGGGTCAGGAGTGCGGGGCCGGGACGTGGCCGGGGCCCCTTGGACGCTGCCGTGTGCTGGCCGCCCACCTGGCCTGGGGGGGTCCCGTGAGGCCACGCGGCGAGGGGGCCTTGACCCTGAGGCGTCGCCCACAGCACTTGTCCAGGATCCCGCTGTCCGCCCAGAGGAGGTGCCACTGGGCACGGGCTCCTCCGATCTCCCACGTGCATGGAGGAGGCTCCGGCCTTCATCAGACCCCGTGGGCCGAGCTCGTGGAGGCCGCGCCGAGGGCTTCGCGGGAGCCGCCGTGGCTCCTCAGAGCTTCCGGCGTGAACATCCAATCCCGTCGGCCGCGCCGTGGGAAGCCCAGATGTTTTGTTGCACAGATGACGCTACGTAGACGTGAAAGTGGCGCCTGAGTTCTGGAGCGAGGAGCGCGGGATGGGGAGGACGGCGGGCTCCCTGGCGCCCTGCCCACCGCGCCGCCGCCCCGTGTTGCCGCTGATGGCACGCTGGCCGCACGCCCAGGGGCTCGGGGCTTGGGCGGCAGGGCGTCCCGGGGGGGGCCAGGGCCATGGAGGCTCATGGTGCATGGAGCGTGGGGCAGCTGTCCCTTGGGCCGCCTCTCCCGCCCCCGGGCCCGGCTGGGGGCCTGTCCCACCTGGTTCCGCGGCAACAGCAAACCCGAGGTGTCGTACACGGGAAAACCTGGTGCCGACCGAGCCGGATCCAGGAAGGGACCGTTCTGGAACTTGTAAGATAGGGACGGGTCAGCAAGCCGGGGGTGAGACGGGCAGTCTGAGGTCAGGGTCTGGCTCCCACACCCACGTGATCCCGTCGCAAGGACCCCCGACCCCAGGCGGGCACCCGCAGGAGCCCAGGGATGTTCAGTGGACCAGTCGCCACCTGCAGGTCCTGTGGGGGGACGCCCCGAGGTGCTGGTGGTCCTGGACCAGAGCTCCCGCCCAGGGACGTGCCGGGCGTCACCGGGGCAGAGGCGGGCGGTGAGGCCGGAGCATGGCCAGGACCCTGGCTGGACGTGGGGGGACAGAGACACGGGAAGCAGGCCGAGGACACGCCGGCCATCAGGGCCCCTGGGAGCCCCTCCCCAGCGCCCGCGGCTCGCAGCTGGCCGTGCAGCCCATCCGGGCTGTGGGGAGGACCCAGCGGGGTCCGGAGGCTGCAGCTCGGAGGTCCTGCTCCTGGTCTCGCGCGGCTGGGCCCTCGTGGCTGCACAGGCCCGGGCTCCAGGGGGTCCCAGGGAAGCGCCCCCCACCCGCCCGCCCCAGGCCTCCACCGGGCCCAAGGGGACAGAGTGTGAGGCGGGAGCTCACAGCAGGCGTGCTACCCCCGGACGTGCATGGCCCAGGCTCCCACCATCCGTGCGCAGCCGGGTGCCCCAAGGAGGGGCTGTGGGCTCGGCAGGAACGGGCGCTCCGCAGACAGACCCCCAGCCTGGTGGCCCCAGTCCCCTCGTACCACGGCGACTGCCCTCTCCACGGTGACGGCACACGGAGCCCTGACGTGCATCCTAGCTGAGGCCTGGACCCAGTCCCGGCCCCGCCTCTGCCCCCGGCCGTAGCCCCGGCCCTGCCCCCTGCCCCCTGCCCCCTGCCCCAGACCTCAGCCCTGGGTCCTGCCCTGACCCCACCGCCCTGGCCCCTGGGGCCCCACCGCCCTGGGCCACCATCTCGGATGGCAGAGCCTCTTTCAGGGAGAGCCGCAGAGGGAACCCCCGTGGCTTCGGGGGCGCCTGATGGGCCTTTGCCCCACACCCCAGGTCACAGCCTGCCCCACGGCTGCCCGGGCAGAAAGCGAGGTTTTCAAATATTAAAGAGACGCTGTCAGGACGGCCCTGACAAACCATATTTTCTGGAATATTTAACCCGGCTCCCGGCAGCTCAGCTGGAAAGGCGGGGACAGACGCGCAGGGACTGTCAGAACCAGTTAACCCAGGTCCCGAGGAGACGGCACTTCCTACCATTGCCCTCAGCCTGTCCTTTCAAGCGGCAGCATTCGTCCCTGTGCCGCCGAGAAGGCCGCCCGGCAGACAGGACCTCGGTGGGGCCTCTCCTCCTGGGGTCCCCACCCCCCCCGACCAAGGGGAGCCCGATGCCCTCCAGGGGCACCGCCGATGGCTGAGCGCGGGGAGGGACGGCAGAGATGCCCCGAGGCCCTGGTGGGGCCGGAGCTCAGGTTGGGGGGGCCAGGACGGGAGCCCGAGGGGGTCAGGGCAGGACCAGGCCCCCGGCCCCCTTGCCCCCCAGGCTGGACGCGCCCCCCCGGCCCGCCGACTACGGCTCCTCACGTAGAGCGCGTCGGTGGCGAGGGCACAGGCCGCGGCCGGGAAGGCTGCTTTCCGGGGCTCCTGGCTCTGGACCTCAGTCCAGCGAGGGGTCGGCTGAGTCCGGTCCCGGCTCTTGGGGGGCTGGGCTGAGCCGCGGGGTGAGTGACCCTGCCCCAGGGCAGCCCGAGCCCCAGGCCGCTGCAGGCAGGCGACTGGCGCCCACCTCACGGCGCCCCTGGCGGCCGCGCAGACCTCGGGCCGAGCAGCCTGAAGCAGGGCCGTGGGAGCCCTCGTGGAGCGCGGCCAGCCCTGGCTTGGGGGGCACGGGGGGCACAGCAGGGCCACGGGCTGCCTCTGCCGTCAGCGCCGCCCGCGCCTCACAGGTCTGGCCCGTGTCCCTCGCTGGTCCCCGCCCCCGCGGCCTGAACGCACCCACCTGCTCCGGCCCTGGGAGGGCACCTGGGGCGGCTCACGGGCGTCGTTCTGGGCGGCGACAAAGGACCGCGGACGGACGCCCCCTCCCAGGTCCACAGCTCAGCGCCCGGCCCCGCTGGCCCCCACCTCCGGGCTCCGTCAACTCAGAAAACGGGGCGCCCGTGTCCCAGCAACCGGGGGCCATAAAGCACCTCGGAACCGCAGCCTCTTGGGAATGAGGAGATATGGCTGATTCGTCCACGACCCGCTAGCGAGTGGGCCCCCGACGCTCGTGCAGCAGAATCCGGGGAGCTACGCGGGGAGACGCTCCGGGAGGCGGCGCCACCAAGCGCAGGGTCCCAGGCTCAGCGCAAGGTACAGTCCCCGCAGCCCGCTGCCTGGGCCCCTTGCCCCGGGGGCACGTCCTCGTCTCCCTGCGACCTCGCTGTGTTGCGGTGCCCGTGGGACCTTCAGGGCCGAGACGGCAAGTGGTCCCAGCAAACCAGTGGGTGGTCCCCCCACCTGGAGCCTGTGACTGTCCCCTGCGTGCGACTCCAGCACAATCCAACCCTCTGTGGAGACGAGGGCCGTCCACGCGTGCCTGGGAGCGGGGGGCGCTGCCCAGTGGAAGAGAGCCCCGGACACGCACCCGGGGTCCCATCTGCTCTGGGCACACAGCTTGTCCGCCTGGCCCCCGCAGAGAATGCTGCTGTCACCTCCCCTCTCGGCCCTGCCCCGCATCCCCGGGGGCTGCCCAGGCCCCGCCAGACGCTCCCTGTGTGCCCGGGGCTCCAGGCCGTGGTCTGCACACGGGCTCACCCCGCCCGCCCCCATCTCCAGCCGGCACGTCCTCCTCATCCCTCCGATGAGGCGTCCTGGCCCCTGAGAGTCACGGTCCACAGGAACAGCACCTTCGATGGCCGACACTTGTTAGGGCCACTTGTCATTGTCACGAGGCTCAGAGTCTGTCACTCAGCAGGGCCTCACGGCTGCTGAGTCAAAGGAGCTCAGGCGCTGACCCGCGAGGTGCTGTGTTGGCTCCGGAGCAGGACTTCAGACCCACTCCCGGTCAGCCTTCAAAGGGACGACGCGGCATTGCCAACCAGCCGGGAGGGCTCCAGGCCTTACTGACACCGCAGGGTGTGTGGGAGTCCTCAGGACGGGCCTGCTGCCACCGTCCCACTGTCAGCATGGTCCCCGCCACCGTGATCACCCCCAGCATTGTCATCATCCCCACCATGACCTCTACCACCATGATCATCACCACCACAACCACCACCACCACCACCACCACCACCACCACCACCACCACCTCCACCGTCACCACTGTCACCACCACCACCACCGTCACCACCACCACCACCACCATCACCACCACCACCACCGTCACCACCATCACCACCACCACCACCACCACCTCCACCATCGTCACCACCACCACCACCACCACCACCGTCACCACCACCACCATCACCACCATCACCACCACCACCACCACCACCACTGTCACCACCATCACCACCACCACCACCACCATCACCACTGTCACCATCACCACCACCATCACCACCACCATCATCACCATCATCACCATCATCACCATCATCACCATCATCATCACCACCACCACCACCACCACCATCACCCCCACCACCATCACCACCACCACCATCACCACCACCACCACCACCACCACCACCACCACCAGCACCACCACCACCACCACCACCACCACCGTCACCACCGTCACCATCACCACCGTCACCACCGTCACCACCACCACCACCACCACCACCACCACCGTCACCACCATCACCACCACCACCACCACCACCACCACCGTCACCACCACCACCGTCACCACCATCACCACCGTCACCACCACCGTCACCACCACCACCACCACCACCGTCACCACCGTCACCACCACCACCACCTCCACCACCATCACCACCACCACCACCACCACCGTCACCACCATCACCACCACCACCACCACCACCACCACCGTCACCACCACCACCGTCACCACCGTCACCACCACCACCACCTCCACCACCATCACCACCACCACCACCACCACCGTCACCACCATCACCACCACCACCGTCACCACCACCACCATCACCACCACCACCGTCACCACCATCACCACCACCACCACCACCGTCACCACCACCACCATCACCACCATCACCATCACCACCACCACCACCACCACCGTCACCACCACCACCATCACCACCATCACCACCACCACCACCACCACCGTCACCACCATCACCACCACCACCACCTCCACCACCATCACCACCACCACCACCACCACCGTCACCACCATCACCACCACCACCACCACCGTCACCACCATTACCACCACCACCGTCACCACCACCACCGTCACCACCACCACCGTCACCACCATCACCACCACCACCACCGTCACCATCACCACCATCACCACCACCACCACCACCGTCACCACCATCACCACCACCACCACCTCCACCACCATCACCACCACCACCACCACCGTCACCACCATCACCACCACCACCACCGTCACCACCATCACCACCACCACCACCACCGTCACCACCATCACCACCACCACCGTCACCATCACCACCACCACCGTCACCACCACCACCGTCACCACCACCACCATCACCACCATCACCACCACCACCACCACCGTCACCACCATCACCACCACCACCACCACCACCACCACCGTCACCACCACCACCACCTCCACCACCATCACCACCATCACCACCACCACCACCGTCACCACCGTCACCACCACCACCACCACCACCGTCACCACCATCACCACCATCACCACCACCGTCACCACCACCACCACCACCACCGTCATCACCATCACCACCACCACCACCACCTCCACCACCATCACCACCATCACCACCTCCGGATACTTCTGGGACCTGGACAGCGCCGAGGTCAGGAATTCGTTGGAACGCAGTGATCCATTCGTGAAGGGAGAATGAAAAGACGTTCTTTCAACTCAGCTTTTGGACTCATGTCACTCCTGCACACCTGTCCCAGCACACCTGCCATGTGTTTCCAGGGGAGACCTGCAGTAGGTATAGATGGGGGCCCCCCACGTGGATCGCCCCAAAGCCTAAACAGCAAAGCACACGTTAAACAGTTTCCACATTTTTTTCTGTTTTTTCCTTTTCAGCAGAAGAGCCTTGGTTTTCCTGAACAAAGCCTCAGATGGAATCCAGAAGGCAAACCTGCAGCAGAGCCGCCCTGGGTGCCGGAGGCCCAGAGGCTCCTGCGCAGCCCGCCCTCCTGCGCCCCAGAGCTCCTCGGTCCTTGCCCATCAGGGGACAAGCCTCTGGGCACCTCGGAGATGTCCCACCAGAGCCAATGCGGACCCACGGGGCCAGAGGGAGCTTCGCCGGCAGGGAAACTGTCTCGAGTGGAATTCAACAGTGTCTACACCAGGCTTGGCTCTGCGGGAAGGAGCCCCCAGCTGCCAGACGAGAGGCTGCCCCATCCAAGGACGCCACCGGCCCCCCGACGGGGACAGATGCCCAAGAACCGGGGATTTTGAGGTGAATGTGCACTTGCATGCACCCGTGGTCCTCAGACTCTTGCAGAGTGAAGTCAAGGTTTGACAGTAAAAATTATGTTTTTTCATTTTATGTCCGTGGAGTGTCCAGCACCAAAAACATCAGCTTCTTTTCTGGAGGCACCCGTGCGGCTCAAGGTCAGGGAGGAGAGGTTCCCCGGACAGACCCCGGGCCGCCAGGGCCCCAGACGTGCCACCCGCCCGCCGAGCTCGTCTCTAGTGCGGCCCCGTCCTTGGGGTGGGGGATCCTTCCTGACGCCCCGGAAGCCGAGGGCCTACAGAGTTGGCTGCTGTGGCCTGGCCCGCACCCCGACCGCACCCGGTCCCTCACGTCTCCATGCCCAGCATGAAGCTTCTGGGCCTTTCCACGGGGCCAAGGCCAGGACACCGTTCGGAAGAGACCCAGCTGGCGGGAGCCAGCCACGTGTCGCAGGCTCCAGGAATTGGCTTCAAACCCGCGCTGCTTCCCCGTTTCCTCCTTGGGCGCCTCCGCCGTGTGGCGTGTTCGCCCGCCTGTCTCCGCACGGAGACGACCCGGCAGTCGGGAGCGGGAAGTGGAGACCCGACTGCGGCCACACCAGACGCCTCCGTAACCGGAAGGCAGTGGCCTCCCTGTCCCCCGCCCTCGCCTCACAGCCGCTGAGGGTCCAGCGGAGTCCGCAGTGGCCCCAGGAGCAGGCCCGGCGCCGTTAGGGGCCACTGATGGTGCTGCCTGGTGCTCCCACCTGGAGCAGACACCCTGCAGCTGGAGGACGCGGGGGTCCCCCGAGAGCACAGGTGCACGGCTCACCCTCCTGGCCCGAACTCCCCTCACACGACATTCATTTTGTTGATTCCCATCATCGTCGGTGACCTTCAGACGACTTTCTGGGGTTGGTGTTAGTGTTTGATGTCTAAGGAAGCAACGGGAAGGTGCCCTCCAGGGTTCAGGCAGCTCTAGGCGGGCCCCCGGGAGCACTCGGAGCACTCCCTGCAGCGGGACAGTCCCCCGGGAGCACTCCCTGCAGCGGCCCCGCCCAGAGCACTCCCTGCAGTGTGGAAGCGTGTTATTCCCCATCAGAAGATGGGTCCTAGGGTGGCCTCAAGCAGGGTGGAGAAGCAGGTGCAAGCCCACGACAGACGGAGGCCTCACCAGACTGGGGGCCTTCGGGAAGCCACCCTATAATACAGAAGGGCACACCTGCCTCTCCTCTCCCCCCACCTCCCCCATCCCTCTCTCCTCCCCACTACCTCCCCCCACCCCTGCCTCCTCCCCCCTCCTCCCACCCTTCCCTCCTCCCCTACCCCTCCCCCTCCCTCCTGCCTCCCCCCTCCCCCCCTCCTCCCCCTCCTCCCATTCCTCTTTCCTCTCCCCCGCCTCCCCCCACCCCCTGCCTCCCGCTACTCCTCCCCCTCTCCCCTCCTCCCACCCCTCCCTCCTCCCTCCACCTCCCCCCACCCCTCCCTCCACTCCCCACAGCCCAGTGGGCCCTCCGGGAGCACCAGCCCGCAGGACCGCCAGCCCGGGGTGCGGGGAGCAGGCAGCCAGGCCGTCAGGAGCCCTCACAACCTGCATGTGGACAGAGCAAAGGGCATGATGAGATTTCCGGGTCGCGAGGAGGGGCAGCCCGGCTATTTTTAACTAAATCACCTGTCCTTTTTATAGAAGAGAGAGAGGCTGATTTTTTCCCTGCTCCACGGTTTCTGCTGCTAATGGTAAAATCTGTCTTCAAAAATCCAAGACAAGGTTCAACAAAACTCGGTAATCAACCTCTGGCAGATGATGCGTTCCTACCTTGCCGAGGTGGGGTTCTTTTCTGATGCTGACAGGTTGGGTGTTTATTATTCTCACAGTAGCCTTTCTGCGACGTCACCGGTCGCCATCCGGGGAAAGGCCGGACCCTCCGGGACCCTCCGGCCTCCGAGGGGGCAGAGCAGCCGCGAGCTCCCGGCCCGGAGACGCGCCCGAGGGGCAGACAGGCTCCCCCAGCCCCACCCCACCCCCTACGCCTTCCCGGGGCTTCTCCCCTTCGGCCAGTTCAAGCCGGTGCCTGGCGCCTGGGGTTGCAGCTGCTGAGGCTCCCCGAGCCTGGACCGGCCAGTGAGGTGCGGAAGGTGGGGGCGCCGGGGGGAAGGACGGCCGCCACCTGCACCCCAGCAAGTAGGAGTGTTGTGGGGCGCTTGGGCCTGCACAGACTCAGTGGGGTCCCCCCAGCTTGGACACTGGGCGAGCCAAGGCCCCACCCCGAGAGCAGGGTGGACAGTTAGTAAGTAGCCCCCGAAGAACTACGCCCTG
Organism: Canis lupus dingo; assembly: GCF_003254725.2. Lineage (NCBI taxonomy): Eukaryota > Metazoa > Chordata > Mammalia > Carnivora > Canidae > Canis > Canis lupus. The sequence goes on along the minus strand of NC_064270.1, from coordinate 40,896,920 downwards.
GGCCGGGCCCCACGGGGGGCGGCAGGGGCCCCGACCTCACTGGACGTAGGTTAGAACAGAGCTGGGGGCCAGCGGAGACAGAGGCCCACCCAGGCGCATCCCAGGCGGGAGGGTGGCCAGGCGGCGGGGCCAGAGCGACCCGGGCTCTGGGTGGGCAGGTGGGGAGCATCTGGAGAGGACGGTGGGCGCAGGCCGGGCCCTCGGGGCTGCCGGGACGGATGCTGGACGTGTGTGCCGCGTCCCTGGCACAGCCTGAACCCCACGAGGGGCAGGTTCCTTGGAGGGTGTCAGGCCCACGGTCCGGGGGCAGGAGGACGGAGGCAGGTGGACCCCCAAGGGGCTGAGCAAGGACACGCCGGGGAAGGGGCCTGGCCGAGCTTCCCGCCACGTGCCCACAGGTAGCAGTCGCCACGGGGCATGCGGGATGTGCTCGCTCGCAGCCCCGGGGCAGGTCCCTCGAGCCCAGCCCCTCTCTGCTGGCCCCATCGGCCGTGCTGCCGAGTGGAGAGGGTCAGGTCAAACCCCGGGGTCTGGCCTTCTGGGTGCTTGTCCCATGGGTCCCACACCACTGAGCGGGGCTTGTCCCTTGGGGCCCCTTCTGACCCGCGGGCGAGGAGGGCTTCCGGCCAGGACTCGGGTTCCACATCCCTCCGGGGTTGATGGGGCAGCTGGGGGGCCCGGCCCTGCTCCCCGGTGGCCCGCCCCTTGGTGTTCAGTGACGAGGACGTAGGGGTGGCCCCGCAGAGGCGGCGGCAGGAGCCCCTCGACGCCCCCCAGCCTGGCACCTGCCCGGCTCCTCGCCCCAGAGGTGGGAGCCGTGATTCCGGGGCCCCCTCGCTGCCCAGAGCTGAGCCAGTTTGCTCCGCGAGGCCAGTTCCAGTTCCCGACGTCCGGTCTCCGAGGGCAGCGCCGCTCCCACTCCCGAAGGAAGTGCCGGACCGACGCCCATGGACGAGGGTCGCCCTCCTGGGAGCCGCTCCCTCCTGCGGGAGTAGGACCCCCGGGTACGCAGAGTGAGGTGTGCGAAGCTCTTCATCAGGTCTCGCCCAGCGGGGTTGAGCCGCGAACATCAGCCCGAGGGCGGCTGCTCCGGAAGGAGGAAGCGGGGACAGCAGGCCTGGGGGAGCCTCGGGGACGGGCGGCCGGCAGTGCCTGCCAGAAACGGGGCCCAGGCCCTCCCCCCGGGTTCCAGCGCCGCGGTCCCCTGAAATCTGCAGGGAAGCAGCTCCCGCCCCCTGGAGGTCACAGCAGACCCCCACGGCCGTCCCAGGACGCGCAGACCCAGGTCATCCTCCCGGCGGCTTCCATGGACCCACCATGAGCCTCCTCATCCCCCCAGAGCGCTGGCCGGGGTGGGGGGCCCTCCGTCCGCCCAGATGACCGTTGGTGGGCCCCGTGCCCTGGTGCAGAGGGAGGGGCAGCAGGGCCTCTGTGGGGGGGTCTCCATCCTGCACGCCCGAGGCCGGGGTCAATGCCCAGGACAGAGCGCTCCCCACGGCCACCACCCTGCGGCCCCGACAGCCGACGTCCCAGGAGCCCGGAGCTTGTCCCGGGGAACATCGTCTCCCAGTGTCCCCTGCCCCGTGAGGAGCCGCCTGCGGGAGCCCGACCGCGCCCTCCTCCTCCACCTGCAAGTCCGCGCCCTCCCTTCCCGGGGCCGGGGCCCACCGAGACCCGCGTCACACGCAGAGATGGTCCCTGGGCAGGTGCAACTCTGGGAGAGGCAGGAGCGCGGCAGCAAGAGCCCATTGGCCGCAGGAGGCCTCCCTCCAGCCTCTGCAGGAGTCCGGGCCTCGGAGCAGAGGGGAGCGGGGGCGGGGGGGGCATCAGGCTGCGGCCTCGGGGACAGAGCCCCGCCGGCCCGGGCACCTGCAGAGGCCGCGCTCTATCGCCTTCCTTGGTTGGGGGGGGCGGATGGCACCCGCTGCGGTCACCACTTAGGAAATTCGAGAGTTTGAGGAGCTCTGAGCCCGGAGCCGGCGAAGACCAAGTACCTATTTTTATTGTAAATCACGATCGTCACAGAGGGGGCCCCGGAATTATTACAAAGGATGTTGGCAGGAGAGGAGGCTCCAGCGCGCCCCATGGCCAGGCTCTCACGGACGCGGGGGGCGGGAGCTGCCGGGGCTTCGGCCCCCAGCGCTGGGGCCTGGGGTCACCCCCCCCCCCGGGGCCGGAGCACTCGCAGGGTCAGCGGTCAGCCCTCCCCGCCCAGCCGCACTCCGAGCCCCCGCTCCTTGGGGATGAAGTGTTTGCGGGCGGGTGGGGGGACGAGGGGAGGACGCAGGAAAGCACGGAGCTGTCAAACCCAGGGATGGCCCCGGCCGTTCCCGGCTCACGGCCGCGGGGGGCGCCAGGGGGTGGTCCTGAGCCCCGGGACCCCCACCCCTGGCCCAGCAGGTCTGGCGCAGGGCTGCGGGGCTGCGGGGCTGCGGGGCTGCCGCTCGTAACTTGCTTCTCTTGCCTTTATTTCCCTGGCTGCGTGTTCCGGGAAGTCACGTAAAATGCCTAGAAATTTCTCCGCGTCGCTGCTGTGCGCAGGATCACATTCCTGGTTGCTACGATCTCAAAATGCCGCACGTCACGGAGGCGACCGAGCCCCCCGGGCAGCGAGGCCGTGCTTTCCCGGGGTGTCTCGCCTGCCCTTGCCCCGCGGCCGCGTCCCTCGCAGCGCCCGTGTCCCCGTGGGCTCCTCCCTGACGCTGCCGGCCGCCGACAGACCGGCAGAGCGCGGCCCCGAGCCCGGGGAGGACCTACACCGTCGGCCGGGACCCGGGCCCTCGAACCGCCGGCTCCGACCAGCAGACCCAGAACTAATCAGGTCGCGTGAACCGACGGGGCCGTTACAGCGCTTGCGCCTCCCCTCAGCGCCGTCCTTCGCGTCGCGCGTCCAGATCTGAGGATCTCCTCTCGTGCCAGCTCTTAACTTACAGCAATTCGGTGACCTGCGCTTCTGCATAAACAGAAAACATTTATTCCCCTGCCGCCCCGATCCCTCCGGAATGCAGGGCCTCCCGCCGAGTGTTCTTATTTTCACGGCCACGTAGGGATTCACCCAAACTCAAAACAGCCTGTTGTCCTTGGAACGGGACACGGCGGGGGAGCCCTTGGCTTGGCTTCCACCCGGGACGCTCCAGACATCTCATCGGAGGTTCCTTATTCCCGCGCGGTTTTGAGGAGCCGAGACCGACTTTTGGAGCCCACGACGCCCTCGGGGATCCCCCAGGCGTGGCCTCAACATCCCACTGGAGAATATGCATGAAATCACTGCTCCCGCCGCCCCACAGGACACTCAGGCGGCGTTCGGGGAGGCGGGCCCCCTCCGACCGTGACGCGTCGGGCAGCACGTTCCGGGGGGGACGCAGGCTGCCCGCCCCACACTCCAGTCCTGTTCATGGTTCCTGAGGCCTCGGCATCTCCCCGCGAACTGGCCTCGGTCCTAAATCCTCCCAGTGCCCCCAGCTCTCTGGGCATCTCCTCCACCTTCCTGACTAAAGAAAGAACGTTCTGGCTAAGAACTGAAGCTACCGTTTTCCTGAAGCCCCGAGAGCTTGATGGACGGCTGGACCCCTCGGTGCCAAGTCCAGAGAAGCCACCCGGACCGAGCCCGCGGGGACAAGCCTCCGCCGACCGCGTGGACGGCTCAGAGAACCCAGCAGGACGTCTGGTGACACCGCCAGGGACGCTCCGGCCGCAAACCAGCAGCACCCACCTGATTGAAACCCCGTCGTCGGGGCGCTGGGGCGCTCGGTCCTGGAGCTCCGCCCTCGGCTCAGGTCAGGACCCCGGGGTCCTGGGTTCAAGCCCTGCGTCGGGCTCCCCGCGTCTCCCTCCCACTGCCCCCCCCCCATGCTCTCTCTGTCTCTCTCTCAAATAAATAAATAAAATCTTTCTTTAAAAAATTAAATAAACCACCATCCTCGTTCCACCATCTAAAGATGCTCCAAGCTCAAAGGCAGAAAGTTTCTCAACTGGATGCTCTCCGACCTGAGGAAAGGAGTTTTGCTTGTTTTTAAAGATTTTATTTATTTATTCCTGAGAGACACGGAGAGAGGCAGAGACACAGGCAGAGGGAGAAGCAGGCTCCATGCAGGGAGCCCGACGCGGGACTCGATCCCGGGACCCCAGGGTGATGCCCCCTGGGGATCCCCAGGAATTGAGTTTATAACAGTAACTATTAACTTCTGTTTTTCTTTTGTTTCCATAGAAATGCCTCCCCAACCGCCTCGGAGCTGGTGCCACACGGAGGCCTGCGTTGGACGAAGGCCCGCCGGCGCCGCAGCCTCGGTGTGTCCGGGCCGCCTGGGAAGTCGTGACGCGGCCACAGGTGGAGGCGCGAGGGCCCCACAGTCAGGTCCTGGGAACTCAGCTTCCCGGGAAGGACGGCGACAAACGGCCGCTCGCACCTCCTTGGCGGGGACCCGTCTGGAGAAGGGGCCTGCGCTCACGGCACCCTGTGCCCTGCAGCCGGACTGGACTGGGCCTGCCCCGTGGGGCGTCGCGGCGGGACAGGCGGCGGGACTGTCGCTCCACCGCGCTGGACGGGGTGCCCACGAGCGGCCCTCGTAAGCAGCTCAGAAACAATGACAGCTGGCCCTACACGTATGTGCAGGAAAACGCAGGTTGGCCTGAAAAAGTCCAGCCTGGGCCTGACGATAATTCCATCAATTGGTTTAATTAATTAATCGATCGATTGATTCCATCGGTTATTCTATCTGGGGCAGGTCGACCGCGGCCTGGGCTCCGCCTCCTGGTGGCAGACTTCGCCGTCCCGCCCGTGCCCTGTCCCCCCACCCCGGGCCCCTCGTGCCGCCCGGTGGCCGCCGACCCCGCCGAGGAGACCCGGCCCTTGGGGACCCTCCGAGGAAGGACGACTCGGCTCCGCTGAGAGAATGAGCGGAAGGAGCTCGTGTCACAGAGGCGCCAGGGCGGGCCCGCGGGTCAGTGGCTCGGGGGTGCCCCGCACGGCGTCCTGGAAGCCCAGCGGCCGCACCCCCTCTCCGTGACCCCAGCAGGTGGGTGGGCCCCGCACTGTCTTCTCCACCTTGAGGTTCTTGTGACGACAATTCAACTCGTTTGCAGATGCGCTGGGTTGAGGTTGGTGCGGCTTTCCTGTCCCCCCGCTTCCCCACACCCCGCGCCTGCTCCCGGGACCTGCCCTCCACCGGGGCCCGCGGCGTCTGCGCCTCATTTCCTCCCGGCAGCCTGCGTCGGCCGGCGGGTCCCCCACGCGGGCGTCCATCTCCACTCCACACTTGCACGCGTGTCCCCCCGGCTCTGCGCGGCCTTATTCTGGTTTGGACTCGCTGGGCTGCGGGCACCTGGACGCGTCGGCTTTTCCGCAGACTTGGGGGGATGTCGGCCCTCAGCTGAGCGAGTCTCCCGCCGTCGTCTTGCTCCACTTGGGCGAGGGCCGCACCCGGGCCGGGGGACGGGCCGCGCTCTGTCCTTGCCTCTGCGTCCCTCGGGTTGGCGATTTCCACTGACCTGTGATGGGAGCCCCCAGTGGGAGCCTTGGGGGGCTGGGCTGCAGCCGGGGTCCCCGCCTCGGTGGTGACGAGGCCCCATCCGTGGGTGAGACTTGGGCCCCTCTCAGCCTCTACTTGGGGTCGGGACAGCGAAAGCACCGAGTGCCATCCCTGAGGCTCCCTCCCGCATGGACGGGGTGGCGACCAGGGCGCGTGCGTCCGCGGGCTGCGGTGCCTCCACCCCCTCGTCAGCCCAGGCCCCCAGGCCCCAGGCTCCTCTGTCAGGGCGGGTGGCCCTCCTCCCTGCAGGGCGTCCCAGGGGCGTCCCCCACCCGCGGGCCCAGCACCAGACGTGGGGCCTGTGTCCTGAGGGCCATGAGCACCCGAAGGCCCCCAGTCTCGGACGGACAGCCTGTCTTGCCAGTCACCGTCCTCCCTGCTGTGCTCCCCCCAGGCTGTGCACAGAGCTGTGCCCTGGGGCTGGGACAGAGCCCCCTCCAGGGGACACCAGCTCCACGGACAGAGACATCCTGGGTGGCCTGAGGGTTGGCATGTGGGCCCGCACAGCCCGGCGACCCCTGGGGTCCCTCTGGGTGTCCCTCTGCATGTCCCTCTGGGGTCCCTCTAGGGTCCGTGTCTCCCCCTGGGGTCCCTCTGGGGTCCCTCTGTGTGTTCCTCTGTGGTCCCTCTGGGTTCCCTCTGGGGGCCCTATGGGGGTCCCTCTGGGTGTCTCCCTGGGGTCACTCTGCGTGTCCCCCTGGAGTCCCTCTGGGGTCCCTCTGAGTATCCCTCTGGAGTCCCTCTGCATGTCCCTTTGGAGTCCCTCTGGGGTCCCCCTGGGGTCCCTCTGGGGTCCCTCTGGGTGGCCAGCCAGCTGACCTAGTGGATGCTGGCCCTGCCAAGCAGCCTGGGGGTCCTCCCTCCCTCCCCGTGCCCCCTGAGTGTCTCTCCTTCTCTGTCCCTTCCCCCTCCCTCCCTCCCTTTGCCTTCAGAGCCTCCCCTCACACGGAGTGTGGTCAGGTGCCCCCCGTGTTCACCCAGCTCCCTGGGTCCCGGGACAGGGGACAGGAACGCAGCCCCTCCATCCTTGCCGTGACCCAGCAGCGGGGGGATGTAGGGGAGTCCCACTCAGCTCTAGCTGGGGCCCCAGGGTCAGGGGGCCTCCGAGGAAGGGGGTCACGGCTTCCCCCAGGTGACACTGTGTCTACTCCCAGCTGCCAGCCAAGGACTCAGGGTAGGGACCCCGCGGGGGGCAAGAGGCGGGATGGAAGCGGGGGGGCTGCCAAAGACGTCACGGGGCAACGGAAAGATGGAGAAGGATCCTGGAAGCTTCCCTGGGGAGGCTGGAGGTCACTCAGAGCGCAAGTGGCCGTGCCTCCAAGGCAGCGGGGAAGTTCACTGCCCTGGGCCTCTGCCCCTGCCCCCCGCACCCCCTCCCCCACCCCCTGCACCCACCCCGTCCCCTGTGCCCACAGCCAGTCCTCTCCCCCGGGGGGTGTCCTCTCTCATGCGGCTGCTGCCTGTCCAGCGTTGCTCTAGGGAGGGTCAGCCCGTGACCTCCTGAGGCCCAAGCCCGACTGAGGAGGACCCAGCCCCTGCAGAGGGAGAGAGCCCCATTGTGTGGAGGTTTTGCAGGAAGAGGTGAAGTAGGAGAGCTCCGAGGACAGAGCCTCTCGGTGGGCCCATGGCCGCGGAGGACGCAGGGACGGTGGCTCGGCCGCGCACCCCGGGACGCAGACCCGGCCCATGGCGGACAGGCCGCGGGACCTCACGGCAGAGCCGACCCCACGCTGGGCCCTGCAGAGAGGAGCGGGGACTCGGGTGTCCTCGGAGGCGGGGACTCAGCGTGGCCGGGACACAGGTCTCTTTAATTAATAATTTAAAAATAATAACAATTAATTAATTGTTAATAAATAACAATTAATAATTCATCTTCCGTGAAGAGTCACGGAGCGCAGAAAAGGAGGCAAGCTCCCAGGTGGGGTCGATGAAGACAGGACGACCTCGGTGTCTCATTCCGACCAAGGCGGCACACGAGTGGAAGCTACAGACCAACCTTGCTGTGCACATCAATGTAAAAACCTGCAATAAGTAAACTATTAGCGAGCAGAATTTAACAGCACAAATAAAGAAAGAAAAAAAAAAGAAAGAAAAAGAAAAGGACGACCAGGTGGGCTCGTCCTGGGAATTCAAAGGCAGCGTAACACGTGGGCATTTATTCTTATAAATCAGCACGTAATGATCTTAAACAGAAAAAAACAAAACATGATTATTTCCATAAATGCCTGAAAGGAATTTGATAAAATCTAAACATCCATTTTTGATTAAAAGCTCTCAATTAATTGGGAAGAAACGAGCATTTTCCATCATCCTAAGGGAATATTATCATTACCCTCCTTAAGTCAGAAGACAGACAAAGATGTTCAATGTTACCTTGATGCAATTTGGTAAAAATGCAGAAATCAGAGGCATAAAGAGGGGGAAACGGAAGTAAAGTGACTTGTATTTCGGGAAGGCAGGGCCGTGGGCACGTCGCAAACAGGTCAGCGGAAGACCACGCGTCATAGTCCACACACGTCCTGCGAAGACCGTGACCCGTTAAAGGGACCGCGGGAAGGTGACGCCGTCTACCACCACCACGGCGACTCCGGCACCAAGTGCCCAGGAGTAAACCTAACAAGAAATAGCTTAGATGTTCACAAAGAAAATTCGCGATGCTCCTGAAGACGGGGAAACAACTGGGAGGAGCGGCCGTGTTCTTGGACAGAAAAGCTCGATATTACAGAGACTCATTCTCCCACAATTAACCTATAAAGTCGATGTCACCAAATCCATGGAGGTGCGTGTATGTGCTCAGAACTGGTCAGGTTGGGGCCAAGTTTTATTTTTTCTTTTTTTAAAATTTTTTAAATTTATGATAGAAAGAGAGAGAGAGAGAGAGAGGCAGAGACACAGGCAGAGGGAGAAGCAGGCTCCATGCACCGGGAGCCCGACGTGGGATTTGATCCCGGGTCTCCAGATCCTGCCCTGGGCCAAAGGCAGGCGCTAAACCGCTGCGCCACCCAGGGGTCCCCTGGGCCAAGTTTTATTTTGAGAAACAAGCCCACACACATTCAAAACTCCTGTGGCGGAATCGAGGGTACGCCGGTCCTTCGGGCGGTGGGGACGGGAGGACCGTGTCCCCGGGCATGGGCGCGGGGCGAAGGGCGTGGACACTCCCTGCGGGGGCTGAGGGGCGGCCCCACTGTGAGAGGGCGAGGGCGCGCCCTCCCGGGGTCCCGGCAGCGGGGGGCGGGGGTGGACGGTCCTACTTCCCGCTAACCCCGGGATCCTTCCAGGGAATCCACAAGCGACACAGAGAAACGGGGACCGAGACTCCAGAAGCAGCAGGAGACGTCACACAGTCTCGGTCCGGTGTGAGCGTGCAGGGACTCGGAGACTGTGAAAGGCAGCCCAGAACTTCGAAATGATAAAAATCCCGCCGTAAGGAGGTAAAAAGACAGACAAGCGAGGACCAGCGGCAGCACGTGGTACGGGCGAAGGCCTGGCTTCCGCACCCACGTCTGCAAATCTGCCCGAAAGTGGCCACACGCTCAGGAAAGCGCGGGGACGGGGTGGGGGCACAGCCGCGTTTAAGGCCAGCGCCTCCTAAGAAGGGACGTGTCCATCCGCGGACGGGGCAGCCCCTGCATCCATCCGTGTGGGAAGGACAGGGATGGGGACGGTCCGACCCCACAGCGCTCTGGGAAGCAAGTGGGCCAGGCCGGCGGCCGCTCCCTGTGCCCGAACTTCCACACGTGGCCGCAAACCCCCGTGGCCAGCAGCCCTGCCCACTCCGTGCGGCCATCTGGCTGGCATCCCTGACGCACCCCGAGCATGGGGGACGTGGCGTGCACGGTCCGCCCATGGGGCCCGTCATCCAACAGGAGCCCTCGGCTAAACAACCCACGGCAGGGAACCGGCAGGGGTGACCGGAGGGCCCGCCCTCGGCCTCCTTCCAGGGCATCCCACCCACGACGTGCGGTGCTGCCGCTCCGGCTGGGAAGCCTGACCTGCAGGTCCCCGGAGGGCAGACGACCCCACTCTCTGCAGCCGGTGACCCATGGGGGTGCTGGAGATGCAGCCCCTCCGGGTGGTCGGCGCGGCGGGGCCGTGAGCCCCCAGGTTCTAGCTGCCACACGGGGCTAATGCCCCCCTGTGGAGACCCCCGCTCTGCCGCCCTCCCACCTGGATCGCTGCCTGTGGCCCCTACAGGCCTCCTGCCCCACCCAGCCTCCGTGTCACGGCGGCCCCGGGGGGTCCTGGCGGGGTGCGAGCCACGTCCCCGGCTCCCGGAGGGCTGGCCTCCAGCACCCCACCGCGTCGCCGTGCAGGGGGGACGCGGCCCCTCCTCCTGCGGCCCCAGCCCATAGGTTGGAGGCAGGGCCCATCCTCCTCCCTGGCCACTCTTCCTGGCCCCTGGGGGTCGGTGGACTGTCTCCCCGGTACAAAGGCGCCGGCACCTTCCGGGGCCCGTCACCCCAGGGGTGGTTTCTGTGCCCGCCCTGGGAGGGTGGCGTTTTGTAGTTCACGTAAACGTGCACTTGGTCTCCCCGCGTGCCTCTCCCGGACACGCCCCCACCTGCCCAGGCTCCTCCATGTGTCCTGGGCCCCAGCAGGACTGAGCCCCGGGGCCGGAGCAGGAGTCCACGTCGGGACCAGGGAGGGGGTCCCTCCTCCCTCTCCCTCCTCCTCCGTCCCCACCCGCTTCTCAGCCCCCCCCAGCAAACATGCACTTGGACCCCAGATCAGGCCTGTGGCCAGGTCAGCCCACGGCACGGCCAAGCGCCCTCCTGGGCCCGGCTCAGCGACCTCTCCCCAGCGTCCACGTCGGACCCCCCAGGACGATCACATATCCCACCCGTGTGGCCTGAGCAGGTGGGTGCATGGGGACCGAGAGGGACTCAGCTGCCCACACCCACAGCCAGGAGGGGTCACCACCTGCCTGCCTGGTTCGTGTCCCAGCCTGGCCCTGACGTTGCTCCCACCTCACACTGTGAGGAGAAAGGCCCCCTGCAGGGGTGAGGCCCCCTCCGTGGGTCAGGGCGGAGGTTGCGGGGCCTGGCCACCCTCCCAGGGATGCCGCGGCTTGTCCCCTGAGGAGAGAGAACAGGTGTGAGTCCAAACTGTCCTGATATCAGGCCTCAGGTACATGGGAGGGTGATGGGGCCGGGGAGACACTTCCCGGGTGTCCCCGACCGACAGGCACCCAGCCCAGCGCCCGCCAGGGTCAAGGCCACTCCTGACGCCAAGGGAGGGCTCTCACGTTTAGGCGGTGGGACGTGCAAAGGAGTTGCTAGTTAATGCTGTCGGCGGGTGTCCTGGAAAATTTGGGAACGGTTTGACCGAGGTCGGCTCTAATGACATTCCTGAGGCGCAGGGCAAGGACGAGAGGCTGCGGTCGCACGAAGGACATGGTGACATTTCCGTGCAGAGTGAACCCTCCAGCCGCCAGCCTGTGCCCTGGGAGCCCCCGGGTGAAGGCCAGCTGGCTCCCGAGGATGGTGGGCTGTGTGTGTGCGAGCACACGTGTGCGTCTGTGAGTGGGGGTGTGAGCATGTGTCAGCGTGAGCGTGAGCACAGTGTGTGAGTGGGGGGGTGAGTGTGTGAGTGTGAACGTGAGTGTGAGTGGGGGTGTGAGCGTGAGCTCAGTGTGCGTGTGTGAGTGGGGGCTGTGAGCGTGCGTGTGAGTACATGCACATTTATGAGTTCAGGGGTGTATGAGGATATGAGCATGGGCATGAGTGCGTACGTGTGTGTTTGTGAAACGTGAGTGTGAGCACACGCGTGCATCTGTGAGAGTCTTGTCCCCAGCAGGTGTGTCCATCCCGGCCGTCTCCCTGCCCCACGTGTGACGCCGGCGTCACGGACCTGCCAGCACGATGCCGGGCACCTGCGATACCGCGTGGCACCACCCACGGCAGCCGGAGCGGGACCCGCCTCACCACACACCTAGTGGGCGCGGAAGGAGGCCCGGCCCCGGGGGTGGGGGGCGCCCGGCGTCCTCCTCAGTGTAGACGGCCTCTTCGGTGACGGAAAATGGAGCCTGACGCCTGCCTGAATTTCAAACAAATGACTTCAGGAGAGTCAGGGGAGGAAGGAGGCCCGGCCCCCCGCACCCTGGCCCCCCGCACCCTGGCCCCCAGCACCCCGGGCTCTCTGGCCCCCAATACCCCGGCCCCAGTGCCCGGCCCCCAGTCCCCCGGGGCTCCCTGGCTCCCAGCCCCCAGCACCCAGGGCCCCCACACCCTGGCCCCCAGCACCCCTGGGCTCTCTGGCCCCCAGCCCTCAGCTCCCAGTACCCCAGCCCCCAGCACCCCAGCCCCCAGCACCCAGGGCCCCCGCACCCAAGCCCCCCAGCCCCCGGCTCCCAGTCCCCCGGGCTCCCTGGCCCCCAGCTCCCGGCCCCCCACACCCCGGCCCCCAGCGCCCGGCCCCCCGGCCACCTTGCTGCTGCCCTATACGGAGCCTCCTACTCTCCGCTGAAATATTCACGGAGCAACGAGACCCCAAGCATCAGTGGCTGCCCTTGTGCTCACTGCTCGCCAGGCCAGCGGCTCGCTCGGGGCAAGACCTCCCTCCTCCTCCAAGAAAGGAAGGCAAGTGGGCAAAGGTGGCAGCGCCCATATTTTTAGACCATTGAACTGAACACTTAAGGGACCTGCCGCCAGACGAGACCTGAGTACAGATGGGCGCAGCCCGGCTGAGCACCAGACGCGGCCGAGCTTCTGGTACCCGCTCCCCGAGGGCCGACTTCGTTCCACTGAGGCCCCGGCCGACTCCGGGCCCGCCCGCTGCGCCTCACGGCTGTGGTTGAGGGGGCGCCCGCACCCCGCAGCATCGGGCGGCCCACAGGAGGGGTGTCTGCGGGGGCAGCGGCCTCGGGTCAGGGGGCGGGGGCGCTGCGGTCACCCCCCGGGAGCTCGACTGCTCTGGGTGGACGTGGCCGCCGGCGCCCACCCCTCCTCCCCGAAGCCCCCCCTGTGCTCACCACCCCCGCGTGCTCACCGCCGCCCTCCCCGAAGCCACTGCATGCTGGGCGAGGGCAGAGGTCGGGGCTGGCTGTCCCGGGGCATTGGTTTCCCAGGGCTGACGCGACAAATCACACTCGGGGAGACGTGCTGGGGTGCTGGCGGCAGGAGCCCGAAGCCCGTGGGGCTCCCTCCAGAGGCTCCAGGGGAGGACCCTTCCCGCCTCTTCCAGCCCCAGGGCCTGGGTGTCCCCCACCTGTGGCCTCGCCGTCCCGGGGCCCCTCCCCTCCTCTGTCCCCTCACAGGGAGGGACTCTGGGACTTGCGTGGAGGGTCCACCCCCTATCGAGGATGATGTCGTCCTGACACCTTAATCACACCCGAAGACCTTATTTCCAGGTGCCGTCACGGTCACAGGTTCCAGGTGGACGTGGACACGGCTTGCTGAGGAGCAGCGTCCACCTACCTCCTGCGGACTGAGCTCCGAGGGGCCCGCACGCGGCTGCCGCCTTCACCGGCCCCTTCACCGCCCCCTTCGGGGTCCAGCGACGAGGAGCCCGAACTACAAGAATCCACTCGTGTGCCGCCTTGGTCGGAGTGAGACACCGAGGTCGTCCTGTCTTCATCGACCCCACCTGGGAGCTTGCCTCCTTTTCTGCGCTCCGCGACTCTTCACGGAAGATGAATTATTAATTGTCATTAATCAATGATTAATTAATTGTTAGTAATCATTTTTAATTATTAATTAAAGAGACCTGTGTCCCGGCCACGCTGAGTCCCCGCCTCCGAGGACACCCGAGTCCCCGCTCCTCTCTGCAGGGCCCAGCGTGGGGTCGGCTCTGCCGTGAGGTCCCGCGGCCTGTCCGCCGTGGGCCGGGTCTGCGTCCCGGGGTGCGCGGCCGAGCCACCGTCCCCGCGTCCTCCGCGGCCACGGGCCCACCGAGAGGCTCTGTCCCCGGAGCTCTCCTACTTCACCTCTTCCTGCAAAACCTCCACACGACGGGGCTCTCTCCCGGGGGTTCATTCTAAATCTCCGCGATTCCCCTTTACCCCGGATGCTTTTGCGTATTTGTGCCTTTTCGGATCTTCTGGACTAGCGAGGAGCTGACCTGGCGCCGGGCGTGGCCGCGGAGCTCGGTCCTTCCGCTCCGTCGTCCCCCTGCTACGATCGCCTTGCTTCCGTCTTGCGCTCGTACGTGGATGCTCGTCCTCTGGGGCCTGAGCTGGACGGTGGGCACCTGCCGGCCCACACCCCTGAGCGCCCGCGAGTCCTGGGGGAACGCCTGCCCCGCGGCGCCGAGTACGCCCTCCCTCGTTCCTGGGATGCTCCGGTTCACAGATTTGTTTTCGTTTCTCCTTGAATCTCAGCGTGAGGACGCGGGTGCTTCTAGGGCTGTTTGCTGTTGTGTTGTAACGTCTGATTTTGTTGTCATGATCAGACAACGTCCTCTGCGCTGTTTCTACTTTGGGGACCATTTGAGGGTTTTTGGGACGAGCGATGGAACATTCTGTGGGAAACAAAGCTTTGTTCTCTACGTTCAGCCTCCGGTACAGATCTCGGTCTGTCTCCTCGGCCCCGTTGTGGACGAGACGGAACTGGAATTTCCTGTTATGAATATTTTTCTACTGTGTTTGCTGACGCTTTTTTTTTTGTTTATTTTTGCTGATGCTCTCTTAATTTGATTTTAACCTCGTCCGGCGGCGGACGCTCCGTCTGGCCTGTCAGCCTGTCTGACCTCTCTGGGCCACTCGGGTGCCCTCGGGTCTCTTTTGACAGCAAGTGACTCGTTTGTTTTATGTTCCAATTCGAGCCTTTTTCATTCCACGGGTGTGTTCTAAGCCTGTGATATTCATGGATATGACTTTGGTCTTATTATATTTTATGCATTTATCTGTTTTATTTATATTTCATGTTTATTCCTATTTTTAAAATTTGTATGTGATGCTTTCTGTCTTTATCATTTTTTTTTTTTTTATCTTTCTGTTTCGCCAAATGACCTGTGAATCCTGTGCTTGGGCTTGTGTGGCTCGCTGTGGACATGGCAGGCTGGTGCTGAGGCTTCTCCATGGCCTCGCTGGCATCCCAGGGCGCCTCCGCTTCATTACCCCTGCCTGGGCTTTTTTCCTTTTTCCTCTTAATGCATTTTTTCCATAAAATTCTTTGAATCTCTGGGGTGGGATTTCTGAGGTTCTGCTGACAGGAACCAGGGGAGCGGTCGAGCAGGCCCAGAGCTGAGGACTCTCCCAGCCAGTCGCTGGGGAAGCACGCGGGTACCCGGGGCCCTGGGACTGTGGCCGTGGGGCTGCTGGCCCTCCCGCCCCGGGACACACGGCCCGTCCCTGCCCTTCCCTGCCCAGCAGGAGGGACCCATCTGTGAGCAGCCCTGTCGTCCCTACTACCCCAGTCCACACAGGTGGGGGCTGCTCCCCAGCCCCCCGGAACTTTCCGGAGCATCTACAATCCCCTCTCCTGGGCCCCTCCTTCCTGGGCCTTCATCCTGCAGGTTCTCCCGAGCAACCACCCGGGCAGCGGGAACAGGCACCGATGCCGACTCCTGCTGCAGGTCCGCACTCCCCTCTACTCCACGAGCCCCCCTCCCCTGCAGCTTCACCGGGCGTCACTGCGCATCCCTCTGCTGCGGAGCCGCCCGACGGCCTGGGCTGCCCCTGCACTGACCTCCGGACCCCCGGGTCACAGCCCACGCGTGCCCACCCCCGGACCGGCCTGTCCCACGCGGCCCCTTCCCTGAGAGTGCCGGGCTACCTGCCGGCCCGGCTGGACTCTGAGGCCAGGAGCACGGGGCAGTGGCCAGCGCAGAGCAGAGCCCCGGGCAGGGAGGCCTGAGCACGTGAGTAACGACGTGGCGTCTCCTAAAACAGGCAATGGCAGGAGGACACCAAGCGTGCGGCTCGAGGCCAGGCTGGGGGCTCCTGAGCCTGGGGCGGGGGGGTCCTGGCGAGCATCTGGCCACCAGCAGGGAGAGGTCACGGCACCTGGGCCTCGCTCAGCCTTGGGCGCTCAGGACCTGCACTCGCTGTGCCCACGCAGAGCCTGCGTCTGTGGCTGTGCCCAGGGCCCGTGCAGCTGCCGCGGGAGGCCCAGCCCACGCGAAGGTGCCCGAGTGTCGGCTCCAAACCCCTCAGGTCCAGGGCTCTGGCTTCCCCCGGGGACCGACTCTGCGCCTGCGAGGACGAGGCTCCCACCCTGCCCCTTCCGGAAGCCTCTCGCTTCTTGCCGGACATTTCTGCCCAAAGAGCTGATCGTGACCCGAGAGTCCTCTCTCCCTGAGGGGCTGGGGACATGCTGAGCCCCCGGGGCCTTCTGAACCCCCAATGTCAAAGCGTGCCCCCAGATCTCCCGTTTGCAGGACATTTTTCAGACTGGCTGCTTCCTCCACCAAATCCTGCTTGGGAGGGTGAGAGGAAAGCACAGTTCTAGAAGGTTCTCGTGCCTTGTGCTTTGCGCACAGTGAAACCCCCCCTGGAAATCCTTTCTCTGACCCCTGCCTCTTTCTTAGCCAGGGCACCACCGCCAACCACTGTCCTGGGAGGGCACGTCCTCAGGTCCCAGTGGGAGGGGGCGTTGGGGGGCTGGGGTCCCGTCCACACTGGGGCTGGTGAGGTAGGAGGACCCCCCCAGTCACCTTCCTGCAGGGTCCTGTGCAAACAAGACAACAGGCCCGACGCGGACTCGCCACCCCAAGCCTCAGGTCACCCACCCAAACCCTAATTACAGGTTCGGCTTCCCCAGAAACGGATCCTGAGGGCAGTGAGGTGGGAGCGGCCGGGGCAGCCTGGAGGCCATCGGCCTGACGGCGCCGTCCCCTGGCCCTCACCACCCTCCGCTTCTGTCGGTAATTCCCAGGCCCCCTCCCCGACGCCCTCCTGTCTGCAGGATGGGGGCACCCGGTTCTTGAATCATTGAACAAAGCCAGTCGGACCCCTGACATTTACTTTGTCAAATGAATTCTTAGCGGTTCCGAAAGACGCTGCCTCTTGAATCTAGTGTCAGTGGTTCTGCGGGGCGGGAGGGCGCAGGACACAGGGGCAGGGCTGCCGTCTCCCTCGTCCTGGCGCCAGAAACAGGGGCGCGGCCCCGTTCTGGGGGGGGCTGAGGTGGTGGCGTGGGGGCTCTGGCCATGCCCGCTGAGGCTGCTCCCCGGCTCTGCAGCTCTGGGCTCACTGGCAGATGACCCACGGGGCTGAAAACCTCAAAAAAGTGCAGGTTCCAGAAACAGCCGTGTGGAGGAGCCACAGAGGAGCCCAAAAGCAGCCACGGAACAAGGCCCGTCCCTCCAGCCACGCGGAGGCCTCCACCCCACGGCCCGGTGGGCAGCCTGCACCTGTGCAGGTGACGCTGACCCGCTTGCAAACCCAGGGGACTCGGTGGAGGGCAGGTCATGTTCCCGCCCCACAGCCCGTGGGGGAAGGCCTGTCCGCGGGATGTGCCAGGAGCCGTGACCCCATCGCCAAGGGACAAATGGCTTGACTCCGTGAACAGGCAAAAGGCCAGGCCGGACCCTCCGCCGAGCCGGCCGTGCAGTTCCAGCAGTCCCACGGGGCAGTCAGTAAGGACGCGCAAGCAGAAGCCAGGCTGGATCGCTGCATCCTGTCCACAGGATCGGTGACACTATGAAGGTGACAGGAAACCGTGCCGGATATCCGGGGCGGCCGGAACTGTCCCGCGTCCTGGCGCAAATGGCAAAAGGAGCCCCTTGGAAAGCAGTTTGCAGTCGTCGTGAGGCTAAGGCCTCAGCCACCCTGCGTCTTACCGCCCACCCCGGGAAGCCAGGGCCGGCGCCCCAAACACGCCGACTTGACGGTAGCCTTGCTCCCCGAGGCCCCAGAGGACAGGGACGTGCGTGTGACCCAGCAGAGCGCAGCCCACGGCGACAGGGCGCTCGGGCGGGCCCGTTCCCACACAGAGTGGTTTCTGCGAGCGCCGTGGTGACGCCAGCGTGTTTCCTTGTAAGAACACAGCGCAGGACACGCACACGCACGAACCACATACGGATTCAGCACGCGTCTGTGGTGGGCAAGGTCCGCGGGTCCGCGGCAGGCGATCGGTAGCTAAGTTCTGGGGGAATCTGGTTACACGCGGATTTTCAGCTGCGCGGGGTGGGCGCCCCTTCCCCCCGTGTTCGGGGTCAGCTCTATGCGTCAGCAAATGAAGGAAAACGCCGCACACACAGCAGCGTGGACGAGGGTGGAGAGCATCGTGTTCAGTGAGAATAGCAGCCGGACGCCAGAGAACGCCAGGCAAACCGTGGGACGGAAATGTGCTGATGCCCAGCGCAGGCCTGGCACATGTCTGCGGGACGATGCGGGAGCCGAGTGGGGTGCCGCCGCGCTCCCCACAGCACAGGAGGCAGGAGCGCCGCCGCCGCCGGAACACGCACCTTCTTCGGAGCCTGTTGCTCCAGAGGAGACCCGAGAGCTCTCGTTCCAGGACGTCCCGTAGACAACGCCGCGGAGATCCCCGCTGTTCAGGTAAACGTAGCCAGATTCGGAGAAAGCAAAGTAACGGCTCTGTGACCGTGCCCGTCTGGCCACGCAGAGGGCAGGGCCCCCGCCGGGCCTCCCGACAGCCGTCCAACCCGGGGACAGAGAGGTCACCTGTGGAAGGTGGCCGAGGAGCCACGCGGTCTCCGCCCCGACGCTGTGCGCCCGCCGCGCACCTGCCCGTGCCTCTGCTCATGGTCGGTTGGCTCATAGGAGGGGTGGAAGGAAGCGAGCCAAGCACCCAAGAAGTCGCGCTAAGTGACAAAAAGGGGCGAGCGGGCAAGTACAGAAGAAATTAGTCGAAAATGAATTCTACGATCAATGAAGAAGCCTGAAAGCTCAGTCTTTAAAAACAGGAAGAGAGTAAAGTAGGACGTTAAAGAGACGCAGGATAAAGGAGCCGTGGGAAGGAAACAGCCCGAGGCACCGCGGAGACGAGACACAACCACGTTCACGGCTGCGCGTCCTGAAGCCCGGGTGACGCCGATGCTGTTCCAGAAAAGTGCAGGGCGGGTGTGTCACACACACACCCACCCACCCACACACACCCACCCCCGTGCACACACCCACCTGCACACACCCACACGCATGCAGACACACTCTCAAGGTCGCTTGCTTGAAAACAAACAAAAGAACAATCCAGTTTCACAAGAGCTGGTGGCCTTGGAGGAACAAACCTTTGAATTCTCACGGACAGAAACCCAGGCCACCTCCCGCCCCCGTGCGGAGGCACAGCGTTAGGAGGCCTGACGCTGTGGGCCAGGAGGCCTGACGCTGTGGGCCGGGAGGAGCAGCCCCGCTCGCTGCCCCAGGGCGGCCACTGAGGAGCCCGAGTCGGTGCAGCCGGGCTGAGGGAGGTACACGTGGGCGTGGCCACGTCACGGGACCGAGACGCTGTGGGGGTGCCGTGGGGGGCACATCAGGGAGGTCCTGCTGCAGTGGGCGCTGGTGCACCTGGAAGGAAGCCACTCAGGGGGCACGAGGGACGGTCCTGCGGGTGCAGCGTGTCCCTCATGGGCGATGCCGCAGTGCTCGGTGCTGTCCTCGTGGGGCCTGGGTCACAGCAAGGACAAGGAGATGCTCTTGGGGGACACGGGGCACCCTGCAAGGTCCACACTCGGGTCTCAGGCGGAGGAAGGGGAAGAGCGGGTTGGGCCTGACCCGAATCGTCTTGACTAAATGAACCCCCGTCCGTCGAACAAAGAAGCTGTGCTCCATTCTCCAACCTGAGACGCTGCAGCGCGAGGAAAAGGAGTTTTAATACTTCATGCTCCAGGATTTGGAAAATCTCTTACTACGTAACGTTGGCAGATGCTTCCTTGGGGGGAATAAATGTTTTATAACCGCCGTGTGCGCTGGTGCCCCGCGTCCCCCTGAATAAACGGAGACGTTTCAGGACACTGTGGAGCTGACAGCTGGCCGACGAGACCCGAGCCTTCTCCCTCCGGTCCCCGCGTGACTGCAGATCCCGGGCGAAATGGGGTCAGAATCGTGTCCGGGCAGAAGCCATTTCAGCACACGCTCACTCTCGCCCACCGCGCCGCATCTCTCACGTGTGCACACGTACGTGCAGGTATGTACATCTTGTCATGCTTTGAATTTAAATCTTATCTAAGAGAACGTAGACACGATACTTACCCGAAATCTTCCCGAATCCTCGTCTTCCAAAGGCAAAGTGGAGGCGGAGGGAGGACATCGGCGGGGAGCGCACAGGGAAGAGGCAGCTTACGCTTACCAGGGGAGGTGCCTACTTCTCTTTCCCACAGGCCGTGGGGGACAGCAGCTGCCCCACAGTTTACCCCCACGTGGCACAAAGGGGCTGCTCCAGCTCCAGCCTTCACGGCTGTGTCTCCGCGGCAGGCAAGAGGAAGGGCCCACCAAGGGATTGCGCTCCCGTGACGATACACCCCCAAACTGCTTTAAGGTGCCCAGAGCTTGCACACCTGGCCACCCTGGCGATAGGGAGGTGCGACGTCAGGGAGCCTCGTGCCTGCGGGAATCGGAGTCTCTTCCTCACACAGGAAGGGGAGGGACGGTGTAGACAAGGCCCGCAGACTCGCCCACCGCGGGCGGGGCCCCCAAGGGAGCGGACACCCCAACAGCTCCAGGTGGCCTCCTCCGCAGCTCTTGTGGGGGGCTGCCCCCGACTCCCTGCCCGCCCCCTCCGCGCCCCCTCCCTCCTCCCCCCTCCCGCCCACTCCCCTCACCCCGCTATCGCAGGCCCGAGTGGCCCACAGCTCCCGCCCACCAGCCGTGGGGACTCTGCGGGGCTGGCCAGCCCTCCCTCCAGGAGGACCCCAGGGGGGCCTTCCCTCATCCTGGGGGCCTGCAGGTGGGCAGAGGTCACGGGGAAGGGGCTCCAACCTCGGGGGGCCTTGCTCTGCCCACCCCTGGGGCCTCTGGACCGTCCTCCTCCACACCCAGCCCTGGGCACCTCACCCCCACCCCGCAGACCACCCACCTGTGCACTACCCAGGAGCAGGAGCCCCCCCCCATGCCCCCCGGAGTCCAGGGTTTCCCGGGGCATGCGCTGATCCTCCACCCAGTCCTGCTGCCTGTCCTGCTGGACCCCTGCCTGCCCCCCCGTTTGGACCCCCCACATCCCCCTGGCCCCCGCCCCTGCCTAGCCCCAGGTCCCCCCATCCCGCCTGGCCTCCCTGCCCAGCCCCCAGCCTGGCCCACCACCCTCCTGTCCCCCACCCCTGCCTAGCTCTTGGTCCCCCCATTGGTCCCCTCACCCAGCCCCCAGCTTGACCCCCCGCCCAGCTCCCCCCTCCTGGCTCTGCCCCGTCGTGACCCCGCTTGGCCCCCCATCCCCCTTGGACCCCCTTCTGGTCCCCTGCCCCTTGTAGCTCCTGCCTGACCCCTGCCTGCCCCCCTTCTGGCCCCACCCCATCCTGGCCCCTACCCAGCCCCCCCATCCTCCCAGGCCCCCTTCCGGTCCCCCGTCCCTGCCTAGTCCCGGTCCCCCCCATCCTGCTTGGCCTCTTGCCCAGCCCCCAGCCTGGCCCCACCACCCTCCTGGCCCCCCACCCCTGCCTAGCTCCTGGTCCCCGCTTCTGGCCCCCTCACCCAGTCCCCAGCTTGACCCCCACCCGGCCCCCACCCGCCTGGCTCCGCCCCCCTCGTGCCTCCCTTGGCCTTCCCATCCCCCCTTCTTCTGCCCCCCCTCCCTCCTAGCTCCTGCCTGACCCCTGCCTGACCCCCTCCTGGCCCCCACCTGGCCCCCTCAACCCTCCCACCCACCAGGCCCCCACCTGGCTGCCCTCTCAGGCCAGCCCCTCCCCCGTCCCCCCCCAGCTCTGTGGGTTTATGCCCGCGTTGGCTTGGTCCATCCTCCAGGTGCAGCTCTCAGGAGGGCTCCCCCCCTCCCCACTCTGGGGCGCTGCTCCTCGGCAGGTGGCAGGTCGGCAGGTCGGCAGGTCGGCAGGTCCGCAGGTGTTGGGGCGGTGGCCTGGCTCCTCTTCTCCCAGCGGAGACGTGGCCGTGGGAGCTCAGCACACTGTGGCTGCGGGATGCTTGGGTGGTTTCCACTTTGGGGAGATGGGGACAGAGCTGCTGTGGACATGCTTGTGCACGGGCTTCTGTGGAGGCATCATGTGTGTTGGGTAAACCCCTAAAAGGAGGATGGGGGGGTCGGGGTAGGTGGAAGTTACCCTGTCTGTCTCGGACATTGCACCACTTTTCATTCCCACGGGCCGCGTGTGAGGGTCGCGCGGCACCTCCCACCGATACTCACTGTGGCCAGTGTCTTTAATTTCAGCGTTTCTTGTGGCCGAGTTTTTGTGTGCTGTTTGTCTTTCCGTATTGATTTAGTGGTTTTAGGAATACAGCCTGGGCCCAATCCCCGTGTCAGGCACATTTACTGCGAATACTTTCCTCTGGTCTGTTCATTTTCTTTGCAGCCTTTCGGAGAGCAGAGGTCTCACTTTCGACGAGGACGGCTTTATGTTTTCCTTGATGGTTTCCCTTTTGTGCCCTTGCTAAGAAACTTCCATCTGCTCCAAGACGGTGTGGTTGTTTCCCTCTTCCACACCCTTAAATCGGCCCCCAAGCCTGAGACGGGGCTGTGACGGGGTTGCCCGGCGAGGCCGAGGCACCCGGCGCCCAGGGGGAGACACCGCTCCATTCCCCATGGGGTGTAGGGTCGGCGGGCTGCAGACACAGGTGCTGGCTCTGCGGCCGCTCGGCTCCGCTGGTCCACACCGTGTCGCGTCCGGCCGTGGCCTCACCGTCAGGCCCGAAAGGAAGCAGCGTGCGTCCTCCAAGGCCGCCCTGCTCCTCAGCGTCGTCTTGGCCACTCTGCGTCCTTCGTGTATCTGTGGATATTTTAGGGTCACCTGCAGGTTTCCAGAGAAAGGTCTGCTGGGATCGTGACTGGGATTGCCCGGAGCAAGAAGCGCCCCTCCGAAGGAAAGGGCATCTCCCGAACCCCAAATCCCAGACTTGCGACCTCTCAGCCACATTTTGTAGCCTTACTGCTGCGGTTTTACGCATCTTTTGTTAAATTTATTCCAAAGTGCTCTGTTTTGGTGCTGTTCTAGACGGCGTGTTTCTGTCCTTTTCTGCTTGTTGCTGGTATTTACAGACACGATCCACACTCACTGTTGGCATCGTACCCTGTTCCTGGCTAAAGTCACTTCCTAGTAGCTGTTTGTCTCCGTGGAGGCTGCAGGATTCTCCACATTCGCCGCCACGTGAGGCAATAAAAGCCCATCAGCTTTACAAGCTCGCCTGTCTCATTCCTTTAGAAATATCCCTCCCAGATGACTAAGTCCCTGCCTCGTCTCCTCCACTCCGTGAGAAGTCAAATTTCTTGAAAAAGCTGTGCAACTCGCTCTGTCTCTGCTCCAGGGCCCACTCACTCTTGCACCCCCCCCAACGCCCCCTTCAGAGAAATGGCTGTCCTGGGGTTGCTCACAGCCTCCACGCTGCTAACCCCGACCACTGCTTCTAAGCGCTCGCCTCACGACACCTTGGCCACATTTCACGTAGCTGACGCCCTCCCCCAACCCCTGCCCTTGCTGCGGGGGCTCTGCACGGCTTCCCTTCCACCTCTGCAGCTCTTCCTGCAGCTCTTCCCGCTGCTCCTGGCCGAGGGCTCTCCAAGGCCGGTCTCCAGCCCCCCTGGCCCCGGGGCTCTCACCCGCACACCAAGGCCGGGGCAGGTGTGTGCACGCCTGCATCTCCAGCCCAGAGCCTTCCTGCGAACATGAGCTCTGAATACTCAGCATCCCACATGCCCCCACAGAACACCCAGGACCCGCTCCTGAGCTGCCCCTGGCCAGCCCTCTCCTGGAGCTCCCCGGCCTGGTGCCTGCCCTGTGCACCCCCGGGGTGGACGGCCCTCTTGGTCCTCTTTGGTCCCACACCTGTCACCCATACACCTGTCACCCAGACCCGCTCTCCCTTCCTGCCCTGGGCATGAGCCTGTGGCCTTGTCACCACCTCCAAACCAGTCTCCACCTGGTACCAGTCAGAAAACGCTGAGACCCGGGGCCGCTGGGTCCAATATCCTGGTGTGGGGGGCACCTGCCCTGGCGGGTTCCCTCCCCCCCACGCCTCCTGGGCACCCAGTCCTGCTCCCCGCCGGCGCAGGTGCTGCTCATCCCGCACTTGTGGGGAGCCTCCTCTCCTCTGGCGGATCTCAGCTCGGCCCCCAGCCCTCGCCTGCGCCACCCCCTCGGGATCCGACCCCTGGCAGGCATTCGCTGTGCCTGACATCCCCTCCGCAGGCGCAGGCAGCGGCAGGTGCACCTGCTGCGCTCCCAGGCGCGCTCAGCCCCGCCCCGCAGGGTCAGCAGCTGTAGGATCCTCCTTCTGCAGCGGGCACGAATGAATGAACGAAGGAACGAGTGAATGAGCGCACGCGTGCATGCCCGAGTGAAGGAGTTAAGGCCGGCAGGACACTTCCGGGGCCGGGACCAGGCCGGGGCATCCTTGGGCTGGGGGGATGCGGGCGAGGGGGCGGGGCTCCCCGGAGCATCAGCCGGGGCGGGGGGAGCGGGGCGGGTGCGGTGAGGGCGCCCGGGCAGCGCGACCCCGACCCGACCCGACCCGACCCGACCGACCCCGACGCGAGCGCGCCCCGCCCTGGCTCCGCTGCCCTCGCCCGCCCCCGTAGGGAAGGCGGCCCCGGCGGCCGTTCGCCTCCGCACTAGTGTGGCCCCGGCGCCGACCCGTAGGGCCCGCGGCGTCCCCCGTCGCTAGGCAACCGCGCTCCGGCCGCGAGCGGGAGGAAACCCAGGGCCCGGGGCCGCCGCCATGGACCTGGTCATCACGCAGGAGCTGGCCCGAGCCCAGAGCCAGCAGGGTGCGCCGGCCCGACCCCGACCCCGACCAGACCCCGACCCCGACCCCGCCCCGGGAGGCGACACGCCCGCCCCAGCAGACCCCTGACTCGGGGCGCCCCCGAACCCCCGTCCGCCGCTCCCCCCGCGGGGCCTCCGCGACCCCGTGTCGTGTCATCCTCCACTGCTGCGGGGGCTCGGCCTGGGGGAGGCTGCGGAGGGGGCGCGGGGCGGGGGGGGGACGCCGGGCAGCAGGGGGGAGGGGGAGGGGAGAGCCCCGCGGGGGGATGGGGGAGGGGGAGGGGAGGGTGCAGACGCCGGGCAGCAGGGGGGAGGGGAGGAGGCCCACGGGGGGGGGGATGGGGGAGGGGAGGCCGCGCGGGGAGGGTGTGGACCCGGGCTGCAGCCCCTCCTCACGGCCTCCGCCGGACCTTGGCCTACGGTAGATGCCGCCTCCCTAAGGAGGGCCTATGAGCTCATTAAGTCGGCCAACCTGGGCAAGTCAGAGTTTGACCCCACGGAGAGCTTCAGCCCCGACCTGTTTGTTCTGTGTGCGGAGCAGGCCCTGAAGGTACCGAGTCCAGGGGTCCAGGGGTCGCGGGGCGGATAGGGCAGGAGCACCCAGGGGGGTCCCTGGGGATCTGCTGGACCTGCGCCCTCAGGCTGCCGTCAGAGCAACTTGGGGGGGCACCCCTGTCCTGCAGATGGGGCAGCCCGAGATGAGCGACGACTGCATCCAGATGTACTTCAAGGTGAAGGGGCCGGTCACCCAGTTCCTGGGCAGAGCGCACCTGTGCCGGGCCCAGCTCTGTGCCCCCAAGTCGTCGGAAAACCTGGTGAGAGATGCCCCAGGGGGCAGGCAGGGGCTTGAGGGTGCAGCCCTGGTGGGCACAGCCCCAAGGCTTCCGGGGGACCCAGCACCCCTGCCAGTGGGCCGTTCCGGGGTGGCTAGTGGTTTGTCCCACTCTGGGTTTTCCCCGAGGCTGCCTTGATCCTCAGCACTCTGTGTCTCGTGTGGAAACGCAGTCCCACTCTGCTTCCGGAACTGTGGGGCCAGATGTGTCCTCACGTGCCCTTTACGGATACGGTGAGCAGCGTGTGGGCTGCGTGTGGGCTGCTCCAGGACTCAGCTCCTGCTTGACGTTTGGCGGCTGTGCCCTGCCCTGCTGGTGCCAGGGCCCCGGCCTGTGAGCGGGCGTGTCTGACACCTGACCGTGGCCGCTCCTGCTGCTTACCGTGGGCTCCTTACTGTCCGCAGAAGCGACCACGAGCCACGATTGAGGTTTCAGGGGCAAATTCATGTAATTGTGCGTTCTTTACATTGTTTTAGGAGGAATTTGAAAACTGTGTGACCCAGTATATGAAGGCAATAAACTTCGCAAAAGGAGAACCCAGGTGGGCGTAATGCACGCGGCGTTTCTACGAGGATTGTGGAAGGGGTTCGGGACCACGGCTCCCATGTGCTGACACCTGTTCACACTGCAGGGTTTTGTGCGTGCTGTAGGCTCTGTCTCTGACGTGGAGGGCCAGGCACGGCGCACGCCTTTGTCCTTCTGTCTGTCCTGCAGTCTGTGGTCTGCGATGACTTTTGTGTGCTTTCTCCACGGGAACCTCCTCTGGGGTCTCCCCACAGCCCCTCACTCCCTGGGCCTCCCTGAGGGTTCAGCATCGGGGTCCTCTCCCCCAGGCAGATTGCCAGGCCTCGTGTCCGCGTCCCTAGTGATTTAGCTGGAAGTAGCCGGGTTTTCTACTTACCGTCTCCTTCATCAGAAAGCAAGGTTCCCGAAACCGTTGGGCTCGCAGACGAGCCCGTGTGAACACCGCTAATCGAGCAGGCTGCCCCGTGGAAGGAGCCCGGGGTGCACGGCCGCACGGCCTCCTCCCGGCACCTGGGGCGTCCCAGGCCGAGCTGGCCTCTCCCGAGAGGGGGCTCCTCACTCAGATGCGCCCAGTGGGAGGCCCGCCCTCCGGGGGGCCCCTGCCCCCCCACCTTACTTTGCACTCCGAGTGCAGGCTTGGGGACTTCGTTCCCCAAAGGCTCTGCTCCCCCACCTCTGCCTGTCGGCCCCTCCTGTGCGCTGTCTCCGGGCTGATTGCTCGTCACGGTGCAGGTCTCAGAAGATGTTACTCCCTCCGGGAAGACTTCCTGGGTTCCTGCTGTGCCTGCCTGTTCTCGTCTGTCCCTTGGGAGCCAAAGACCTTGGGGTGCTGTGTTTTTACAGGGAGCCGATCACTTTGGGAATGAGTGAATGAGTGAATGGGTGAATGAGTGAACGGACCTCTGGTCTGGACTCAGGAGCCCCGTGGCTGGGTCCTCATGGCCCGGGCTGACCTGCAGCCTCAAGCCCCTTCTGCCAGGACGCCCTGGGAGGGCTCTCCCCTCCCGTGACCACCTCCCCCACGACGTTCCCTCCTGTGATGTCCCCTCCCGCAACCACCTCCCCTGCGACCACCTCCCCCACGACATCCCCTCCTGCGACGTCCTCCCCCCCTCCACGACGTTCCCCCCCCCCGCGACGTCCCCTCCCACAACCACCTCCCCCACAATGTCCCCTCCCGTGACGACCTCCTGGGTGACTGTCCCCCGCCGCAGGTATTACTTCCTGGTGTATAACGCGTCGGTGCTGTACTGGCACATGGTGAGGCCCTTCCTGAAGCCCGGGTTCCACCACCACCTGATCTCCAGCCTGTCGCAGATCGTCGCCGTGTTAAATCAGACGGAGGAGGAGGACAAGGAGTGGCGCGCAGAGCTGATGCTGTGAGTTGAAGCCGCCTCCCCTGCGGCGAGGCCTGAGCAGGACCCGCGGCCCCGTGACCTTCCCGGCCCGGTGGCCCACAGGGGACGTCAGTGCTCTCTGCCGCGTGGTTAGAGTCGTGTCGTCGTCTTGTTCGCTGGGGTCTGTGGCTGGACTCGGGGCCGATCATGTGGATGGCACAACATGATGGCCGTTGACACTTAGAGCGCAGGAAACCGAGCTTCTGTCACATCCTGGCTCGGGGGTTAGAAGTCGGCCCTGTGCATGGGTGACATGGTGGCTGCGGCAGCAGATGACCCCAGGCGGTGGGGCCTGCTCAGGGCAGCGCGCACAAGCGTGTCTGCACGCAGACAGCCCAATGGGCCTCAGTGACACGGGCAGCGTGCGGTCCCCGAGCTGGGTGCACCCGAAGGCAGTGGCCGGGCTGCCCCTCGAGGGGAGCGCCGCTGCAGGCCAGCGACTGTGTGAGTGTCCGCAGGGACCCGCCATCCGCCCGACGTGGGAACCCAGAATCCCCGGGCTGTCCCACCTGCGGCCTGGTGACGTGGGGAGCCTTCAACAGACCACAAGCGCCGAGACAGCCTCTCTTCGAAGTGCGACTCTAAGCACTGGGGGGAGTCGCGGCGCGTACACGTCCTCCCGCCCCGCCAGCCCCGCGCCAGTCCCGGGCCCCGCGCTGCAGGAGTGTGGCCCACGCGGCCGTGGGCGGCTTCCCGAACCTCGTGAACCGGGACAGGAGTAAATGCGTGATAACCCGGCGGCTCGACGTTTGCAGCAGGAGGCGATTTCGTCAGTGGTAACAGTGTTTTTGTATCATCCAGGGAGCTTCTGGACTGTTACCTACAGGCTGGAAGGAAGGAGGAGGCCGCGAAGTTTTGTGTCACTGCAGCGCCGTTTATAAAGGCCCACGTGCCACACAGATATCGACAGATGTTTTCTGTCCTGGTAGGTTGGCGCGTTGAGGACGCCAGGAGGAGGGAACGGGCTTCGATGTCGTTTTTGCAAAACTATAAAAACAGCCAAGTCCATCCCCCGAGAGACACCAAAGCACGTGTACGTCGTGCGTACCTGAGGAGACAAACAGAATCTTTTCCCTTCACCGTGATCTTTGAATAGGTCACTCATGACAGCCTTGAATTAAAAAAGGCCAGGAGAGGGCAGCCCGGGCGCTCAGCGGTTTAGGGCCACCTTCGGTCCCGGGATCGAGTCCACGTCGGGCTCCCTGCATGGAGCCTGCGTCTCCCCCCGCCTGTGTCTCCGCCTCTCTCTCTCCCTCTGTGTCTTTCATGAATAGATAAATAAAATCTTAAAATAAAAAAAGAGCAGCAGAAAGCTCGTTACTGAAGTAACCAGCCCCCCAAGGTACGAGGACCGTCGCCCTTTGCTAACTTCCGTGTGTAGGAAACCAGCTGAGGTTCTTTGTGAAAACTAAACGGGAAACCTAACTAACGAGGAGATGTTGTTCGTTACAATATTAATTTTAAAGGAGAAATAAATGTAAAGGAACTAATTCCTGCGTCTCTGCCTAATTATTTAAGCCGGTTAGTAATTCGGTTCCATTTTGTTGCAGGTACAACACGAATTAGTGGATGAGCTTCAGCTAAAGCAGGAAAAGAGAACCTCCGTGGGCCTGTCTGTCACTTACGACATCAACGTGCTCAAAGCGTAAGTGCTCAGGGGGTCGGTGCCGGCCGCTGCGCACTCGGGGTCCGCCCCAGACGGGCTACGGCTGTGCGCGGGAGGGGGCCGGAGGGGCGCCGCGCACAGGACGCACTCGGCCTCCCTGCCTTTACCGCGAGGAGCCGAGAGGCTGCCAGGAGGTGAGCGGCTGCTACGCCAGTGAGGAGGGTGGGGGAGGAGGACTGGCGGGCGGCCTGAGATCTGGCGACGGCCCCCCCAGGAGGCTGGACGTTGCACCCCGACGTCGAGGAAAACAACAGTAGCTAACTCGACAGTAGTGGGTGAGGTGAGGGAGGAGGGGAACGGCACAGAGAGAGCTGCTACCGTGGCGGAGGCAGTGACGAGGGGGGTGCGCTGTGTGAGGGGAAAGGCACTGAGGAGACCGGTGCCCTGGGAGGAGGGCGGCCAGGAGACGAGCGCGGTGAGGACAGGGCCGTGAGGAGATGAGGGCGGCGAGGAGACGAGCGCGTGTGAGGAGACGAGCGCATGTGAGGACAGGGCGGTGAGGAGATGAATGCTTCTGAGGGGACGGTGGTGAGGAAACGAATGTGTGTATGGGAAGGGTGGTGAGGAGACGAGCCTGTGTGAGGGGAGGGCGGTGAGGAGACGAGCCTGTGTGAGGGGAGAGGGTGGTGAGACCAGTGCGTGTGGGAGGAGGGTGGTGAGGAGACCGTTGCGTGTGAGGAGACAAGTGTGCGTAAGGGGAGGGCGGTGAGCAGATGAGCATGTGTGATGGGCGGCCTCTAAGGGGAGGGCGGTGAGGAGACGAGCCTGTGTGAGGGGAGAGGGCGGGGGGACGAGTGCGTGTGAAGATCAGCGTGCGGGTGACGAGAGGCAGGTTCCGGCGGGAGGCGCGCCCGCCCCAGTACTACGGGTCAGGCCCGTCCACGTAGTTGCCCTCCTGTGAGTCCGGGTTGGCCGCCGGGCTGCGCGGGGAGGACGCGCCTGCTCTGGCAGGAGGAGCGTGAGGAGGCGGGAGGAGTTCTGGGAGTGAAGAACGCGGGAGGGGGTTGTCGTTAGGCCTTCTGTTCAGTGGGAAACACAGGTCCTTAGACTCGGAGTCTCCCTTAGGATGGTTTGAACGAATGTGACATGATGTTTTGGTTCTTATAAATTCTAGGAAATTGGATAAAAATGATTTACCTGAAGATGTCGGTCCGATTCTGAAGAAGACCTATAAGCACTTGAGCTATTTCAATCACCAGCACCTCCCTTCAGTCAGAGAGGAAAAGTAAGTGTCCCCCTCGCCCCCCGGGCGTCTGCGCCGTCGCTGCGTGAGACCCGAAGTACAGGAAACGGGGCGCGGTGGACGAAGCGGCCTCGGCAGCCACCGTGGAGGCTCTGGCGGTTTGTGCGGTCTGGGGGGCGCTCGGGATACGTGACTTCACATCACGCTTCTGAAATCCAGGCTGACCTGTAAGCGCAGGTGGTTTCCAAGTTACTGAAGCGTCTCCCACCTGTCGGAGTCGCAGCGTAACGTCCGTCCGGCAGCTGGAGTCCTCAGCCTCGGGGCTGAGCGAGTGGGGGGGCCTCCCGGACCGGAGCCCAGCGGCCGCCGCGGCGTCAGGCTGACGGGAGGAGCGGGGAGCAGCCCGTAGCGGAGCCCCGGAAATGGCGGATGCGCTTCCCGCGGGTGCAGACTCAGAGGACCGACGCCCCGGCCCACCCCGTGCACGCGGCGGCTGGAGTCACCCCCCGCCTTGGCTTCCCCCGCGCCCCGGTCACCAGTGCGGTCACCAGTGCGGCGTCCCACTCAGCACGTGCGGAGGCCTCCGAACCACCCCTTGGGAGAATTTCTCTTTTGGCTTCTCTGACTTTCTCGTCAGCGCCTCTGCGCTCCTAACATGTGAAACATTTGGGCCGTCGTCTGTGGTAATTACTGATGTATTTTTTCCGTCTGTCATTCATTCATTGATTTTGGGGTGTTATGGGCAGAACCGTGTTCCCCAAAAAGGTAGAGTCACGTGCCCACCCTTGGGACTTGCTGCCTGTGAACACGATCTGGTTTGGATATAGGATCTTTGCAGAGTCATCGAGTTGAGATGGGGTCATGCTGGACGAGGATGGGCCCTAACCAGTGACTTCTGTCCTTATAAGACGAGGGAAATTTGGGATGTGGATGCTCGCGGGGACGAAGGCCGGGTGACAATAGAGGCAGGGTCGGGGTGTTGCAGCTGCGGGCCGGGGAGCACCCGGGCTGGCCGGCAAACTCCGGAAGCTGGGGGAGCAAGGCAGCCCTGAGCCCGCCAGGGAGCGCGGTCCTGCGCGCCTGCTCCCAGTCTCCGGGCCCCGAGAACCGGGGAAGACGGGATTTCTGGTG
Source organism: Canis lupus dingo (assembly GCF_003254725.2). Taxonomy (NCBI): domain Eukaryota; kingdom Metazoa; phylum Chordata; class Mammalia; order Carnivora; family Canidae; genus Canis; species Canis lupus. Next base: position 40,865,895 of record NC_064270.1, on the reverse strand, counting down.
TTTGGGCCAGTCAGTCGAGCAGAGGCCCGTGGAGGGGGTGTTAGCGACGCGGCGTCACCATCACCCCAGAGCCGCAGCTGCTGACCCTGCACGTGGGTCCTCTTGCCGTGTCTGTGGGGCAGTCAGGCGCGGCCGCCGCCCGGGTGACGGCGGGGCTGCGGTCTCTCGCGAAGCCCGACCAAGCAGGTGCTTTATCAGAGCCAGCAGGGGGAACACGCACGAGGAGGTCCGAGCTGCCTGGGGTCTGAGCAGGCCCAACGTCGAGGCCTCCTTGGTTAGACGGGAGTCACCCGGGGGAAGGGGTCACGCAGGCCGCCAACAGCAGGGCTCAGGGTCGCCGGGTGTCTCCAGGCGGCCTGGGGCAGATCGGACGAAAGGGCCGGCCGGCTGTCTGGTGTTCATGCTGTCGCTGCCCGCGTGAGCTGCGCCGCGGCTCCTCTGAGTGCACGGGCCAGGGGTGCTGCGTACACAGAACTGCCCGTGATTCCCCCCAGCAGGGGCCGGCGTGGCCGGTCGGAGGAGCATCTGCCTCCTGGCTTCCGCTCAGGCCGACCTCGGGCCTGTGAGACCGACCCCACATCAGGCTCCGCGCTCAGTGCAAAGTCAGCTTGCGGTTCTCCCTCCCCTGCCGCTACCCACCTCTCCCTCTCCCTCTCCCTGTCCCCCCCCCCCAAATAATCTTCAAATGATTTTCATCATCTTTTAAATTTCAAATGTAATATGCGATAATTGCAGAAAGTCTGAAATGGATCAACGTATATTTTCAACATTATCGTAAGATAGGTTTTTAACCCGCTTTTCCCATGTGAATTGTGAACGTGTTTCTGCATCACAGAATATTCTACAACTAGGTTCTCCCCCTGGGTTTTCAAGCGCTCTAGGAGGTCAGCCCGAGCGCTCTGGGTCCCGTGAACCCGGGCACACGTTTTTGAATGCATAGGCACGTGCAGGCACGAATGTGCAGGGTCCCCTCTGGCACCCCCTGGCACAGTGGCCCTCCCTTGGACGCATCACTATTGATAAGAGCAGCCCTGGGGGAAGTTTCTAGAAATGGGCCTCTGGGGCACTTGAGACATGCTGCAGGAGCCCTACGGAGCGCGCACGTGAAGACCCGGGCCTCCGAGTCCTCCGGTCGCCTTGGAGCAAGTCGGAGGGGAGGGGACGCACCCTTGCTCTCACCCTGAGTCCTCTGGCTGCTGCCGTTTTGTCATGTTCCCTGGCATTTTGTCCCTTTATTAGTTTCCTATACGTTTCTTTTGCCTGTTTTTTGTAAGTGGAGTAGAAATTGTTTCATTATTGATGTGCAGAAGCTTTTTCTATTTTAAAATTTGAGCCCTCCAGCTCCAGTATATGTATCAATTTTCCCGTTTGTGTATCTCTTAGGTTTATAAAATTAATTTTTTATGTACAGAAATGTTTTATTTAACGTGAGAATGATTTGAACCCCCGTCCACTCCCGCCAGTCCCGGGCCTGTCGCGGATTCCCTGCCCAACAGCCCTGTGGGGCGAGGCTGACCCGGGTCCCCCCGAAGTCCAGGCCATGCGGCTCCAACTCAGAGCCGCTGCACACTCTGCCCCCCGTCGTGTGCCCCCAACTCTGCGTATGTGCCCGGCACGGCCCTTCCCCTGCCGCGTCTCTGCGCCTTGACTTTTGTAAGAACTTGTGCCATCGCTATGCGTGGCCACAGAGGGCGACCCAGCAGCTTCGACGTGGATAGTCGGGTTTCCGTGTGGCTTCGCCTGCCGCCGGCACGTGGTCGGTGCTCCTCGGCCTGGGGGAGCGGCCGTGCCGTCTGCCGGCCGCAGCTGCCTCTGTGTGTTTGCTGTCAGGTCCTCCCCGACTCTGTGAGGGACCCTGCTGACACCCCTCCACCCTGGCTTCTGTGCCAAGAATTCTGGGTGGGAAAAATGTTCTGTTTAAAACTAAAAAAAAAAACAAAAAAGGACTAAAACCCAGTGATATTTATATTTATGGGTTTTCTCTTTGGACCTGTGTGGTGGGTGCGTGTGGCCAGAGCTCGGGGAGCACTGAGGGGCCAATGTCAGGAGGCCAGGCCTGCCAGGGCCCCGCGGCTCCAGGGGTGAGCAGGTGGCAGAGGACATGGGCCGGCACGGTGGGGGTGCAGGGACCCATGTCACTCCGAGTGCAGGGAGGGGAGGGTGGTGACCCCAAGTTCGGCTCTTATAGCAGACAAGCCATTTAGGGCCTGGGTAAGACTGATGGTTGGCTGGCAAGGGGCAGGGGGGCACTGGCTCATCGAGGGGCCAGTGGGCATGTCTGGAGACACCGCCGGTGGCCGCCGCTGGGGCTGCTACTGGCATCCCGTGCCTGGCCGCCAGGGATGCTGCGACACGTACTGCGCCTGGTGCACACAACGGGTGTCCCATGCCCAGCGAGGAGGCCTGGTCCGGAATGTCAGGGTTGAGGCGGAGGACTCGGGCCTGTCCTGCGTCAGGCCTGGACTCCTACGATTTTATACCAAGTCTCACGGTCAGGTGGCTGGTCCTCCAGCCTTGGGCTTTTTCCAAGTTCGCTTAGGCTGTCGGTGTTTTGCGTTTCCTTGTAGATGTCAGAGTCCCCCTGCCACTTCGTACAAAGATGCCCACTGGTGACGTCCTTGGGTGTTTGTCCCGTGGTTGGAGGAAGAGGCTTTGAGTCAGGAAATTCCTGCCTGTTCCCCATGTTGCCCCCACTGCCCTGGTGATTCGGACTGTGACACCCGTGGCGCCGAGTCAGTGTGCAGGGCTGTTTGTTCCTGCCTCCTTCACCGCACTTGTACCCACGTGAGGGCGGCGGCGGCGGAGGAGCAGCTCGCCCAGCGGACGCAGCTCTGCCAAATTCTGTGTCAGGGCCTGGCGGGGGCTGGGCAGGGTATTTATTTTATTTTTACTTCCTGCCTCTGGTTGAATACTGACTGCTTTCTCTCCCCGACAGCGACCTGCAGGTACATGCTCCCCGACGCCTCTATTGATGCCTTGCTTTTTTGTTTTTTCATTTCCAGAATTCTTTTGCTTTTTGAATTGGCTCGTCTTTCTTTGACCTTGAAATGTGAGGAGATCTCCTCTGGCTGCCTCTCAGACTTGAAGAACATGGACAGCAAAGTAAGTGACGGGTGACTGTGGATGTGCGGCACCTGCCCGTTGTCTTCTGGACATAAAAGGCTAAAGGAAGGGAAAGGAATTACAAAACCCTCCGGCAGGAGGGCCTCGCAGCGTGTGGTCGGTAAACCGCTTCCAGTTTTCCACATGTGCCCTTGACACAGTGGAGACGATGTGACACTTGCATCACGCGCTCTCGCTGCCATCACAGCAGCGGCCCGTGTTGCCACCAGGTGTTTACACGATTCACTTGAAGGCTGCACAGCATTTCATGGTATTCATGATCCAAAGCAGATTCTTCAGCCCCGTGATTGGACGTTTAAAGCCTGTTACTTTTTGCTTCTACCTAAAGGGCTGCAATCAATATTTTACACTCAAAGCTTTTATTTGCACGTAGTTTTTTTTTTTTTTTTTTCCCGCTAAGGTAAGCTCATCGACATGAAATTACTTGGGAATTTTCACTTTGAGGATTTTAAAACACATATTACAACACTGCCCTCCAAAGAAAAATTTACACTGCCGTCAGAAGTTTCTAAGAGCACATGCTTCAGTTCAGGTGTATGTGTTTTAACATAAGAAGCTGCAAGGACTCTTGCTCAGAGCAGAGGTTCATTTAGCCACTGGCACAGGCGGTGTGGACGTAGTGCCTGGTGACCAGCAGGTGTTGCTGGGGGCACTGCTGCCCGTGAGGGTGACAGAGGCAGAGGGAGGAGGATTCACTCGGGCAGTGGGACCATTTGCAGGGGCATCAGTGTCTGCCCTTTCCAGGGAACACCTGCTGGGCTCAAAGTACCTGGAGTCCTAGATATCAGCTGACCCTCAGGAGTTTCCTCCAAATAAAGCTCTAGGGTAGTGCCCCTTCCACGGTGCAGATAATAAGACCTACAGTTTTTTTTTTTTTTAATACTTATGTATTCATGAGAAACAGAGAGGTAGAGACACAGGCAGAGGGAGAAGCAGGCTCCATGCAGGGAGCCTGATGTAGGACTTGATCCCGGGACTTGGGGTCATGACCTGAGCTGACGGCAGATGCTCGACCGCTGAGCCACCCAGGTGCCCAAGACCTATGGTTTAGCAGAAGGGAAATCAGTCGTCATATCATGGTCATGTTGATCTGGAAATTGTTCTAAAGCAGGAAATTTGCACCTTGGTGGCCTGGTAGGACTTGGATAGGACTGCTGGTGGGAGAGGTAGGATGGCGTGCAAGCATGGGTGCAGCTTGGGCTGGGAACACCTAGACCAGAAAGCACAGGATGAAAACAGCAGAGGTGCCTATTTTCAGAGGGTTTCAGAGTTCTTTTATGGCCCCATTCCCATAGTCTGTTTCCACACACAGTGGCCCTAACTTAGCATTGGGGTCTCACCGTGCTTGCATCACTCACCAGCCGAGTGACACCCTCGGAGTGTGGGTTTTTATCTCTGTAAAATGTCAGCAGGGCTAAGCCCCTTTTCCTGGTGCTGCTACGGAAGTCACGCAGATGCTCTGCCTATGGTGAGGTGAGTCGCCCTCGTTGCCGCCAGCAGGTTCCTGTAAAGGAGGATCACATGTAGGTGGTGGGGCCCTCACCACTCTGGTGCTTCCAGAGCACGTCCCCCAGGGGACTCTCCCTGCCCGGCCTCAGCTCGGACGTCGCCTCCCTCAGACCATCTGCACAGAGCACCCTCTGTGTACGAGAGGGACGTTCCCCCCGGGCTGTGTTATCCTTCCTGGTGTTGCCGTGTGGTATCTGTGGAAATGACTAGTACTGGTTCTTTTTTTTAACTTAAATGTATAACTCAAACGCAGAGCGTTCATTTGGTGAACTGCACCTCTGAGATGAAGGCACCCTCTCCTTGCTGGCACTTTGCAACATACTCAGTATTTATTGCTCTTAGTTTTTGTAAACATTCTGTGCATACTCAAAAAGGATTTCTTCATTTTTTAAGTAAAGGATTCTGTACGTATCCATTAAACAGCACTGCAGTGTTCATTGTTTCAGGGTTTCACTCATTTTTATCTGTTTGCTCTATTGAGTTCTATGAGAAATGTGTTAAAAGTCTCCCTACAGGGATCCCTGGGTGGCGCAGCGGTTTGGCGCCTGCCTTTGGCCCAGGGCGCGATCCTGGAGACCCAGGATCGAATCCCACATCAGGCTCCCGGTGCATGGAGCCTGCTTCTCCCTCTGCCTATGTCTCTGCCTCTCTCTCTCTCTCTCTGTGACTATCATAAATAAATAAAAATTAAAAAAAAAAAAAAAGTCTCCCTACAAACACGAGTTTCTCAGTTTTACACTGTACATTTGTTGTTTCTTATGTGTATTTGTTCATATAGGTTTGGAATTGTTAGATTTTCCTGGCAAGTGGTTACATTATTACATCTCGCCCGTCTTTATGCCTAATAATGATGTTCATGTGTTACTTGGTGATTTGCCCATTTTCCCAATGGGAACGAGACCTCCTGGAGGACGGGGACCTGACCTGTTTGCTTCCTAGCCTAATGCCTGGCACTTAAGAGGTGTGCGGCAAATTTTGTTGGTGATAGGCCAACATGGTTGGGAAGTGTAGGAGTTGGGTCACTCCGAGGAGCTCAGTGTGGAGTGACATCAATCGAGGGGGAAGAGGCAATCGAGGAAAGCAGAAATGACTGTGAGGCTGGGTTAGATCTCCAACACTGAATTGCAATGCCTGATATTTTACTACCTTCTTGAGAGGAACAATAAACAAATACAAAGCAAAAACAAATACGTAATCATATATGATTGTTCAGAAATAAATGAGACTTTTCTTAAAAGGGGGAAAGAATATGAAAATGATATAGTGAAAGAAATGAACGTTTCTGGCCAAATTGGAGTCAAAGGCCTTCAAGCCTGAAACAACTGAAAAAAGCCAAACAATATTTGTAACAATATGTTTGAAGACACTGAACAGTAGATAACGAAAGAAGGCAAAACTGGAGAGGTGGGGAACACATGGGGGTGAGTCTCGTTGTCATCACCCAGCTTACTGCCTGGAGACTTTGCAGACTCGGCGAGGGAAGAGCACACTGGTGAAGCCTGGGCCTGTCTACCCGAGTTGAGGAGGAGTTGGCAGTGAGGAGGACAGAGCAGCTGTGGTTGATAGGATGGAGGAGTGAACTGCACAGAGTGAGAGCTCTGGAGACCTACAGAGGCTACCCCTCAAATCTTCAACTGAGTTCTGATTAGTGCATGTTTATAAGGGAACCACACAAGCTGGAGAGAGAGCCACCTAAAAGGAGACCAGGGAACAACCTTCAGAAGTTACATAGGGCTGAGAATAGTTCCTGGAATGGAATTTAAAGCAGTTAGATGTAGATCCTGGTCTCATGGCCACTTGTCACGCCCGTGTCACACTCCATATCACTGCTGTCAGCTAGCCAGTACCTAGGACCCCAGAACTGCTGTGACTCTGAAAGTGCCCTCCAATGCAGTCTTCAGCTCTAAGTGGCTCTGTGGGTGCCTGTGCATCAGAAATCAGTGCCACCACTGCTAGGGTGCTTGCAACCCAGACCTAGTGCCACAAGAGATCCCCCATGGCCACAACATCCCCTGAGGGAGAAAAAGTGATCAGGGGGGTCCTAGCAGGCTTTACCACCAAAGACCCCAACAGACCTTGAAACTAGAGACTAGCAGTCTTGACTTTTGAGGAATCCTAGTGTTTGCTGTGGCTGACCTCAGCTGTGGAGCTGCATGGAGTTCTAGGCCTTCCCTACAACTATAGCTGCCACATCCTTCTTAGCTTGCATTCTCACCCCACCCACAGGTGACGGTCTCTCCCCACCAAAACTGGACTGTAAGGTATGAAAAAAATGATTACATCAAATGCACAGATGTCAACACTAGGCTACAAGAAACAGCAAAAAATCAAGGAAACATGACACCACCAAGAGAACAGTTTTCCAGTAACCTACTCCATAGAAATGGAGATATATGAATTTCCAGACGAAGAAATCAAAATAATTGTTTTAAGGAAGCTCAGCAAGCTGCAAGAGAACACAGGTACACAATGAAATCAGGAAAAACATATGTGACGAAAATGAGTTTAATAGTAAAAAAAATAAAAAAATAAATAAAATAAAATAGAAATCCTGGAGCTGAAGAATAAATACAGTGAATGAAGTCAGTGGAGAGCATCAGTAGGAGGCTTGATCAAGCAGAAAAAAGAATTTGTAACCTAAAACATCACTTGAAATTATCCAGAGAAAAAAATGAAAAAGAGCGTAGAGAAAAAAAAAAAAAAAAAGAACGTAGAAAGCCTATGTGAATTATGGGACACTAGTAAGCAAAACAATATTTGTATTATGGGAGTTCCAGAAGGCAAAAGAAGATAAAGGGGAAAGAAAAATGATTTTTAAAAATAATGGTTGAAAACTTCCCAAAACTGCAGAGAGGTATGGTCATCCAAGTACATAAAGCTCATAGGTCCCATGGAGATTCAGCCCAGTGAAGACTTCACCAAGACATGTTATAATAAAACTGTTAAAAGTTTTATAAAAATTATTGTTATAAAGGAGAGAATTTTGAAAGTAACAGGAGAAACAAACTGATCTGATGAAAGAAAACTGCCATAAGGCTATCAATGGATTTACCAGCAGAGACCTTGCAGGCCAGGAGGGAATCAGATGATATATTCAAAGTGCTAAAAGAAAAAAAACTGTGAGACAATATTTTATCCAGCAAAGCTGTCCTTCAGAAACGAAGGACAGAGAAAGACAGTTCCAGAGAAACAAAAGTTGGGTGAGTTACCAGACCTGCCTTAGAAGAAATGCTAAAGAGAGTTCTTCAAGGTGAAATGGAAGGACATTAATTAGTAACATAAAAATATATGAAAGTATAAAACTAACTGGTAAAGGTAAGTATATAGTTATGTCAGAATACTTCTATTGTAATGGTGGCGTGTAAATCACTAGTTTAAAAGACAAAATTAGTAAAAATAACTTGCTACAATAATCTGTTAATGGTTACAAAACACTAAAAGATGTAAATTGTGACAAAAAACCAATGGGGGGATAGTAAGAAGAGTTTTTGTATGTGATTGGAGTAAAGCTGTTTCAACTTAAAATAGATTGTCATTTAACATAAATGTTTTTAAGTGTTTTATGTAGTCTTCATGGTAACCACAAAGCACAATGTGCAGAAGATTAAAAGAATTAAAGGATACCACAATGGAGAATCATCAAATCACAAAAGAAGAAAGCAGGAGAAAGAAACAAAGAAACTGTAAAACAGCCAGAAAAGAAGATGGCGATAAGTCTTTACCTATTAACAATTACTTTAAATATGAAGGACTAAGTTCTCCTATCAAAAGACACAGAATACTGAATGTATTAAAAAAAAATACACATATGCTGCCCACAAGAGACTCACTTCAACTTTAAGGATACATGTAGGCTGAAAGTGAAGGAATGGGAAAAAAACATTCCATGCTGATGGTAACCAAAAGAGCAGGAGTAGCTATATTTATACAAAAGTAAAAAAAAAATGTAATGAGACAAAGATGATCATTCTATAATGACATGCAATTGATTAATCAAGAGAATATAACAGATTATAATGTGATCCCAGAATAAATAAAATCTTAAAAAAGAGAATATAGCAATTGTGCAGACATATGTACCTTGCATTGGAACTCCTAAGTGTATGAGGTGAGAGTATTAGCAGATCTGAAAGCAGAAATATACAGCAACACAATAATAGTAGGGATCTACAATACTTCACTTTTTTCTTTTTTAGGATTTTACTTATTTATTCATGGAGACACAGAGAGAGAGAGAGAGAGAGAGAGAGAGAGAGAGAGAGGCAGAGACACAGGCAGAGGGAGAAGCAGGCTCCATGCAGGGAGCCCGACGTGGGACTTGATCCTGGGACCCCGGGATCCCGCCCCGGGCCTAAGGCAGAAGCTCAACCACTGAGCCACCGGGGCGTCCCAGCACTTCACTTTCAACATGGGTATATCATCCAGACAGAAACTCATTAGGGATATATCGGGCTTGAGCTACGCTTTAGACCAAATGGGCTTGATAGACATATGTAGAGCTTATCACCCAACAGCAGCAAAATACATCTAAGCACACACAAAGCATTCTCCGTGATAGATCATACATTAAGTCACAAAACACATCTTGATGCATTAAGAAGACTGAAATCATATCAAGTATCCTTTCTGAACACAGTGATAGGAAACCAGAAGTTAGTAATGGGAAGAAAGCTAGGAAATTCACAAACATGGAAATTAAAACAATATGTTCCTGAACCACCAATCGGTCAAGGAAGAAATCAAGAGGGAAATCTAAAGTATCTTGGAACGTATGACAAGGGAAACACAACATATCAAGACTTACGGGATGCAGCCAAAGCAGTCCTAACAGGGCAGTAAAAACGCCCAACGTAGGGAAAAAAGAAAGCTCTACAGTAAACAACCTATCCTTATACCTCAAGGAACTAGAAAAAGAAGAAACAAGCCCAGTTAGCAGAAGGAAGGAAGATCAGAGCAAAAATAAATGAAATAGACATCAAAAAGCCAATAAAAAAGATTAATGTAACTAATAGCTATTTTTTACAAAAAAACCTAATGGCTATTTTTTAAAAAAGGTAAAATTGACAACATCTGTAAAATATGAAAAGAAAAAAGTATTCACCTAAAAATCTATACTCAGAAAGTGTCTTTAAAAACCAGAGGTAAGGGGATCCCTGGGTGGCTCAGCGGTTTCGCGCCTGCCTTTGGCCCAAGGTGTGATCCTGGAGACCCGGGATCGAGTCCCACGTCGGGCTCCCGGTGCATGGAGCCTGCTTCTCCCTCTGCCTGTGTCTCTGCCTCTCTCTCTCTCTCTCTGTATCATAAATAAAAATAAATCTTAAAAAAAACCCGGAGGTAAAATATACAAAATATACAAAATTTGAAGGAGTCTGACTCAGGCTACAGGAAACTTGGGAGGCAGCCGTTCAGGTAGAAGAAAGCGGTGCCCGGTGCAGATCCCAAGTCTGCAGAAAATAGAGAGGAGCCCCAGAGAGGGCGACAACGTGAGCAAATGTGAAAGACTTTTTAAGATATTTGAATCTCTTCAAGAGATCATTGGCTGTTCAGAGAGACGAGACCGGTGGGAATCACAAGACTTCCCGTTGAGATGCCAGCTCCCTCCGGGTTGGGACGGTGGCTTCAGGGCACTCGCAACCAGAGTCCCAGCGGGAGTGCTTCGGAGAGGGACACCCTCATGGTAAAACGTGGATGGAAATGCAAAGGAACCAAAATACCTAAAAGCCACTTTGGAAGAGCAGTGCAAAAAATAAAAATAAAAAAATAAAATTTAAAAAAAGGAAAAGCAGTGCGGTGTCAGAAGGTGGACGCTGCGTCACCTGAGGACGGTAGTTCAGCCAGTGTGGTGCTGCTCGGAAGGAGGTGACGCAGATGAACGGGATGAAAGGAGCCCAGCGTCAGAGCCGCAGACGTGAGGCCAGCTGACTTGACACAGGTGTAGTGTTCCTGGAGCAGGTGACGAGCCACATGGTAGAACAAAGGAAAACCGTGGCCCCCTACTTCACTCTATATACAGAAATTAGCTCAAAATGCACCGTAGACCTAAATGTGAGAGTCAAAATGATACAGCTTTTAGGGGAAAAAAAAAAAAAAAGTCTTTGTGACTTTGAGTTAGGCAAAGAATTCTCAGAAGTGATGTCAAAGTGTAATCCATACAAGAAATTAATACATTTTGTTAAAACGAAGAACTTTTGTTCTTTGATATCGTTCAGAAAATGGAAATACGAATGAGATCCCGAGTGCAAATGTCTGCAAATCACATATCTGATAAAGGGCTTCGTATCCAGAGTATGCAGAGAACTCTCAATACTCAAGAAAGCCAACAACGGGGGAAAAAAAGGCGGGGCGAGGGGGGGGGGACGCTCTGGATAGACACTTGCCCCGGTGAGGATGCGTGGATGGAGGGAGGAGGCGCTGAGCATCACGCCTTGTGACGCCACTAACTACTCTGTCTGGGAAGAGCTGCTTTTCCAAGTCCTGACGACTTCGGCTTTGCTTTTACACAGAACAGTGCACTTCTGGCACTTCCAGCACCAAAAGGGGTGGGTGTTCCCCACCTCGAGCAGTTCTCTGGGACTCCGGCTGGGTGTCCTACAATTTTATGCAACCCTGACGCTCTTAACGGGGGGCAGCGTCAGATCCCACGGGTGAAGGACTCAATCCCACAAAACTGCCCCCCGACTTTGGTGCCAACAGCGAGGAGAAAGGTCCCCAAGTTACCCGCAGCTTCTGTCATCTTTGCCTACAAGTGAGGGGCTCCCACAACCGCCTCCTCGGGTTTGATTAATTTTCCAGAGCAGCTTACAGAACTCAGGGACACACGTTTGCCGACTTCTTGTGTAATAAGTGACGTGATAAAGGATGCAGATGAAGGCACAGATGAAGAGACACAGAGGGAGGGTCTGGGAGAGGCCCAGGCGAGGCGGGAGCTTCTGTCCCTGCGGAGTTGGTGGGTCACGCTCCCCGCGTGTGGACGGGTTACCCACCTGGAGGCTCCTCGAACCCGGTACTATTGGGATTTCATGGGCCTTCCTCACGTAGGCGTGATCCAATTATCGGTCTGTTTCCAGCCCCTCCCCACTCTGGAGGATGGGGCAGGCTCAGAGTCCCAAGCTTGCAATCACGGGTGAGCAGCCCCCACCTGGGAGCCCACGGGAGTCTCACCCTTGGAAGGAAAGATGCCCCCAGGGCACCCCAAGGGTGTCGGGAGTGCTCCGCCGGGAACCAGGCAGAGATGGCCACGCAGCCTGCACAGCAGCAGACCCATGACCGTAGCCGGGCCCTACTCCCCGGGGGGAGGGCCGGAGGCCTCCGCTCTCCTCAGCCCCGGCTTGCAGCCCCGCAGCCCCGCAGAGCCGCACGCGGTTTGCTGGAGGCCAAGGGTGCCCCTGAAGGCCCCCGAGCCTGCTGCCCACCGCCTCTCCTCCGCCTCTCCTAGCCCTGTCGGGGACCAAGTAAAACACATTTGCCACATTTTATGAGTTCATCTGAAGTTGACGTGATTATGTAAAAATTCAATGTCCAGTGAAATCATCTCCCCCCCCCCACCCCCGGCCTCCGCCCGGCGCACGGTTAAAAAAGTCTTTTAAAAAACTGTTTTTCACTTAACATCTTTGCATTTGGGGGAAACATCTTAAGCTTTCGTTGTATGTCTTTGTATTCTCTGATTTTTTGTTGTTGTTGTTGAATCTCTACCTAGCACATTAGTTATATTTTAAAATGGTCTTTGAAGCCGAGGAATGTGCGTGATTGCGTCGTTCGTGAAGCATCTGCCCCGCTGACAAAAGCCGTGTGTCCTGCAGGATCCCGGGAAGCTGATTGAAATCGAATGCCTGGAGTACGAACTAGAAGCTTTAAGACTCGAGAGTAAAGTTAAAATGTACGTCCGAGCAGCTGTTGAGGTAAGTCCCTGAGCAGGAGTCAGCGACTCGGAGCGGTTTCCACGTGTCCTGGAAGCTGCTGGCTCCCGGGAGGCGGGGACACGAGGCCAGCGCCCCAGTCTGCGGGTTCGCACCTGTGACACGGCCTCTCTGGTGGGAGCCGCACCAGGACTAGCTGCCGCCCCCCACGGCGTCCCAGGCCCGTCAGGGTCCTGCAGCCTGTGTGCGGGGCTGGAAGGGGGGCGGGGGAGCCCCTGGGGAGCCCTCCTGCCGCCCGTGTGCAGCTGCTCTTCCCCTCGCCAACGTGCACGCTGACGGCACTTGCCGTTGGTCAGGGCCTCCGTGTCCCCGTCGTGGCTCTTTGCCCCCGTGACTCTTGTCCAGGAAGGCAGGAGTGGCCTGCCCGGCGTGGGGCCATCCGCCTCGCTGGGCCTGGGGGCGGGGTAAGGTCACTGCCAGGGACGGGGGCCAGGGGGTTCCCGGGGCGAGCAGAGGAGGGTCGCCAGAGGGGGTTGGGCATACAGGCACCCCGGGGGTCCATGGGGAGGGGCGAGGAGCCCGGGGAGGCCAGGTCCCGAGGGCTCACACTGGGTCGTGAGCACAGGGCCCGGAGCAGGGGGTTGTGTGAGCTCAGGGTCCGGAAGCAGGGGTGCGAGCTCGGCCCACTGCCCCTCCCGTCTGCTTACTTCACGCGGTAGGATTTGGCCCAGCAGCCCTGGCCAGAGAAGGAATCCAGAGAGTATTTTAGACGAGTCTTGAATGAGGATTTTGCAGCTTAAAAAAAAAATCTGTTGAAACAGTCACGGTGGCCCCTGTGGATTTGGAGGCCGGTGCGGTAGGATGAGCTCAGGCGCCTCCGGGTTCCAGGGATCTGCCGTCCAGGCTCCGTCCCCACACCCGTGGCTTCCCGTGCCCCCTTGCACTGGCGCGTGTGGCTGCCGGCATGGACCTGTCTGGCTCCTGGCAGAGCCTGTCCAGGGGCGTAGGCAGCGGTTGGCGGAGCCCACCGGGCCACGTTCGAGCAGAGGAGGCAGGGGTGCACGGGGCCCCTGTGCTGCTGCCCCCGGGGCCCATTCACCAGCAGCACAACAGATGCCCTGGGGGTGGCGGCAGCCAGAGGCCGCGGGATGTGGGCGAGCTCAGGCCCGCTGGCAGCCCCGGTGGGCTCTGAGGAAGCGTGGGGCTGGTAACAGGGTCCACGGATCCTCAGATGTGGGGCCGGAGCCTGTCCGGTGGGAGGCGCGCATAGCACAGAGCAGAGGTGTTCCAGGGGTGCTCCCCGGCCCCAGGGCGCAGTGAGCAGATAAGCCGGAGAAATGCTGGTGGAGTCAATTCATGGAAGAGAAGCGTGTCCCTGGGTGTGCAGAGCCCGTTCTAGGCCCTTTACGGAGGCGTCGAATACACAGCAGGGCCTTCCGGAGACGCTGCCCCGGCCAGACCCGCCCTGGCGCACCGGCTGCCTCCTGACCCTCCAGCCCCAGGGCGGTGCGTGCTCCTCACCTCCCGTCCTCACGGACCGGCCCGTGTGTTTTGTGCAGACGCAGCTGAATCTAGTGCAGAGGCTTGACGTCGCGCTACAGCGAGCCGTGCGCCTCGGCGACCCCAGGCTCATCCACGTGGTGTGCACCACGCAGTGGAACACGTGTCTCCCTTTGCTCCAGCACAACCTGCGCTACCACCTGCGGAAGCCGCTGACCAACATCGCGGACATCCTGGAGAAGGTGGACAGGTAGCTGCCCTCCAGGGGGCCGCTCGGGCGGGAGCGGCCTGGCGCGGAACCCTCCAGCACCGGGGACACGAGGCCATCTGACTCGGGCCCCAAGCAGCCGTGCCAGCAGGAAAGTCCCCCTGCGTCAGAGGCCGGGAGTGTGCCCGGGGCGGGGCCGGGTGGGCCTCCTCAGCCGCTGACAGGCTCTCAGGGCAGCCCGGCCCCGCCGAGCCGCGAGCCTGCAGGCGCACCCCCAGCAGCGGGAACCCCTTCGGGTCGCCTGACGGCCGGCGCCTGCACACGGGGTCTGTGCTCCACCAGCCACCGTGGGGGGCCCGCAGGCCGGGAAGCCAGCGCCCATCACCTGGTGCCTGGAACACTCCGGGGTCAGTGCTGAGGCGACACCCGCCTTCTGTGCTCACTGCGTCGGAGGCATACATCACGCACTTGTGAGCGCCTACCCGGGGCCAGGAGCCACGCCGGCCTGGACACACACAGCAAGGGTGTGCAGCCAAGTGCCTGCACCCACGCCTGCCCCTGCGCCCCAGTCTCCACCTGCACCCACACCTGCTCCTGTGCCCCCGTCTCTACCCGCACTCCCATCTCCACCTGCACCCATGACTGCCCCTGTGCCCATCTCCACCTGCACCCCCATCTCCACCTGCACCCATGCCTGCCCCTGCACCCCCGTCTCCACCCGCACTCCCGTCTCCACCTGCCCCCCCCCGTCTCCGCCTGCACCCACACCTACATCTGCACTCTGCACAGTAGGCTGGTCGTGTTAAGTGCTAAGAAGGCAGTGAAGCAGGGAGGGAGGGGCAGAGGATGCTGTTTAGGCAGAGTGGTCCTGGTTGGTCCCTGAGAAGCCCACTTCCTGTTGGAGTCCAGGCAGAGGGGACGGCCTGGGGGCTAGGGGGTGGCGCCCCAGGAGCAGAGCCCTGTGTCCACCCTGAAGGGGGCTTGTGAAGGCCCCTCCCTTCAGGACAGGGGTTCTGCTAGGGGGTCATCAGAGGACCTGGCATGGAGGAGGGGTGTTCGGTGGTCAGATGGCTGCTCTGCGGCTGTTGAGAACAGCCTGAGACAGAGCTGGCACGGCGTGCAGGTGACACGGTGGCCTGGAAGCCAGCGGGGCCCAGAGGACGGATCCGAAGGAGGCAGGCGGCACACAACCCTGGCTTGAGAGGCTGTGGGAATTGTGTCTGGAGCTCGCAGGGATCTTCAGGGAGGTCACCTGGGCTCCGGACAGGGCGCCAGGCAACCGGGAGGGTGGGGCGGGGTTCCAGTGCTGGGGGGAGCGGGCTGTGCGGGGAGGACGGTCGGCAGCGGGTGCGGGTGGGCGGCCGGCGGCTGGAGGTTGTGCGGGCCGCCTCCCCGGGCCTCCTCATTTCCTTTTTTTTTTTAAATTGGAGTTCGATTTGCCAACATAGATTATCACACCCGTGCTCATCCCGTCACGTGCCCCCTCAGTGCCCGTCACCCAGTCACCCCAACCCCCGCCTCATTTCCATCAGTTCTTTGTGTTGCAGATTGTCTATAATTCTTTCTTGTCTTTGGCCTGTTTTTAACCTTAAGGACTTTATTTCCCATTTCCCAATCTGTCCTATTAGTTTGTATCCACCTTTGCCAGAGCTTTGAAGACTACTTGCCGCTCCCCTTTCTCTCCCGTAATTCTGTCCTGATGACGTTGAGGCGTGGAACACAGACCACGTGTGTGAACACCTGGTCTGCCGACGGGTCCTCGAACCCAGACGGCGTCGTGCTGTGTCTCTGGAGACGGTCACGTGCCTTGTCTCCTTTGTTCTTTGCCGCAAACTATGCGGAGTTTCGGGGGTCAAGCCAGCCTTGCCCTGTGCACACGGCCTGGGGTAGCCACGTTGCAGCGTGCTGCCCGCTTAGGGCCTGGGGTCGTGTCGCAGCGTTCTGTGTGTCTGGTGACGGGGACGCTGGCCTGCCAGGGTCGGACGGCACATCAGGCTGACTTTATAAATGCTTTGGGAGCTGGGCAGCCTCTTTCTCCCTTGCTTTCTGAAGGACTCTGCAGATATTGGTGTTTTTCCGTACATGGTTGATAGAACCCGGTGGAATGCTCTGGGCCTGGGGACTATTCCCATGGGGAGGCCCAGGCGGCCACAGCCCCATGGTATGTTGACGGGAGGGAGTCCTGGTGGCGGCCGGGGCATCGCCCGCCTGTGCCGAAGGGGTCTGGCCTTCCGTCCCCAGTGGGCCACGCTCATCCCGGCAAGCGCCCGAGGGGACGGCCTCCGGCTCGAGCAGGCTGGCCTCTCACGCCCCGTGGATAATCAGCCTCGCTCTGTGTGGTTCCAGACGCCGTGCCTGCATGTTTGGGGTCGTGTCTGCCCCCTTAGCCTCCTGCCCCCCCCGCCCGGAGGCCCCATGTGTGGCAGCTGCACAGCCTCTCCGCTCCCTACTTTTACTCTCCGCCCCCCACCGTGCATCTTCAAGTTAAAGCCTGGAGCGTGGCTTGACGCGGGCGTCTGGTGGGCATCCGCCGTCCTCCTTTCATCTACTGGGACCATCTGTGCGGTGGCTGGAGCTCCAGCCCCTCCGCCGCCGCGTTGCGCTTGTCTTCAACCTCATTTCTTTCTGCTCGTCCCTTCTGCTTCCTGCTGCTCCTTCCCTGCCTTCCTTGAGGTTAATTTTTAGAATCCTGCTCCATTTCCTCCACTGGCTTCTTTGTTTCTCGGCTGCACCTCCTGGGGCGGGCAGGGGGGTGTCGATCGAGGGCCAGTAGCACGGGTCGTCAGGCGGCGGGGTGCGCGGGGTCAGCTGCACGCCCCCCCCACGCCCCAGGGTAGAGCCTTGCCCGCTTCCCCCCTCACCGCGCCCACGCCTTCCCGCGCTTGTGCTCGTGGGTTTCACGTCCAGGCAGACGCATCCTCCACGTACGTGGATCCACCTCCCCTCCAGGGCTGTCATCTGCTCTGAGCAGCCAGCGGTTTGATTGTTGTCTTTAAGAAAATCACAGAGGAAAACAGTAGTTCTACCTCGTTTGCTGATCCCGCAGGCTCTTTCCTTCCCACACGTCCCAGTTCTCTCTCACCTGCTTTATTTCAACCCCAAACCTTCCTGCTGGAGATGAACTCTTCCTGTTGTCCTGGAAAGGCCTTTCCCTCACCCTCATCCTTGAAGCCTGTTGCCACCGGCTACTGGGTTCTGGGTTCCTAGACGTTGTTCTGCAGACGTGGGTAAGAGGCCGCTGTGCTCGGCGAGGCTGCGCCCCATGCCGGGGGGTCCCCACGCAGGCTGCGGTCCTGCCGCTCCTTCTGTTTTCAGAGTCCCGACTGGGGTTTTCCCTGGAGCCTTTAGAAACTCCTCCACGGGTCTGCTGGGACGCTCAGACGCGGACGGGGCCTCTCATGAGCCATTCCGCCGGGCGGCCGCCTCCTGGGACTCGAGCTGCGCACACGCCCTGAGTCCTGCCCGCAGGTCCCGAGCCTCTGCGCGTGTCTACCGTCTTGCTCGTGCAACCTGCGCTCCGGCGGGCGATCTCTGGGCTCGCTGGCTCCCCGTCCCCGGCCTGCTGTGAGCCGTGAGCCCCGAGCAGCAGCTTCCCAACGCCGCATATTCTGATTCCGAGCCCTGGCCTCCTGAGAGTCCACACCTGTTCTGTCCTTACTGTTGTCTTCCGCAGGTTTGTGAACACGTTTTGTGTTGCAGCATCCGTGTTGAAGGACTTCTCTGGTAAACCCAACATCTGTTCCTTCCCATATCCTGATGCTGGGTCGCATTCTTCTCTTCCCTTGCACGTCTAGTGTTACCGTGGTGTGCGGGGCGTCGTGGGAGATGCGCCAAGAGTGCTTGGCCCCCGCCCTCTTCATTCGTGTTGTAGTAGCTGTTGAGTTAACTACGTCTGGTGATGAGCAGGCTCTTGCCCATGCGGTCTCCGTCCCAGGCTGTGCTCCCGTCTCGCCCCCCTGGCTCAGCAGCCCCTGCTCTGTCCCCGGTGGGGGCCACAATCACGGGCTCCCCCCTCCCGACCCTCCAGGGGCTGCAGCCTCGTGCTGCCCAGAGCCCCGTGCTGGTAAAGCTGGTGTATCTGGCTCAGGTGGATGGTGGTTACGTGTGGCAGAGTCACTTCCCACGGCTGGAAGTAGAAGTTAAGCCCGAGATTTTCTCACTTCTATGTCCTTGTCGGCTGGTTCCGTTCCTCTGCTCCGGGAGGTCTGGGTCTGCTCACGGGAGTCACTGCCTCCTCGAGTGAGCTGTCTGCCGGGCTGCTCCTGACATGGGCTCTCCTCCCCCGGCGTGTGCTGCTGGCTTGCCTCGGCCGGTTCTTCAGCTCGGCCAGCCCTGGGCGGGTCTCCCGCGGTGGGGTCTCCTCCGGGCCTGTGACTCAGTGCAGGGCCTGTCCCAGAAACGTGGCGCATTCTGGGCAGAGTCTGTGGGAGCTGGTTCCCTGGCAAGTGTGGACCTCCCCCGGCACTAACCAGGGACGGCTCACGGGTGCGGGTGAAGCCACAGGCACTCCCCTGTCCCTGAGGTCACAGGCACGGACACCTCCATCTGCACTCAGTTGGTTCACGGGTCCTGCAGAACTTGGATTCGGCCAAATTGGTCGGGTTTGCTAATGCTGGTTCCCAGGACGGTGGCCATGACGTGGGGTCTCCCTCAGCCAGGCAGGGGCGAGCGCCTGTGGGGCGGTGGGTGGGACGGCACTGATGGACAGAGATGGCGGCGGCAGCATTGCAAGCTTC
Source organism: Canis lupus dingo (assembly GCF_003254725.2). NCBI lineage: Eukaryota > Metazoa > Chordata > Mammalia > Carnivora > Canidae > Canis > Canis lupus. The sequence continues at coordinate 40,846,963 of NC_064270.1, read as the reverse complement.
CATGTCCGCTGGGCCCTCCACCAGCAGGTCTCACTGGCACGTCCCCAGTCTGCTGACCTGCTGCTCCTCAGCCCCGGAGCCCCGGTCCTAGCCGCTCTGCAGGGACCTCCCTGCTCCTCCTCGCTGGGAGTCCCCCAGGCCAGACCGGGGGAGCTGAGGATGCCGGGAAGCCCAGGCGGCAAGAGGGTCTCGCCCGGGGCCTGTGTAGCAGCACGCTGTCCCTCCGCAGCCTCATGGTCCTGCTCCGCTGCCAAGTGCACATGGAGATGGCTCACATCGACGAGGACGAGGACCGGCTGGAGCCGGCCATGCAGCACTTGCAGAAGGCCATGCTCCTGGACAGCCTCGGCCTCTACCAGGACAAGCTCACAATGGCCTTCAACCGGCTGCACCTGTGCACCATGCAGTACCAGTCCCCCGAGCGCGCGGAGGACCAGGCCATCATGGCCATCGAGCAGGTGCCGTCATGGCCTCTGTGTGGGACAGCCCGGGGCGGTGTCGCCTCAGACGGCGTAACAGCCTACTCTCCATACCTTCTCTTCCTGTTGCAGGCAAAAAAAGCCATCCCGAAGGATAGCGTCAGGAAGAAGCGGGCTCTCCTGGTGAACGCGGGCCTGGCGCTAGCCCCCGACACCTTCCAGATCGTGCTCGACAGCGAGAACGAGGCCAAAGGTACAGAGCGCCCTCACTCCCGGAGCCCAGAAGGTTCTGCTCACGAACCGCCCCGAGCCTCACGTCCTCGGGAAGCAGACCCCCCGCCCGACATGTGGGGACCGTGCTGCGCCCCGCCTGAGGTCTGCACCCGCTGTGCAGCCCTTGTGCAGGCCTTGATGTATGGTCTGGGTCTCCGCGCGGCCGCCGTCACCCGGGACCCCGTCACCGCAGGACGGACCATCACGGTCTGGAGGCCCGGGGCCCAGATGAGGTGTCGGCGGGGCGGGGAGCAACCCCTGAGCCCGGGCAGAGCGCGGCCCTGCCCCTTTGGCTTACAGCCGGTGGTCTTCTCCGGGTCTTCACAGCATCTTCCCTCTGTACCTGTTTCTCTGGGTCCAGAGTTGCCCCTTTTAAGGACGTCTATCGTAATGGATCAGGATCCACCCTAATGATCTCACTGTAACTGGATTGTCCCAGTAGAGACCCAAGTAAGGTTGCATCGTGAGGTTCTGGGCTTAGGGCTCCATCAGACCTTTCCGGGGACACTGATCCGCCGAGCGCATCACGTCCTTGTGGACGGCCAGTCTGTGCCCAGCTGGGGCCCCACCACGGCCACCCCAGGGCTCTGCATCCCCAGGTGTCACGCCCTAGCGGTGGGGGCGGATGGCCTGGGACGTGGCCCTCCGTCGGCCTTCGGGCTCATCTGAGGTGTGGTGGTGCCACCGCGGGTTTCCACGTTGCCCAGCCGGTGTCGGGCTGTGGCGGCAGTGCTGACGTGCTCCCACCAGCAAGCTGGCTGCCCGCCTGCAGTAGCCCAGCTGGAGACGGCCTCGTGGCCCCGCATGGTGAGGGTCTTCCGGGGGCTCTGAGGGCCGGCTCCTGGAGGGGCTGGCATGTTGGCTGAGGGGAGCTGCTTGTGTCGCACGCCCTGCACGACTGTGCTGGGCAGCCGGTGCCTGGAGCGGCCGGGCTCTCGTAGTCTGTGCTTTCCTCGCCAGCAGGAGCCTCTGGCACCAGGCAGACCAAGGGGCTGGGCCACGGGGTGGGGGGGCGTCGAGCAGGGCCCGCCAGGCGCACTGCCCCATGGAGACGCAGCTCCGCCCGGCCTGGGGTCCCTCACCGTCAGCCTCAGCCTTGCGTTTCCATTTCCACCCTCAGTTTCCACGGGGAAAATCAGGGGCCGGTTCACCTACCTGTTCGCGAAGGCGCGGCACCACATCATCAGCGTGGACAAAGCCGCTGGGCATTTGCGGCGTCTGGGGAACAAGAACGACAAGGAGAGGTGGGTGGGTGGCGCCTGACCCGGGGACAAGACGGGTGCGGGGCAGACGGCGGGGGGAGCGCGGGTGCCTGCCACGACCCGGGAGCACCGTGGCCCGCGCAGCAGCAGCAGGGCTCTGGGCCGCTCCCGCCTCACCCACTCCTCGCGTCCGCGCTTCCCTGTCCCGTGAGCAGGATCCAGATCTGGGCGGAGCTCGCCAAAGTGGCGCGGAAGCAGGGAGTGTGGGATGTTTGCCGGGCCGCCAGCCGCTTCTGCCTCCTGTACGACGACGTCAAGGTGAAGAAGCCCACGTGGCTGAAGAAAGGTACGGGGTGTGGCCGCGCGTGTGCAGCTCGGGGCTTTGGCCTCCCCGGAACCGGAGCCGAGGGGCCGTGGGGCCGTCAGCTCAGGGTGGCCGGGGGCGGGCGCCTGTGCCCGAGCCCAGCTCAGCGGGGCCCATCGGGCCCTCCGTGCAGCGGCCGCTCTCGCCGTGTCTGCTGGCCCTCCGGTCCCCTGAGGTCGTCAGGGGCTCAGCGCAGGCACCTGCCGTGAGCAGGGAAATGGGCCTGGGCCGCTGCGTGGGAGCCTGGGGGCAGAGGGTGGAGCGCAGGGCTGACTGTGAAGGCGGGCCCCTCAGGAGTCGGGGGCAGCCAGTTCCCCGCGTTGGCACAGGGTCTGGGACGGCTCGGGGCAGCTCTGGAGGGGCCGCGGTCTAGTGGACTGTGAGGACACGGGGACGCGCAGGGGCCCCACGGCCGGGCATGGGGCTGTCGGGCCGCTGGGCGCAGGGGGGCTGGGGCCGCTGGGCACAGGGGTGTTGGGGCTACTGGGCACCGGGGGGGGGCTGGGGCCGGGGCCTCTGGGCATGAGGTTGCTACAGGCTGGGCAGGGCCAGGGCTTCTCGGGTGCAGAAGTGCAGGAGGAAAAGCCACGACTGTGTCAGGAACGTCCTCAGCTGACCTGGGGCCGCCTTAGCCGTCCTCCCCCGGGGCCCAGCCCACCGTCCTGGGCAGAAGGCCCACCTCCAAGACCAGCACGACCCCACAGCTGGGGTGGGCCAGGACCCCTGTGCTTTGTTTGCCGGGAAAGCCGAGCATGTCTGGCCGAGGCTGCACCGTGGCTCTTTCCCTCAGGGAGGAAGAAGGGCGGAGACAGCTCGGCCCAGGACTCCCGGGGCCCGTCGGAGGTCCCCCTGCAGAAGCAGGTGTCGTCCAGCCTGCTCCGGAAGTTCGCGGAGGTGGGGTTCATCAGTGCAGAGGTGCGCCCCTGTCTGCAGCGTGCGCCCAGCGGGCACCCCGACACGGTCTCCGGGAACGGCAGTGCGGGGGGGGGGGTGGCGCTTTCCTGGGCTCACGAATGTGTCGCGATGATCTCATATTCCTTAGAAGTCATTTCTGAATCCCGAACCCTAAGTCTGGAGGTACCACAAGGTGACCGTTGCTGCGTGTGGGGGTGTTTGCGTCGGTGTGGGCTTCGACGGCACCTTTAGCGAGGTGTAGTAGGGAGGAGGGCTGGGAGTTCCAGGGACCGGCCCCCGGGGCCTTCCCGGGCATCACGGCTGCCGCCGGAGTGAGCACAGGGGACCCCAAGCTCCATCTCAGCCACGCACCTGCACCCGCACCCAGGGAGGGGATACGTGGTGACGTTTGTCACTTCATGGTTCCTGGAGCCGCTTCCCATGGTTTCTCTTGGGGTCAGTGGGGAAACCCGAATGATTCGGTCAGGGTCTGCCGAGTGCCTCCCGAGGGCGGGCCCGGTGCTGTGAGCTGGGGACACGGTGGTGACGGCGCGGAGCCCTGTGCTGGGGAGCAGGCAGCCAGGAGCGGCAGGGCCGTGGGCCCCGCTGTGAGCAGCCCTGCCCGCCCACGCCGGCGCGCCCAAGAGCAGTCAGTGTCTCCACACACTGGCGGAGTGACCGGGGGCGGGGGTGGCGCTGGCCAGGCACTTGGTGCCGTCGAGAAGTGAGCGTGTCTGAGCCAGGGGCCGACCAGGCTGGTGCTCCTGGCAGGGCCTTCTCTCCCCGAGACACAGCCTTTATGGGTGAGACGCGAGCAGGGGGCGGCGGGGAGGATGCTCGAGGCTGGGGAGACCGTGGCTTCCTCCCGGGGCCCGCCACCTCCCGCCTGGCGCCCGGGCCCTCTCCTGCGACCGCTCCTGCCGCGCCCTTCCTTCCCAGGCCACCGTGCACCTGCTGCGGTCGGAAGGTGTGGAGCTAAATGACCGTCCGCAGCCCCCCGAGGACCTGAGCCAGCACTCGGCTGGCTACACACTCGAGTCCCCGGAGGACAACACGCAGTGGATCACATACCAGTAGGTGGCCTGCCGGGGCCCGGGCGACCCCGCAGCTGTGGGGGCAGCAGGGTGCAGGCTCAGGGTGGCCGTGCGCAGCCCAGGGCCGCGGTTGGCGCCGTGTGCCTGGAAGCACAGATGTGTCTGGTGTGTTTGACTTCGAACTGCCTCCTTCCGGTGGGTCTGTTATTAGTGCAAATGGGAGACGAGGAGGTGGTGTTAGTGGCGGGCGTGTGCGGGGGGCGCGCTCTGTGTGCTCCGAGGACGGCTCCTCACGGGACCTGCCGCGGGGCCAGGAGGCAGCCGCGGTCGCAGGGACAGCCCCGTGCAGGGGCCTCTTCCTGGCCCCAGACGCCGCAGGCCGCTGGCAGAGGTCACGTTTGTGCCTTTGATGCCCGTTTGGGGGGGGGCGTCCCTTCAGGGGAAGCCTGAGGGGGCGTTGCTCCGCAGGACCTGGATCGAGGGACTGTCGCAGAGCGCCATGAGCTGCTGGCTGCGGTCCGCCGAGATCGGACGAGAGATCCAGGAGAGCTGGATCGTGCAGAATGCAGTGGTCTACGTCCTGAACCACAACCACCACCTCATCGTGGCCGGGAGGCAGAAGGAGCTCGTGAACACCTTGGACCACCTCCTGAGCATCGTCAAGGCCACGGGCCACAGCGGGTAGGTGCGCCCAGCCCCACGGAGGCTCCATCCGCTGCCCCGAGACCGCTCCCTGCGGGGAGGGCTGGGACTGCCGTTGGCCGGTGTCTGGCGGTGGCGGGGACGTGGGGGGCTGCTCAGGCCGTCCCTGGCTCTTTGCTGCCCTGCACCCCCAGCGGTGCTCACCCTCCCGCACACAGCCCCGCCCCTGCCCCGCAGCGGCCCTGCGTGGATCCCGCCAACCTCACTGTTCCAGACAGAAGGATTTTGAGGAAGGTTTGCTGAGACTTGGGAAATGGGAGGGGACAGGACCCTCTATACGAACCTCACTCGGGTTCCGCGTGGGGTTGAGACGCTTCATCTGTGATTTCTTATCCGGTGGGTGTGAGTCTGTGAGAGACGACGCTCTCGTGAGCTGAGGCAGACCTTGGAAACATCCGGTCGGCCGAAGCTTCCCTGACGAGGATGACGTTTTAGAGCTCTCCTTTTTGTTGTTGTTGGTTTGGGTTTTAGTCTGAATGATAAGATTTTATTTTTATTTATTTTTATTTTTTATTTATTTTTATTTTTATTTATTTATTTATTTATTTTTATTTATGATAGTCACAGAGAGAGAGAGAGAGAGGCAGAGACACAGGCAGAGGGAGAAGCAGGCTCCATGCACCGGGAGCCCGACGTGGGATTCGATCCCGGGTCTCCAGGATCGCGCCCTGGGCCAAAGGCAGGCGCCAAACCGCTGCGCCACCCAGGGATCCCAAGATTTTATTTTTAAAAAATAATTTATTTATTCACGAGAGAGAGAGGCAGAGACCCAGGCAGAGGGAGAAGCAGACTCCCTGCGGGGAGCCCGATGCAGGACTCGATCCCGGGACCTCGGGGTCCCGCCCTGAGCTGAAGGCAGGTGCTCAACTGCTGAGCCCCCCCTAGGCATCCCCTGAATGATAAGATTTTAGGTTTTTGCATCAGGTACTGAGGCAGAGACGCCGTGGTGGGTCAGGGCGCAGCAGTGCTTTTGTGGATTTTTGTGACAAATAACAAAAATGGGCCACAAGATCCAGAAGAGCTCAGCAGGCCCCACGGACAGCCCAGAGCTCTGACTCGGGTGCCCGCCGGGACCCCCTGGATACCAGCCTCTCCCTTTTGTCCTGCCAGTTGCCACGTGGATGGGGATCAGACTTTGTGTCCCTGATTCTTGACACGTGGAGACCATTTTTGACAAATTTAACTGACCGTTGGGCATGCCTGGGCTGTGACCGGGGCCGGGTGCACAGACGCCTCGCAGCGGCCGAGGAGGCCAGGTTCTCTCTGTGCAGCACCCCACGGCGCCCGGGGAGCCTGCCCACCTGGCATGGGGCGCCCTCTCGGTGTGAAGGCCGGCGGCGGCGGGGGACCGAGGCGTCACCAGTGTGGACCTCGTCACAGCCAGCGCCCCCCGGAAGGCCTGAGAACCGTGAACCGGTGTGCGTGCGACTGTGCTCTCACCCGCTGGTGCTTGCTTTCAGAGACCCCACCATGCTGGGGATGCTGTGCAATGCTTTGGCTCGGGGCTTGATTATCACCTGGATTCCCACCCAAGTGCCAGAAAAATCTAAAAGACCCGTGCGCCCAAACCTGTTTCATATACCCCTGGACTCGGGAGCCAGCTCTGAAGTCAGAACTGCTGTAGAGGTACGGCCCCCGCCGCACGTGAGGCCGCGGGACCCTGCTCAGTGCGGGCAGGTGACAGAGGGCCGGGCGGTCGGGAGGGGGGCTGGCCACGGCCAGGAAGCAGGGTGCACGGCACAGAGGGGCGGAAAACATGGATTTCTCTAAAATTAAGGCCGCCGCAGAGACCTGGACGTTCTCGGGGAGGCTCAGGGCCCCGGGGCTCGGGCTCCCCCAGGGTATGTGCGGGTCAGGCCGCCCAGCTTCAGGGCCGGTGCCCACTTGAACCACTGCTGCGGTCTGACCGGGAGCCGCGTCCACTTATTTTTAATAATGGGGGCTTTAGCTCAGATTTCCCTGTTCGAAATTCAGGTCCTATGAGCGAGGAGCTGTCTATTCTAGGTCTGTGAGTTTGCCCTGGGCCTGACCGACGGGACTGTGCCCGAGGAGGTGGTGCCCACCAGCACCCGGCAGCAGCTCATCGCCACCTGGGTGAAGGCCAAGCAGCTGCTGCAGCAGCAGATCGGGCCACGACTGGGCATCGATGAGCAGGTGCCGGCACCCTGGGGTGCTAGCCAGCGTCCAGGGGTGCCCGTGGGCTTGGGGAGGCTTGTCCCCACGCACCAGGACCTGTGGGCAGGCGCCTCTGGCCGGAATCTTCCTCTGTTTCCCACCTGAAGGGACAGCGGGGTGGGCACCATGCGGCCTCGCCGACGTGCATGAGAGTGCGTGGCGGGGAGACCCCCTCCTCCCGCTGAGGAGCGCTTGCCCTCCAGGAAGGTCTGTGCCCGCTGAGGTCCCTGCCCCGGCCACAGCGTCCTCTCCTGAGTCCTCTGGCCTTACCTGGTGCGGAACCCAGGCCGGAGGGAACCAGGCTGTGGGGGTGAGGCTGGGCGGGCGAACAGGGGCCCAGGGAGGAGAGGGACAGGGGGCCCACGGCCTCTGCTCCCCCAGACGTGGGCTCTGAGTTGGTGGGCAGTCAGAGGGCACCTGGGCCGCAGGAGGGCAGGCCCCGCTCCACCGGCCAGCCCAGCCACCACCTGTCACAGCCTGGAAAGGGATCTTGGAGAGAAACGGGCACAGCAGTAGCAGGGGTCACGTGTCCTGGGGCCACGGTCCCGGTGTCTGGCGTCCTTGGGCTGATGGACGCTGCTGCTTCCTCCCCCAGAATCCCAACGAGGACGTGAACTCAGTGACACGGGTCCTCGTCGCCCTGGAGATGTACTCCTGCAACGGGCTGGGCCTCATGGACTTCACCGTGCCCCCCTTGGCCCAGGTAGGAGTCCCCGCCCCGAGGCTGCTCCTTGGACATGGAGCTGGGGTCGGGGGCCTCCCCTACGGGGGGAGGAGGGACTCAGCGCCCCATGCAGTGACCCCGTCCTCACCTCGGAGTCGGCGCCGTCCCCGCAGGGCCCCCGAGGTCCCTTCCCCACGGGAGCTCAGTGCAGGGCAAGGGCAGCCCGTGGGGCTCACGCGGCTGCACTAAGACCCCCCCCAACCCTGGAAGTTGGTGAAGATGGCTTCTGAGTGCACCTGGTCGGACCCCCTGGTGGAGCTGCAGACCCTGATGCGACTGACCCACTTTGCCCACGTGGCCCACGACTACGAGGTCACCATGCTGTGCTCACAGAAGGCCGTCCAGATGGGCATCCGGTACCTGCGGATGTGTAGCCCGTAAGTAGCACCTGACGCCCGGTGTCCACACGACGCGGACTGACTCCCCACAGGTCGAGGAGCACACGGGCAGCGGCTGCGTGTGGACGGAGGGGCAGGCAGGCCGAGGTCACGTGCGCACCAGCCCCCCGCAGCCTCCCCGGGTCACCGAGCTGCCCGTGATGGGCAGAGGCGGGGGGGCGCCCGGAGCCACGTGTGCCGTGCCCGAGGCACCCAGAGCTTCGACTGAAGTAGCCATGAACGTGTCCGGTGAGTCTGGAAGTCCCTGGGAGGACTGTCAGCGACGGGAGCACCCCCGCGCCCGCTCGGGGCCATGGTGGCCAGGGCTCCAGGACCTGCTCCGGCCCCCGGCCCCACGCCCGGGAACGCCCGAGCCCAACCTCTCCCGTCTGTTGCTGCTGTGACTGCGTCCGAGGTGAAGACAGCTGTCCCGGACGTTCTTCTGGGGTTATTTACTGAAAATGGCAAAATCACCAACTGAAGAGTCTGAAGACGATCTTGGTGGCCGAACAGCCAGTCTGCTTGTCCGAGGGCAGATCGCAGGCGTGCCCGCCACCCTGTGTCCCCAGCCCTGGCCGCCCCTGCAGCAGCGCGCTTGGTGGTTGAGGGGTGCTCCGTCTCCTACTCTGAACCCCTGGGGATGGGATCCGTCTGCCGTATCTCAGCCGCAGCTCCACGGCCTGCATCAGACACATCCGATGTGTATTTGGGGGCCGGCGAATGGAGGCACCCGAGATGTCCTCCCACCGCTGACCGGCGCGTGGCCAGGGCCTCAGCTCAGGGGCTGGCGGGGGCACCGTGTGGCCGGGGGTTCTCGGGCTGCCTCACACCTTGGAGCAGCTCTCTGGTGGGCACGACGGCTCCCACGTTGATGGGAGAAACTGAGGCAAGTAGAGGTCGAGTCGCTGGCCTGAGGCCACCCCGCTCTGGGCAACAAGCCCACACCCCCAGAGACCACCGGAGGCTGCCTCTCGGATGTGACCGGGGCCCCCGCTCTGTCGGCAGGAGCGTGCTGGAAACTGCCGGAGACGTCAGCCGTGGCCCCTGTGAGTGCGCGTCCCCGAGACGGGAGCCCCGGGCGGGGGCACAGGCGGCAGGAGAGGCCCCTCCACAGAGGGGCTCTGAGGACGCGGCCCGAGGAACGACGTCCGTTCCTGCAAAGTACTGGGAAACCATCCGAACTGAACAGGGGTCCCCCGTGTTTGGTTACTTTACATAACTTCCCGGGAATCAGCCATCACGGTGGCCGCTCGGGCTCTGAGAGCACCAGCTGCCCTCCCGCCTCAGACGGGGTGCAGGAAGCTCGCCCTGGGGGCGGAGGGGGTGGACACGGGGCCGTAAATTCCTGCTGGGGGGCTGTGGTCCCGGCTCAACACGGTGGGTGGCGGGCAGGTGAGGCGTGGCCCTGCAGGGCAAGTCGGGGCGGGCGCCCAGGACGCTGGGCTGCATGACCCGTCAGGACAGGGCAGCGCCCAAGGGAGCCTGGGGCTCGGGGCAGCACCCAGGAGGCCCAGGCGTCGCTGAAGCAGAGGCAGAGATTTCCAGAACGCCCCCGTCGTGGACGCGTGTTGGGATGAGGTGGAGCTGCGGAGCTTGCCCCACGGAGGGGAGGAGAGGTCAGCGGGCGGAGCGTGAGGCCGCTGGAAGGCGGCAGGAGCCCGCAAGTCTGTGAGCACACGGTCGGCTAAGCCCCCGAGGAGCTGAGCATGTGGCACCTGTGCCCGCCAGCCTCGCCCCAGGTGCCCGGGCCCCCTGAGGTGAGGCGGGAGCCGTGGGACGTCAGGAAGGCTCCCTGGGGAAGCAGAGCCAGCCGCCACGGGGCCTGTCATTTCTCACCACAGCACCAGGGGCCTTGCTGTCGGGAGGGACCCTTCCTCCAAACAGCGTGCACTGGTGGTGGTGGTGGTATATTTGACGGCGCTTGGAGGCCAGACATTATTTTTTCTCAACAATCTGTAATAAGAGTTACTTTGCTTCCAAAAGGAAAATCTCCTACTTTTCGACTTCCCACCCCAGGCTTACCATGCAGTGGGTGGGCACCGAGGGGTGGTCCCGGGCCACCCAGCCCGAGGGCTGCGAGGAGACTGCTGCTGCTGGCCTTGACCCACGCAGACAGCCATGCACCGAGGTGGGACGTGCACCTGGCCACCTGCCGGGACATTTGGCCCCAGGTAGGCATTGGGGGTCCCTCGCCCGACCCCGGCTGCCCACCAACCAGCGTGAAGCTATGCCCGTCAGCAGATGGGCCGAAGCCACGTATGAAGAGCTCCCCAGCAGCACCTCAGCCACACTCTTAAGTAGGGAAATCAGTCTGCGGCGCAGATTGCACAGCAATCGGAGGAGAACGTTAAGAGAAACCTCTCAAACATACGAAAAACACAGCATTGAAGAAGCACAGCACTGCGTTGTTGTGGAAAATGAATAACGAAGGACGGAGGATCTCCTGAGCAGAAATTCAGTGCAGATGAAGTGTGGGGAAGTCTCGCAGGAAGTCGATGAAAAGGACAGATGTACAGAAAACGGGACAGAAGCCAGAAGACACGCGGGACGTCTAACTTTCAGACTCCAGAAGGAGCAGGGAATGGTCTTGAGAGCGAAGTCTGAGTGAGGGGTGACGCAGAGGAAGCCCGTCCCGTGAGCAGCCCCGCCACCACGGAGCCGCAGAGAGAGCGAGGAGACCCTCGGGTGCAGGCCACCCCACAGAGTCCCCACAGAGGGACCTACGAGGCCGCAGGAGACAGAAATTCAAGTCGTCTGAACCCATCCCTGGAAGGTAGAGGAAGAATGGAGCTTCCTAAGTGGAAATTCTAGCTCACCCACACTTATTGTCAAATCTATGGGTACGGAGAGCCATTTTTAGACGGACACAGACCTAGAACATATATGTCCCACACACCTGTTTTTAGAAAGCTCGTTGAAGGATATGCTCCAGAAAAACAAGGGAATAAACCAAAAAAAGAGAAGAATGTGGGATGTTGGAAATAATAGATCCAACCCAGAAAGTTGTCAAGCTGTGCTGCTCGCTGCGAGAGCCACCGTGTAAACTGGGGCAGGATGGAGGATGCCCTGGGGAGTGAGGGCAGGGAAGCCAGAGGACCCCGGGTGTTGTGAGGAAGGAAAATAACACAGTGGACAAAAAGCCAACCGGAAGCTCCAGGAGACCCCGGAGTAATACGCAGCTGGACTTCCCGGTGAAAGCCACTTGCGTTATCACGGTGTTTGCTGACATTTTAGTTTAGGATCAACATTTTGTGACTATTTAACAGAAGATCAGTGTTACCGACTTTGACGGTGCCACAGTGAAAGCACAGACGACACACTTTGGGGGGGAGGGGTGTTGCCGTGATAACGTCCTCGCCCAAGGAGGTGACCCATGGTGTCACCCGCTGCGGGTCCACCAGATTGGAAGCTAGTGTGATGTTCTTTTTTCTTTTTTAAGATTTATTTTATTTATTTATTTATTTATTTATTTATTTATTTATTTATTTATTTATTTATGATAGACATAGAGAGAGAGAGAGACACAGGAGGAGGGAGAAGCAGGCTCCATGCCGGGAGCCTGACGCAGGACTCGATCCCAGGTCTCCAGGATGGCGCTCTGGGCCAAAGGCAGGCGCTAAACCGCTGAGCCACCCAGGGATCCCTAGTGTGATGTTCTGAGGCACATGCCGCCATCAGCTGTGCCACAGGCTGGGAAGAGGGCAAAGGAGGGTCTGAGTGATTAAGCTCCGTGGGTCGCTGTGAGAGCTCCGTAGGTAAGGTGTGAGGTGGTCCGATGGGAAGTCAAGTTCGACGCCAGGGCTCTAGAGGCAAGCGCGTGCCTCTTGGAGGACAGCTGTGGATTTAGGGGTCACTTCCTCGGGGGAACAGCGTGGGGGTGGGTAGGAGGTAGTTACTCCTAACCATGTGCAGGTTCCGTTGCGATAAAAATCCAACACCGCAAAGACATTGTCCTACAAGGGGTCGGTCCGTGAGCACCGCTGCGTTAGTCCTGTCGTTGGGCTGAGGCTGACTCTGTTGCTGGTTGAGGGCTGGTCAGGAGGGCGCGGCCAGGGAATGCAGCACAGGTGCCCTGGCTTTGCCATTCTTCGTCAGAGTCTCTTAAATTTACTTTCACTTTAAAATGACAAATCTTGGGATCCCTGGGTGGCGCAGCAGTTTAGCGCCTGCCTTTGGCCCAGGGCACGATCCTGGAGACCCAGGATCAAATCCCACGTCGGGCTCCCAGTGCATGGAGCCTGCTTCTCCCTCTGCCTGTGTCTCTGCCTCTCTCTCTCTCTCTCTCTCTCTCTCTCTCTCTCTCTGTGTGACTATCATAAATAAATAAAAACTTTTAAAAAATAAAATGACGAATCTTATAAAAATACAAATATATACATACAGTAACAGAAATAGAGGTACTGTAAAAATTTAATTTCCACTTTGACTTTTGGAATTCATTTGTAGAACATCACCGTCCTCTGGTGGTAACCAGCGTCACTGCACCCCGTGGGTTGCCGTCTCGCCCGGGTTTGACTGTGGCTCTGACGGTTCATCCCCCACCCTCGGGTGCTAGCTGTGTCCAGGCATGCTGCTCAGTGCTCGGCGGCGGGAGAGACCGACACGAGTGGTCCTTGGTTCTGTAAGCGACGCCACACTTTGCGGTGATCTTGCCGGTCGCTCAGAGCACTGGACCCTGTGCCTGGTCAAGCAGGATACGTAATCACACTCAGCCACATGGCATGCACCGCAGATGATTCTTTTTTTAAAAAACTATACACATTTCAAATTTTTGTGCTAATTTTTCCATTTTGCAGGTTATATGTAAGAACTCTAGTACGGAATTGGTCACAGAGCAAGTTTATAATAGCACTTCACATTCAATAGTAGAAATAAGTTTTAGTTCTTGGTGAAAAATAGGACAGTTGCTAATCAATTAGTATTTTTCACCTCTGAGTGTTTAATTACCAGAATAACTTTCACGTTCACAGTATCAACGTAAAGGAATATTCATTAATAAGAAATTTCATGTGGGTCCCTAAAACAGCACAAAGTAGATTGAAAGGAAGTAGTCTAAGAGTATCTGGGACATTTCTACTTGGTTCACCATTATTATTTTATTATTTAACATAATCATCAGTGTTGGGTCTTTATATAAATTCGAATGTCCCCCTTTCTACCATTTCTGCCCATGATACAGTAATGGATATTACACTCTTGTCCTGTGGAAAAAAAACTGTAAAGATTAACAAAACACATGAAACAATCATTTTCAGGCGTTGGACAACAGACGGTCCAGAGCAGAAATTTTTGCAAGAAGGGGTCTTCAAAGGTGGGCTTCACATTTCACTCTTACCTTCTGCCGTGTGGGGTTGGAGGGCTGTTCAAACACCAGATGGAAGACATCCTGGGATAAAACAGGGTCCCATGCTGGGGGCTGCTGAGGCAGCTGGCATTTACAGGATATGACATGGTGAGAGGGGGGGTTTCTGGACAGAGCATGTGTGCTCACAGGCACGGAGGTGTGGTCTCTAAGCTGAAGACAGATGGTGGAACCTAGAGTTGGCCAACGAGAGTCAGGGACGCGTCACTGAACTTGCCAGGCGCTCTGGAAGACCTCACGTTGGGGATAGGGCGGTAAGGCCTCCTGTAGACTCACCCTAAGAAGCCTCATTCGAATCTTGATAGAACAAGCTGAGCCACCAGTAAATTAACTGCCCGTCAGAAGGAAACCCAACCTTCCTCTAAAGGAAGACGTCAGCCACACTCTCGACAATAGAGCCCTTACAGTGTCCAGCATGAAATAAAAAACCACTAGACACGTGGAAACACAAGGAGATGTGCTCCCCTACCAGGAGAAGACACAGTCATCAGGACAGAAACAGTCGGGCGCCTGGGTGGGTCAGAGGGTTAAGCGGCTGCTTTCGGCTCAGGTTGGGATCCTGTGGCCTGAGGCTCGAGTCCCGTGTCGGGCTCCCTGCTCAGTGGAGTCTGCTGCTCCCTCTCCGTCTGCCTGCCGCTCCCCCTGCGTGTGTGCTATTGCTCCCTCTTGTGAAATGAGATCTTTTTTAAAAGAAGAAAAATCTGTCCATCTAAAATTGTACGTCCAAGAATAGCCTTCAGAAAATGAAGGCAAAATCAAGATGTTTTAAGGTAAACTAAAGGTAAGATCGTCCATTCCTAGAAGAGATGTCAAAAGAAATTCTTCAGGCTAAAGGAAGATGATACAGCTGATGGAAACCTGGCCCAAGCAGCCGTCGAGAGCGCCCAGAGTGGCGAATCTGTGGGTAAACACAAGGGCTTTCCCCCTCAGTTCTTAAATGCTTTAAAAGATATTTGCCTGTTTGAAACAAAAGTACGCTGAATTGTGGGATTGTTAATATAGAAGTAAAATGCACGGCCGCAGGAACACGGGTGACAGGAAGGAGGTGCGTAGGAGTATATTGTTCAGAGTTCTTACATCGCCTTAACCCAAGCTAGACCGTAACTAGTTAAGGACGCATGTTGTAATCTCTAGGGCAAGTCCTAAAAAAATAATAAAAAAGTATAACTAAAAATCCAATAGAGGTGATGAAATACAATGCTAAAAAATAGTGGATTAACTCAAAAGGGGGGAGGAAAGAAACAACATAGAGATTGAAAGGCAAGCAAGGCAAAGGGAGGGGTCGACCCCAACCGCATCCAGCTGTCTAGGTAAATATGCGGGGTGTGTTGCACTGAATACAGTGAGTAAGAGCCGACGAGAAGCTGTTTGCAAGAGACTCTCTTCAAAAACGAAGACTCGAGTGGCCCGTGGAGGGAGTCTGCCCAGGTTCCCCCCGGGGGGAGTTTCGGGGATTTGCTCCCCCTCTAGCGTCGGACGGGGGCGATGGGGCGTCGCGTGTGCACCAGCCACGGCGCGGCCACCATAGACATTTCGGGAGAAGGGCTCGCACATGACGTGGGTTTGCATCGAAACTGTAGGACTGAGCTCTCAGCACGCAGCGGGGCTCGGCCATCCTACGAGGCGGGAGCCAACGGGGGCTTCTGGTGCTCGGCTGTAGCTGCCGCGTGACAAACCACAAACGAGTCCTGTAAAACCCCAGTTCACGATTGTGTGTCGTGGTTCTGGGGGCCGACCGGATTCAGCCAGTTAGTCGTGGTTTGGGGACCTTCCTGAGGTTTCCGCGGACACCCCCAGGGCTCCCGCCCCCTCCTGCCCGTGTCCCCGGAGAGCCGTCCTGCATGTGCGGCCCTTCTCTGTCTCCAGGGCCGAGACGGCGCCGGTGGCGGAGATGCTGAGCACCACAGCCTGCGTCCAGGGCAGGAGCATCATGGAGAACCTGAAGGGGAGAAAGCAGCTGCGCCTGGCGGCCGCGAGGGCCTTCATAGAGGCCGCCAGGTACGCCGCACCGTGCCGAGTGGCCAGGGGTTTGGGGTGCACGCCGCGTAGGGGAGATGAACGGCACCTGCAGTACCACGGCATGAAGGGCCCGGCGCTTGGTGGGGACTGTCAGTAAGGCTGGCCCTTCCTTGGTGACCCTTTGTGGTGACACCCACCCCACCCCCTGGACATGAGTCATCAGAGGGAGGGGGCACGTGCATCGTGGGGTGCCCTGTGGCACCCAGCCCCACCTCCTCCCTGTAAATCCAGGAGCCTCCCATGCACCGTGTCTGCGCCGCTCCCAGCCAGGGATTCCCTTTCAGGTTCGGGGGCATTGCGGGGAGCAGCGCCCTGGTGATGCTGGCCGCGAGGCACTACTGGAACACCTGGCTTCCGTTCCTGTCCTCCGCTGTCAACAGAAGGAAGACCAAGAACGTCATACAGAAGATCATTAGCATCATCAACAAGACCGAAAGGAAAAAGCAGGTGTGCCGCGTGGGGCCGCGGTGGGGTGGGCTCCCTCCAGAAGGGGCGGGGGACATCCCAAGGGAGACAGACCTCGGGGAGCTGTCGAAACCGGAAACACGAAGGCCCGCAGAGTGGGGGGCTCGGAGGACGGCGACCTCTCCCAAATCCCAGCTGGGCGAAATGTCACCCCACCCTCTGTGCCCTCCGGAGGACGCTGGCCCACACCAGAAAGCTCCAGCAGGAGAGAGGAAGGGGACAGAGGAGGGGGGGACAGAAGGGTAGATTCAGATGGCAGAAGTCAAGGTGTGACCACCCCACGCCCACCCCATCACCAGCGCGTGAGGTCTTGGTAGAGGGACTGCCCCCGACTGGCTCCCCGTGTCTGGCTGGCCCCTGAGCGGGCACCGCTGGGCCCAGAGCCAGCGTGAGAGGGTCCGTGGAGGTGCGTGAGGCGGCCCTCCCGCCTGCTGACCACGTGTGTCCCGAGCACATCCTGCGCATTCCCAGCCCCAGCCCTTGGCCCCCGCAGGCCTTCCGGCACCTTTCCCATCTGCCCGGGAAGGCCAGCCTCATGCCTATGAACCCGCGGTGTTCAGCAGGGCCCCGAGGAGGGCAAGGTCTGCAGGTCAAAGGCGTTGGCAGACCGAGGTCCGTGGGCAGACAGTAGGGCAGAGCCTGTGGACGGAGCCGGTTGGGCCCTCGGCCCAGCGCCCCGTGGAGCCTCAGAGGCCAGCAGCCAGACGAGCTGTGGGAGGCGTGGCGGGGACGGGGACGGGGACGAGGATGAGGACGGGCACCACAGGGGAGCTACCCACTGCGCTGACTCCAGCGCTGGGCTCGTGGCAGGAGGGCCCACAGCGGTGTGTGAACGTGTGACCTTCCCAAGGCCGTCCCCGGCTGGGGAGACTGCCGTCCAAGGCACAGCAAGAAGAAAATGGAAAATCGTAGTCTCACATAAGCAATTGGTCGATGCTTCCTATCCCCTTACTGGGGTGTTGAGGAGCTCCGGCGGTCTGAGCAGGTGCGCAGCGCTGCCCATGGGCCGCATCTCACCTGTCTGCTGTTTGTGTAAATAAAGTTTCATCGGGACACGATCGTGCTGTTCGTTTACGTATTGTCTGTGGCTTGGCTACCACAGCAGAGGGGAGTAGTGGTGACGGCGGCCGGGTGACCCGCGACGCCAGAAGTACTTAGTACCTGGCACTTTACGGGAAAGGTTTGCCAAGCCCAGGCGTGAACTTAGCCTCAAGTTCAGTTCTTGCCAATGTGCTTTTTTTTTTTTTTTGCCAATGTGCTTTTTAAAATTATGGTAAAATACACGTAACATAATATTTACTGTTTTAACTGATCGAAAGTATACAATTCAGTGTGACCTTCACCAGTGTCCATACCTGAAGCCTTTTCATCATCCCCGACAGAAACCCTGTCCCCATAAGACAACAGCTCCACTTCCTGTGTCTGTGAATGGGGGGCCCTAGGTTCCTCATATCAGTGGAATCATAAGGGCCCTGTCCTTCTGCGTCTGGCTGATTTCACTCGGCGTAGTGTCCTCAAGCTTCGTCCGTGTCGTAGCAGGCGTCAGCATTTCCTTTTTATGGCTGCGTAGTATTCCACTGTAGGGATGGACCACAGTTGGCTTATCCATCCATCCATCGATGGACGTGATTTCGCTGCTGTGAACGTGGGTGTACAGGTATCTCCGTGTCCCCGCTCTCAGTTCTTTTGGTCGTGTACCTAGGAGTGGAGTTGCTGGGTTATATGGTACTTGTGTGTTTAACCTTTGGGGGAAATGCAAAAGTATTTACCACAGAAGTTGCTCCATTGTACATTCCCACCAGACCTTCTGATTTCTGCACCTCCTTGTCAGCACTTGTTAGTTCCCATGTTAAAAAAAAATCATGCCCATCCCAATAGAGAGGTACAAAGCGGTACCTCATTGTGGTGGGTTTTTTTTTTTTTTTTTAAGATTTTATTTATTTATTTGAGACAGAGAATGCATGTGTGCGCCCAGAAGTGGGAGGAGGGTCAGAGGGCGAGGGAGAAGCAGACTCTGGGCTGAGCAGGGAGCCCGACGTGGGGCCCAGTCCAGGACCTGGGATCATGACCTGGGCCGAAGGCAGACGCTTCACGGACTGAGCCGCCCAGGAGCTCCCACGCCTCACCATGGTTTTGATTCGCATTTTCTGATGACTAATGATATTGAGCTTTACATTTGCCGATTAGCTATCCACAGATTTTCTTTGGGAAACATCTCTTATGTGAGCGACCCCTAACTCTGGGAAATGAACAAGGGGTAGGGGAAGGGGAGGTGGGCAGGGGCCAGGGGGACTGGGTGATGGGCACTGAGGGGGGCACTTGGCGGGATGAGCACTGGGTGTTATTTTATATGTTGGCAAATTGAACACCGATAAAAAAAGTTTTTTTTAAAAAGAAACATCTGTTCAAGTTCCTTGCCCATCTTTGAACTGGTTTGTTTTTTGTTGTTGAGTTGTAAGAGTTCTCTGTGTATCCTGGATATTAATCCCTTATCAGGCAAAAGACTTGGAGATTTTTTTTCTCCATTTGTTTCACTGCCTCTTCACTCCCTTGGTGGAATCTTTTGATGCACAGAAGTTCTTAATTCTGATGAAATTCAACTATGTTTTTCTTTTTGCCTGTGTTTTTGGTGTCACGTCCATAGAGTCATCACCAAATCCAATGTCATGAAGAATTTTTCCAGTGATTTCTTCTAAGAGTGGTACAGCTTTAGCTCTTAGGTTTAGGGTTGTTTTCCCTCACTTTGAGTTAATTTCAGTATATGGTGTAAGATGGGGGGAAAGTTTTATTCCTTTGCATGTAAAAATCCAGTTTCCCCCGCACCAGTTGTTGAAAAGACTGTTCTTGCCCCGTTGAATGATCTTGGCATCCTGGCCAAAGACCATTTCACCATGTATGTGAGAGGTTGTTTCTGGGCTCTGTCTTCTATTCCTCTGGTCTGTGTGTCTGTCTTTATGCCAGGACCGCACTGATCGGATTACTACAGCTTTGTAGTAAACTTTGAAATCAGGAACTACGAGCCTTACAACTTTATTAATCCTTTTTGAGATGGGTTTTGGCCACTTGGGGCCTCCTTGCAATTCCACATGAATTTGAGGATTGACTTTCCTATGTCTCCGGAAAAAAAAAGGTGGAATTTCGAGAGGGATTGTGTTGACTCCGTAGATATCTTTGGGTGGTACAGACAGTTTAACATTTTGAAGACTTTCCGTGAACATGGATGTTTCTCCATTCATGTAGATCTTCCTTAATTTCTTTCAGCAATGTTTCCATAGTTTGCAGCAGATCTGTCTCTCATCTCTTTGGAAGGATTTAGTTCTTTTTTTTTTTTTTTTTTTTTTTTTTGGATTTAGTTCTTTTAAGAGCTAATATAAATGAAACCGCTTTCTGTGTTAGCTCTGGCTGCCGTCACAAAATGCTGGGTGACTGGGTGGCTTAGACAACAGAAATTTGTTTCACGTTCTTCTGGAGTCTGGAAGTCGAAGGCCAGGGAAGCAGCGTGGTCAGGTTCTGATACAGGCCTTCTTCCTGCCTTGCATACATCTGCCTTCTTGCTCCGTCCTCCTCTGGGGCAGTGTGGCGACAGAGCAAGATATCTGCTGTCTCCTCGTCTTAGGAGGACACTAATCCCATCATGCGGACCCTCCCTCCCCTCATGACCTCATCTAATCCTAATTACCCCCAAAGACCTCATCTCCAAATATCAGCACACTGGGGACGAGGGTCGAGGGGGTGGGTGCACAACTAAGTCCACAGCACTTTCTAGTTTCCTTTCTGGATTGTTCATTGCTGCTACGTAGAAAAACAACCGATTGTTGTATTGCTGTGTCCTGCAACTTTGCGAAATTCATTTATTAGTCCCAATTTTGTCTTGGGGATTCTTTGGGATCTTCTGTATATAGGATCATGTCCTCTGCGAATGGAGACAGTTCTACCTCTTCTTTCCAATTTGGATAACGTGTATTCTTTTTCTTGTCTATTACTCTGGCTGGAATTTCCAGTAAAATTTTGAACAGCAGCAGTGAAAGCAGGCATCCTCATCTTGTTCCTGATAGCAGGGGCGAGCGTCAGTCTCTCACCACTGAGCACAGTGTCAGCTGTGGATCTTTCATAAATACCCTTTATGTGTTGAAGAATGTTCCCATTATTCCTAGTTTTCTAGGATCTTACTATGAAAAGTTGTTGGATTTTGTCAAATGCCTTTTCTCCATCAGTTGAGATGATCATGAAGTTTCTCTGCCATTTTATGAATGTGATGGGTTACATTGATTGATCTTCTGTGCAACCACCCTTGTATTCCTGGGATAAACCCCATGTGGTCATGGTGAATAATGTTTTTACCGTGCAGCTGGATTTGATTTGCTAAATCTTGTTGAGGATTTTTGCCTCATCTATATCCATTATGAGTATTTTTCTGTGATTTTCCTTGTGATGCCTTCGTCTGGATTTGCTATTAAGGTAATGCTGGTGTCAGAATCAGTGTGGAAGTATTTCTTCCCCTTCAGTATTTTGAAGACTTGAGGAGGATTAGTGTCAATTGTTTAGATGTTTAGTAGAATCTACCCATGAGCCACTGAGTCCAGGACTTTTCTGTGTTGGGAGCTGATTATTGATTCCGTCTCTGCTTGTGCACGTTTGTTGAGATTTTTCCATTTCTTGGTGAGTCAGCTTAGGCAGCGTGTATGTTTCAAGGTATTTTTCCATTTCTTCTGGTCTTCTAATCTGTTGGTGGTGTACGCTAGCCCCCAGGGTTCTCCTAGAATCCTGTTTATCTCTCCAGGATTGGTGGCAAGTTTCCCACTTGCACTTCTGATTCTAGTTATTTGTGTCTACTTTTTTGTTAGTCTTGCTAAAATTTTGTCAGTTGTCTTGATCTTTTCATTGACTTTCTCAATGATTTTTCCAATCTGTTTTATCTGTGCTCTGGTCTGTTGGCTTTGAGTTTGGTTGCTCTTTTCTAATTCCTTAAGTTGTGAAGTTAGGTTGTTGATTTGAGATCTTTCTTCTATCGATGTAGGCATTTGCAGCTATAAACTCTGAGCACTGCTTTTGCTGTATCTTACAAGTTTTTCCTTATGTATTTATTTAGAGAGAACTTGCACAAGTGGGGAGTGGGGCAGAGAGAGAGAATCTCAAGCAGACGCCCCGCTGAGCAGGAAGCCCAAGGCAGGGCTCCATCCCAGGACCCCGAGATCATGACCTGAGCCTAAATCAACAGTCAGATGCTTAACCAGCTGCATCACCCAGGCACCCCCTTACAAGTATTTTCTAATGTGCTTTTGATCCCATTGATTTCAAGCTCTAAAACGGATTTGGGTGCTTCCTGTCATTAAAAAAGCTGCAGGCTATGCTGGGGGTAGTCCCTATGTGTGTGTCCTCCTGTGCTCCAGGGAGCCTTTTCTCATGGGCAAAACTTGACTTCACTTTTTATGACTTAGTATTTCAGAAATTTATTTATTTTTTTAAAAAAATTGTTAAAGACTTTATTCATAGAGACACAGAGAGAGAGAGAGAGAGAGGCAGAGATACAGGCAGAGGGAGAAGCAGGCTCCATGCAGGGAGCCTGACGTGGGACTCGATCCTGGGTCTCCAGGATCACGCCCTGGGCTGCAGGCAGTGTTAAACCGCTGCCCCACTGGGGCTGCCCAGTATTTCAGAAATTTAGCTGCAGTTTCTGTTATTAGACACTGAGCCAAATAAACACCAAAATGGCGAAAGAATAAATTGCAACTTTCAAATCTATGTATTGTTTCTTTGTTTTTATATCAGAGAGAAGGCAAAGCACTGCTCCTGCACCAGTGGCCTACAGCGGACTTCCACAGTGGAGGGTCGACAGAAGGTCATTTTCTCCCAGGTTTGTAGACACAAGACAGACACAGCCAGAGGCA
Source organism: Canis lupus dingo (assembly GCF_003254725.2). Taxonomy (NCBI): domain Eukaryota; kingdom Metazoa; phylum Chordata; class Mammalia; order Carnivora; family Canidae; genus Canis; species Canis lupus. The sequence continues at coordinate 40,825,065 of NC_064270.1, read as the reverse complement.
CAAGGAAAGGGAAGTGCTCAGTGCTGTGAATTCCTGTGCGAAGGCTGCTTAACTGGGACGGTGACCACAGGGAGTGTCTGCTCGGCACTTGGCACTTCATGGGTAATGAGCCCTGAGCGCTTCTCGTGAACAACTTCATGGAATCCCCGTTGTGTGCACAGGGACACCAAAGCCTAGAGGCCCCCTGTCCAGGGCCCCCTGGGGTCAGAGCAGGAGCTCTCAACCTAGTGGCCGCTGTGAAACCCGGCCCCTGGCTTACTCAGGCACATAGACCATATTCTTCTAACTTCCATAAAAAAAAATGTGGAGATGGACCCTTGCAAAACCAAATAAGACACAAACTGAACTTAGAACAGCAAAACTATATTTGAGAATTCATGTTTAATTCTGCTAAAAAATAATCATCCCTGTAAGAGTGTCAGTGTCTGTTGGAGAGTGTAAATGCCGGGGATTAGGATGGCAGTCCCCCCTCCCCGAGAACTTTAGGTCTATTTAGAGAGATAAACTTGATTTAAAATAATGAACAAAAGTATACCCATGTGTAATTAAACATTGAATCCTACACCCAAACAGTTGGCAGGAGTCCGCTGGCGCTGCAGAGCGTGCTGTGGCTGGCGGCCCACACAGGGGACACGTAGCCCCGTGCAGCCCACGCTGCCTGCTAGAATGCAGCACCCCTGGGACACTGTGCAGGTCAAGTGTGCGCTGAACTCCCTGCGCCAGAATAAACACGACAGAGGTTAAACAGTTGAGCAGTAGTAAGAATTCAAACTGTAGGGAAAAATGAGAAAGTAGAATTGAGCGTAGCAGGTGTTTTGTGGGAAGATTACCTCTTAAACTTTAAAGTGAGCAGAGAGTCACACCTACAAATACACAAAAACTTAAATAATGAGAACAATAAGAAATACAGAAAATTAAAAAGTAAACACTGGGACAATATTTTCACCAAATTTGGGAGCTAAATGAATAACTCCTGTGATATGTAGTCGTATTAGTCAGGGTGGGCTGTGCTGTGCTGCGGTAACGAAGTAGCCCCAGAGCCCAGGGGCTTAGCTCCACTAGCACTGGTCTCCCCCGCAAGGCCTCGTGGGCTCCCCTCCACCTCACGGCCTCCCCTGGAAGGACCTGTGGGGGAAGGGGTGCAGGAGGGGGGGTCCCAGCGCACAGACGACTGCTGGGCTCTTTGGCGGGCGGGGCCTGGGCCACAGCCCCCCGTGGGTGGACTGGAAAAGCAGGAGGTGGTCCAATGACAGGCCCATGACTGAGGATCAGGGATCAGTCCCCCTGAGCCAGGCAGGACTGAAATGCCCAACAGCAGCCCTATTGGCTGTTTCAGAGGTTGGCCAGCTTATCCGGTCGTGCGCCCGAATCCACCTGCTCCTGGGCGTGGACAGCAGGGACACCTGTAGATCCCAGCACCGGCCGTGCAGAGGCCACAGGGGGCCCACGGGTCCCACACAGCCTGTACTGGCGGAGTCCCCAGGCATGCTCTCCCCTCTGCTCCAACAATTCAAAACAGGGAAAGTTTTGAATGGCTACATGGTCAGAAATGTCAACTAGAGCCACCTGAGTGTCCTGTGCCCACGGCGGGGCCTCTGCTTACGTGGACGGTGGGGCGCTGAAGCTCAGCGGTGGTCGCCGTCCCTCAGCAGGTGCTTCCACCTGCGGGGCCCAGCGAGCAGCCACAGCTGACGGTGCTGGTTACGGCTGTGGGGACTGATTCTGCTCCCCTCATGCTCACACTGCTTATTTTCAGAGCTACGGAAACGTGACAAAGGGCTCAGAGGACGCAGAGTTTGAGCAAGCTTAAGTGGGGGCGGGCGGCCCAGCAGGGGTGCGGGTGCGCTCAGGAAGCACCTGGTGGGGGTGAACCGCGTCAGGGGAGGAAGACCAGGGGGGCAGCTGCAGGGACAGCAGCCCCTGAGGAGCCATGTCACGTGGCTCTGCTCCCCACGGAGCGCCGCGTGTCGGCCTGAGGGCAGTTGTCAGGCCCTGAGGTTGGGCCACAGTTTGGGGCTCTGAGTGTTGCTGAGTGAGCTCCCCGTGGCACCCGAGGGCCCTGCCAGCCTCGCTGCCCACGCACAGGCCCCTTCTCCGGCTCCTGAGCACCTCTCCCGCCACAGGGGCCGAGGACGATCTGACGCTCCGCGCGGCGCTCTACGGCCTGCTCTTCCACTGCCACGCGGACCACGGCGACTGGGAGGGAGGCCTCAAGGTGCTGGACGAGGCCGTGCACGTGCTGCCCCGGACGGCACACCGCCTGTGAGTGCTCCTCCCTCCTGGGGCCCCCTCGGCGCCCACCCCACATTCCCAACACGCGAGAATCCCAAGTAACTCAGGCTCCGTTCTGGTTTGTCTTTGTCAGAAGGAAAAGGGACTCCGACCCCTTAGTTTTAGATGCATCACACATATTTGTTTATCACTCAAGCGTTAATCTCTCTCTTTTCCTCTTTTTAGCTTGATTTTCAAACACATGGTAATCGTGAAGGCCAAACTTGGCCAGAATTTTACAATGGAAATACAGAAATTCAAAGACGAAAGTGAAGATTATTTGGCACACATGTGGCACCGGCTGGCCTTGAACTCAAAGAGCGTCCACGGGGAGCTGGTCTGCTACCACAACGCGATCCAGGCCTTACAGGTGTGCCTGCGGCTGTGACTGGAGCTGCTCGGTATAGACGTGGCCCCTGGAGGGAGGCTGAGCCCCCGGGCGGCTGCTGTGCGGGAGCCTCAGAGGAGGAGGTGCAGCCGCGCGAGGTGATGGGCCCTTCTGATGAGTCAAGGGCAATGGACCGACGACCCGTGTCTTCTCTGACACCTTCCCAGCGTGGAGGGCCGAGGTCCTCGTGTGGGTGGGGCGCCCGTGTTGCTGCAGGGGAGATGGTTGTGGGGGGCAGCGGGTGAAGCCTACCCAAGGAGGGGACGCCCGAGGCCAGACTGGGCTGAGGAGGGAGCAGCACTCTGCAGCCTTCGGAGATTCGGGGGTCTTGGGGCGCTCCCCACCCCAACAAGAGCTGTGACGTGGGAGTGGATTCGGGGGGTGCCTCGGTGTAGGGCCCAGCAGGTGGAAGGCGGAGGCGCCATCGGCAGGGCTGGCTCTGCTCTCTGAGGGTCAGGGATTCGTGACCTCATTTGAGCATGGGCCAGGGCCTTGGGCTGGACGCTGGGGCTGCCTGCTGCTCGGAGCAGCACCTTCCCTGACCCTCAGCTCCCCCTGGAGCTCTGGTTAACCACAGAACCATCCAGAGAAAGCCTCACCTGCACATCCGAACGATTGCCCGAGGAATCAAAGCTGCGCAGAGCAAAGACGGCCTGACTCAGGAGGGGGCAGGTGGGGAGCGGGGCTGGCGGGGCTGGCGGGCACCCGCGGACGGAGTGGAGGGCCCCGGGAGACTGCCAGGCTGTGTTCTGAGGACAACGGAAAGCTTCCAACCAGTGTGGCCGTCAGATAAGTCGGCCAGGGGGTCCCGCTGCAGTGGAGGCGGGGTCAGTGCACACACTTGCTTCCAGAGGATGTAGCAGCGACGCCCTCCATTTCAGTGTTTGGGACACCGAGTGGCAAGCACATGTCTCTTCTGTCCTTGTTTTTCATCCCAAAGAAGCCAGAGAGTGAGTGGCAAAAAGTCGAGTACATCATGGAATTCAGCGAGTGGCTTTATTACAAACAGTTTCCTATGGAAGACGTGACTTTCCACCTAAAGTGGGCGATTGACATCCTGCTGATGATGACATCTGCCAGGGACACGCCTGAGCCGGCAGGTGACGTGGGGTTGCTCTGGTTCACAGCCAGCGTTCAGTGTGTCCAGGGCTGCGCCCTCCTGGGGTGCCGGGGGAGCTCAGGTGGGGAAGCTCCGTCCCACGCGGGCCTGGGACGGATGTGTCCTCTCGGCCCCGCTGGCACCTGCAGCCAGGGGAGGAGCCCTGGGATGGCCGTCCCTCAGGTCAGCCTGGCCCCTGACGGTGGGCGCCCCTCCCAGAAGGGCCCAGGACCCCCAATCGGGTGCTCATGGCTGCGGGCACCCCTGTCTTGCAGAGGAGCACCTGCCCGCTCAGGCGGCCCCTGAGAGTCCAGGGCCCGAGGACACGGGGATGGCCCCCTTGGAGAGGCTTTGGAACGTGAGACAGCTGGAGGTGCTGGCCCGCGCCTACACCCTGCTGGCCCTGGTGGTGTCCCCGAGCGCTGCCGACTACGAGGACTACTGCCTCATGGCCTACACGTTTCTCAAGCGCATCTGGCAGGTGAGGCGTGAGGCTGCTCCACCCTGGGTCCCCGGGCCTTGGCAGGAATCCGTGCCTCCTCCTTGTACCCACAGGCCTCACCGGCTTGTGCAGCCCCTCGGAGGGGTGCCTTCCCCCACTGCAGTGGCCAGGGCCACCCTTCTCCGAAGCCCACCCACCACCCTTGTCCATCCACCCAGAAGTGCCCGGGGCAAGGGTGCCCAAGCCCCTGCATGTGGAGGGGATGGCCAGCCTATGCTTGCATCTGCCTGTCCCTCGCACCCTGGCACTCGGCTTCCAGAACCTTCTTCCGTGTGTCCCCCGTCCCCACCATCTCTTTACTCCCTTGGAGCTCTTGGAGCCTCTGGTCCTTGAGAACCTCCTGAGGGCAGCGCCCCTGACCCTCCCAGCAACGTGCTGGGGGACAGTGGGGCTGTCACCTGTCGGCAGCGGGAAGAATGGGAGGGACTGGGAGGCATCCCTGGGCTTCGGGATGCCCCGCCCACTCTCCCACCACCCACAAAACAGGGATTCTTTACACGTCTTCCAGGAGAACTGCTAAAAGTCGTATGTGCTCTTAATTAGAGACAGGAGCTCACGTCATGGAGCTGACAAGTGCTCCTTGGAGGGCAGCCCTGTGTGCCCGCTGGCCCAGCGTCCTGGAGGCCGAGTGTCCCACCACCGAGGGGCGCTGCAGCCACCTGTGCAGGGGGCGGGCTCACTGGTGTGGCCCCGGCGCCTGAGCGGACACGAGGTTCCCACTCGGAGCCTTAGGACCACAGATCCCAGATGGCGCAGGTGCAGGGGGGTGGGCGCAGCTGCTCTTAATGTGGCAAATCTGGATTTTACTTTTCACAGGTTTCTTTATTAACAGCAGGAAAAACAATTTCAGAAAGTAAAATTCTAGAAGCAGCACCTAGTTCACATTTGTTATTGCCTAAAAAAGAGAAGGAGAAGAAGAAGGAGAAAGAGAAGGAGAAAGAGAAGGAGAAGAAGGAGAAGGAGAAGAAGGAGAAGGAGAAAGAGGAGAAGAAGGAGAAGGAGAGAGATAAAGAGAAGGAGAAGGAGAAAGGCCGAGACCCCAAGCAGGTGCCGCGCACGACCGAGTGTGCAGACTGTGCCCGGGCGGCCCTGGCAGTGGGAGGGCAGGGCCGCGGGCTGGGGCCACGCAGCGAGTGGAGGCCCACACCCAGGCTGCAAGGCCTGGAGACCCTCTCTGTGCCTCAGTTTGTTCTTCCGTAAAGTGGAGGCAGCGACTTCACCCCCAGCCCGGGCTGGTAGGAGGGTGACCCGGGCCGTGTGCGTGCCCGGGCAGGTGTGTGCGCAGGAGGGCGGCTCTCGGGAGCCGCGGGGAGACAGTCCCGTGGGCGCGGCCCCCGGAGCAGGTGCCCACACTGGGCTGCGGCACCGAGTCCTCCGGGCGCTCGTGCACGCGGCACTGACCGGGCCCAGGTGTGCGGGTTCCGGGGAGACACTGGCTGCGCCCGCGGCCAGGAGCTTTGGCTTCGCGGCCTGCGAGTGACATCGGAGCGCGTTGCCCGTGGCCTCGAATGCGGCTGTGGTGTGGTCCGCCCGGGCCGGGACAGCGGGGCGCCCTCGGGGCAGGGGCGGGCGCGCCGTCACCCCCTCTGCTCAAGCTGTGCTGGGTGCTAAGCCCCGGGGTCCTGCTTTGCAGAACCAGACGGCACTTCCTGGCAAACAACCGGAAGACTTACCGGGGAGCATAGAAGAATGGGCGTCCTACTCCTGCCCCGAAGACGTGGTGTCTGTGTTTAAACAGGACAGAAGCGACTTGACCATGAACCCATCAAGCATCCAGAAGCCGGTGAGGTGATTGCACAGCGGCGTGGGCCGCCTGTGGTCCGAGCCCGTGTCCCTCCCGCTAGCCTTTCCGTCGCGAGGTCCACCCAGAAAGAGGGGGACAAAGCAAGGGGCCGGCTTAGACACTTATCGAGCAGGCCCAGGCCCCGGGCCCCTCCCAGGTGCCCCCAGACAACCACCAGTGTCCTCGGAAGCTCATGCAGGCCCCCCAACACCCTGGAACGCGGGGACCCCGTGCCTACTGTCGGGCTGGGGCGGTAGCAGGGCTGGGGGCTGCAGCAGCAGACAGCTCCTCCCTGCGCTGCGGAGGCCGGAGGCCACGGCTGGCACGCTGGGCCCAAGTCGGGGTGTCAGCGGGGCCACCTTCCCTCTGGGTCTCCCAGGAAGAGCTCCAGGGGTCCCCAGGCTGTGCACCCCCATCTCTGGTTCCCACCTCGGGGTCCCACCCCTCTCCACCTCCCCCTTACAGTGAGCCCTGTGATGACATTGGGGCCTCCGGGGAACCCACAAAGGTCTCTCCCTGTCTGGATCATAACATTCACTGCACTGGCGACGAGGCCCCTTGCCGTGTGGGGTTCCAGGGCTTTGACCCAGTGACTTCCGGGACCTTAATCACCCACTGCCTTCCGCCTGTCTTTTGGGTGTAAAAACGTGGAAATATTCATCGTAAAGCTTTCGCGTTTGGGTTCGTTCATCCAGTATGTTGTGGGACTCCTCCACGGTCGTGGGTCTCCGTCATCGGTGGCTTTCACTGCTGTGGAGCGGTCCCGCGGCCCATGACGAGACCACACTCTGTCCATTGGGCTCACGATGACGTTTGGGTCATGTGCTGTGAGCACCCGTGGCAGGGCTTGAGCGTCTTGGGGTACGTGTGTGGTCGCTGCATCGCCTGTGGCCAGGCCGCCCCACAAGTGGCCGTGCAGGTTCCATCCCCACCCGGGGCGGGCAGGAGCTCCCGCCACGCCCTTGCCAGCCCCCTGTGGCTCACCCTCCCGCATCGGCCACCCCGACGGGGCCTGGCAGCACGTCCCCGTGGCCTCGCTGGGCGCTCCCTGGGCACCGTGAGGCTGTGCCCCTTGCCGTGCCCACTGGCCACTTGCATGTCCTCTTCTGTGGCCTTTCCAGTCTGTTGCCCACATTTTATTAAGGTTTCTGTCTCTTTGTTGTTGATTTGAAGGAATTCTTTAGCCTGGAAGTGATGCTGACAGTTTATGAACGCCCGGTCTCCTTCCACTCTGTGCTTTGGCTCTTGAGGTCGTCTTGTGACTGTCCTAGTGTTAATGGGACAAAACTAGTGATCTTTTCCTGTGTCGCTGGTATTTTTTATGTCCTATTTAAAAAGGTGGTTTCCTTTTCCAAGGGTCATGAAGATGTTCTCTTACAGTATTTTCCCAAGTGTTAATGGTTGATGTGTCCGATCCAGACCCACGGCCCACGGAGACGGTGTTGTGGCCGTGGCGCGGGTGGAGGGTCGCCTCAGGTTCTAAGGTTTCTGACTGTTCCAACCCCGTGTATGGGGAAAGCGTTCGCCTGCCTTCTTCGCAGCACCACGTCTGTCCTGAATCCAGTGTCCGCACCTCACTGTCGTGATTACTGGGCGTCGTGACCCTGCGTGTTTGCTGCCCGCGCACCCTCACCCTGTTCTCTGAGAAGTCATGGACTTCCCCTCACATTTCTCGTCCGTACAAGCGCCCTTGGCAGGATTTGGTAAAAAGTAACACGGACCCTGAGCCGTTTGCGGCCCCCAGCCGGCCCCTCTGCCTGTGGGCACTGGCCTCCGTTCCCTGAGCCCGGGGCCCGTCCCACGGATGCTCTCCTCCACTGCTCACCTCTAGAACCGGTCCCGCTGACAGTGACCCAGGCGTGTGGCTTCTCCCCCCAGCGTCCAGCTCCCGCCCGTCGTCTGTGGGATCCACAGGCCCGACACCCACCCCCCAGGCGTGGTTGGCAGGGGCCCCGCAGGTTCAGGGCGGCGGCCCCAGGTCAACAAGTGCCGAGCCCCTGGGCCACCCGCACCTGTGTGACGTGGCTGCGGATCGGCGGTTCCCGCGAGACCCTGGGGTTGGAGGACTCGCTAGGACGGCTCCCAGAACGCAGGGACACACCACTCTCCGGGTGGCCGGGCTGTTAGGGAGACACGCGAGCGGCCGGGTGAAGAGGTCCCGGGGGCAAGGCCTGGGCGGGGGTCAGGCGCAAGAGTCCTGTGCGCGTGGCCTCGGGTGCGCCCCCCGCGTGGACGTGTCCACCACCCCAGAAACTCCCCACAGCCCTTCACTTAGTGTCAGGGAGCGTCCGTGGCGCAGGCCCCACTGATGAAATCCTTGGCCGTGGGCGATCTGCCCGCCTCCTGCCTCTCCCGTCCCCGGCATCGGGGTGGGACCGGACCCTCCAGGCCTCCGGTCACAGGGCTGGTCCCGAGCTGTCTGGGGGCTCCCACAGTCACCCCACGGGCGTGAACTCAGGTGTGCGTGGGAGGGGCTCGGGAGTAAGGAGATGGCAGGGGCTTCAGGAGCTCCGTGCCGGCAGCCAGGGACAAGGGCCAGAGATGCACGTCCTGCGGATGCACGCTGACCTTTTCATCAATTAGGAAGTATTCCCTCCCCCTCCCCATTTTTTTTTTTTTTTTTTTTTTTGGAGGGACTTCTTGCTTTTACCGATACTTATTTCTTTTAGAAGTCTGGTATATGACAAGGCGATGTTGTGTTTATTTTGTCTTTAGTAACTAATATTTGAGAACATTTCAATATTAATGGAATGTAATCGAAGAAGTTCAGTTTTTTACATTGCAATATCAGAGTATTAATAGGAGATAATAAAAATAATTATGGTCAAAATTACTGTGCCAAAACATAATAAATGCTTGGTTTGAGTCCACAAACCATTTCGTTTCTGGCATAAAGGTCTTCGACTACGAGGGAGAACATTTGCTTGACCTCAGGAAGGGACTGTCGCTCCATGCTGGGCTGGCCTCGCTCGCCTGGGGTTTCTTCTGCCGTGGCCCTTAGCCTCGCGGTCTGGCCGTGTGAGTGGGGTTGGGTGGAGAGGCGCTCCTCACGGGCATCCCAGCTCGAGAGCCTAAGCCACTAACCGGAACGAGGAGGCAGCCCAGCGGGACGAGCGCCCGGCACGTTTGAGGCCAGGAGGTTGAGCCTAAGGAATGGCGTCAGGATTCAGGAAAAAAGCTCACACCTCACATAGCACGAAGGCCAGTTGGGAGCTTGAGAAAAGAACAAAGTCCTAAATCGCTCTTTCTGGGAATGGTGACAGCGAACCTTCCACCGTTTTCCCTGTGGCCGCAGACCACAGGTCTTTGCTGGCCCGGTGGGCACGAGGGCGGGGCCGGCCAGGACACTCCGCTCACCGCCGCGGAAGGCTGCCCCCCCCCTTATTTTATTTATTTATTTATTTTACTATTCTTGGGGAGAATTTGTATGAGATTATTTGTTCTTTCTTCCCTAAATTTGGTGGAATTCCCTGGTGGAAACTTCTGCCAAGTTCTTCTACATGGGAAGGTCACAGGTTATGATTCAGTTCACTTTGCAGTTCTGGAGCTCTTCAGATTTCCTGTTTCTTCTGGTAATCTGGCGGATTGTGTTTTTCTAGGGTATTTCCACTTAATATAAAATTTCAAGTTTGTAATATAATGTTGTTCTTTTATATATATATAATTATATATAAAAAGCACAGAGTGGAAGGTGACCGGGCGTTCATAAACTGTCAGCGTCACTTCCAGGCTAAAGAATTCCTTCAAAAAAAAAAAAAAAAAAGAATTCCTTCAATTATATATATATATAATTGTTCTTTTTTTTTTTTTTTTAAAGATTTTATTTATTTATTCATGATAGACACAGAGAGAGAGAGGCAGAGACACAGGCAGAGAGAGAAGCAGGCTCCATGCACCGGGAGCCCGACGTGGGATTCGATCCCAGGTCTCCAGGATCGCGCCCTGGGTCAAAGGCAGGCGCTAAACCGCTGCGCCACCCAGGGATCCCCTAATTGTTCTTAATATCCTTTTATTATCCTCAGTGTCTGTAGGGTCTGTAGGATTTGTGTCTTCCCACCCCTCTTTCCTGACCGGCCTCACCAGGAGTTCTCAGTGACTAGTCTCTCAAAGAACAAGATGTTTTCCAGGCCACCCAAAGCTTTTGAGGACATCCCGGAGACGGCTGCTTTACTTCTAGATCACCCTTAATCCTAAAATGCAGCCCTTGGGGCATCCAGTCTGGGCATGTAGCTTTCAGTGGGGCCTCAACACCGGTTTTTGTCTCTGCCCTACAAAAAAAAAAAAAATCAAAAACACCCAGAGGTACCGTGACATGCAGCCTCCCAGCTGCAGAATCCACAGAAACTCCCAGGACAACTGTACCCCACTATGGCAGGCTCATTTCTCTGGACGCCCATTGTCTTCCGGCTCTCAGCCTGGTAACTTCTCCCAGCATCACCCAGGCTTCAGAGCCTTTGGCATGTTTCTAAAATACTTCATCCAACTTTTCTAATTTTCCGCTACAGAATAATGATTTTATCAAACCCACTCTGTCTTTGTAAATATTAGTTCTTCTCTACCTGTATTAAATTTTAAGGCAGTTATATGTGTTCATAAATATTCTGTTTTTAGTGGACCAGCAGTTTTTTTTTTTTTTTTTAGTGGAAGAAATCCAACAAAAACATTAATTTGAGTAAATACATAAAAGGATTATTTCTTATGAGGACCTTTAGCTGCACTTGGGCATTGAAGATTCTGGATGCTCCCACGTGACCTGATGAAAGCTGTGAATGAAGGAGAGCAGGGGGAGGGCACGTCGTCCATTCATTCACAAACAGTGCCGGGCACCTGCTGTGTGCCAGGAGCCGTGCTTGGCAGGGGGAAGGAGAGAAGTTTTTGAAGAAAGACCCTATAAACTAGTGGCCTAGAACTAGACTTCTCCCCTCTTTGACCTTACATGTTTGTTGTGTGTTTATGTAGACATACACTTTATATTACCTGGACCATTTGGTCAAAGCCTTGCAGAAGATGTCCCTTTATGAGCTCACCATCCCAGTCCTGCAGCTGGGCGTAGTAATCGCAGCCTCTGTGGTAGAAAGCAAGAGCCTCAAAGATCTCTACCACCTTCGGTCAGTATAACTGTTTTATTTTCAGGGAAACTGGGGACTATTTAGGTGGCTAAAGCGAACATTTCCCCCAAAGCAATATAAAAACGGTATTTTCAAATAATTAATTCTGTGGTTGACTGTTTCTATACATATTATTCCTTGTGGTTTGTTAAACCCAATAAACCAATATACTTGAACATAAAAATAGTAATTATATTTTAAAATTCCTACCTGGTCCTTAAGAGAAGGTCATTCTTCTAAGGAAACATTCACTGAAGTATTAGAAAAAAGGGCCGCTGTGTCTGTCGCCTACTCTCAAATCATCCAGAAAAAAAAATACAAGGGGGTGTGCGTGGGTGGGGGCGGCCCTGGAGGGAAAACGATAAAGCGAACGTGGTGAAGCGCATGTGCTACGGGAGTCTGGGCGAGGGACGGACCAGCCATCCTTTGCCGTGTTTGTGCGGCCTTCAAGCAGGCTTGAAATCATTTCAAAATAAAACCGTTTCACACCAGAATCAAAGCAGAGCCTGTCTGCTTGCAGTTGTGACGGGTGGTCAGAGCCCCACCCACGTGCCTTATTTTTACCTCTAAAGGCGACCCTAAGAGCGCAGGTGTGCACGGAGTCAGGTACAGGAATGAATATTAAACTTTTTCTACCTGAAATGTGGCAGAGGCACCTGTGTAATTCTGCGAAGGTCTAAGACTTATTGAAAACATCACCAAAGTGGACGTTTCTTTTTCGTTTACCACTCTTTATGAGGCACACAGGGCCCGGGACAGCCCGGGGCGGATCTGCCGCGTCCGTGTAGCCTGTCCCCTCTCCCCGCCGCCCCCGTCCCCTAGGCTTGCTGTTGTTTGTTCCGACCTGAAGCTGCGCGAGGCGGCCGCTCACCACGAGGCGCTGGCCGGGCAAACACACATCTACGAAGCGGAGCAGGCAAGGTGGGCAGGCAGGGTGGGCCCCGCGGGACGCCAGCTCGCCTGCCCCACCGCAGGCTCCGCCCCTCGTCCGCCTGCGGGGCTGTGCCCGGCGGGGGTGGGGGGGCAGCTGTGCCCGGGGGCGGTCGAGGGAGCTTTTCGTTATCTTTGTAAACATGTGGGTGGGCAGTGGCGTGTGGCTTCCTGCAGCTGTTTCCATTTGCACTTCTTGATGACTAATAACACTGAAGATTTTCAGGTATTTCTCGGCTGTTGAATTTCTTCTTTGGCATTTTGCCCATGTTCCTTATATTAGCTGCAGAAAAGAGATCGCCTTGAGGAAGGAGAAGAATAAGGAACCGTTCTCGGAAGACAGCGTGGCGACACTGGCTGAGCCCGTCGCTGCGGTCCAGCCCGCAGAGGTGAAGCCGCTGGTGGCCAAGGATAAGGTACCTCTCTCTGCCGGCCGCCTGCGTTCCTGGCCCGGCAGGGCAGCGCCGAGGCCGTGCTCGGGCCACTAGCCAGGACGTGTCTTAGCCACGAGCTGTGTCCTAAACCCTCACGCAGGGTCCCCGGGAAACCCCGGGACTGGCCGGGTGTGTCCCCTCCCCACGGGCCCCGGCTGTCTCAGGAAGATGGGGCCACAGATCACCTCGGGGCGGGCCTGCCCGGGCCCTGGGCAGCATTCAGAGAAGACGGGGTGGGGGCTGCCCAGGGGGCTCCCCAGGAAGGGCAGACCGGCCTGGACCGCAGAGAGTGGAGGCTCTCCCCTCCACACAGCGGCTCCCCCTGTGTGGGCTCGCCCACGAAGGAAAGTAGCCATGCCAGCCACTTGTCCCAGATGGGAGCACCACATCTGGGACTCCATTTGTGAGCCCCCAGCGTCCACCACTTGGGAGATGCGGTGGGAACAGGCCAAGGGGCCCAGGGACACCTCCCGGGCTGGGCCGGGTGCCACCCGGTACCTGAGAACACGGGGCACGGGCGGGAGCTGGGGCGGCAAGGACCGGCCGCCAGTGTGGACACGCCTGCCCTGCCTCACAGATCCTGCAGATCAACGGAGAGACTGGGAAGGGCCTGGAAGGGACCTCCTTTCCCGAGCTGTGGACCCTCAAAGCAGAGGTGCTGCTGGAGATGGACCTGTACCAGCCCGCGAGGCTGCTGCTGGCAGAGGCCTACCTGGCCTTCCAGGTGAGGGGCCGCCCCCGGCCGCCCAAAGCAGCATCCCCGGCTGCTCTCTGGGGCTCGGGCTGTCTGCTCCGAAGCTGGCCAGCCTCTTGCCATTCTGGAACATCCGTGTTAGACTTGGATCCAAGTCTCTGCCCTTTGCCCAGCATTTCTCTGGTTTTTGTTCACTCTTTATTGAGAGTTTGCTGAAGTCTCTACTTCCTACGGCTGCTGTGGGCCTGATTCCACGGCCTCTTTCTCTTGGACGGTGGGGCTCCCAGTGGGCGGCTGCGCTGTTTCCTGATGTCGTGTGTGGAGGCTGAGAGCCTGGAGGGCCCGGGGGCAGCTTCATCCTTAGCGCCTCCCTGGGGCCTCGTGGAAGCCCGGGCTTCTTTGACCCCTCAGGCCTGCATTGCAGCCTGGCTCTTGGGATCCTAGCTCACTCCTTAGCCCCCTGCGACTCCCGTCTGCTGAGCGTCTTGGGCCCGCTCCACCCTGAGCACAGCTCTTCGGCCCTCCTGCGCCCCCGGTGACTGGCCCTCTGATGCCAGCTCCTCCCCAGCTGCTGTTGCTTTTCTCCTGGGCTCTGTCCCCCCGGGCATGGATGCCCACGTGCGCATCCCTCCTCGCAGAGGTTGTGATTCTCTGGCGCCTGCAGACAAGTGATTCTAACTGTGTCCACCTCCAAGAACTGCATTCCCTGGTGGGCGAGGCAAAGTTAAACGGGCCCAGACAGGCTGTCACTTGTTTTGAAGGACTCCAGAGAGTGAGACGTTCCTAATAAAAACAGAAATCAAGGCCGTGGGAGGTAGAGGTGGTGGGCTGGGTGCTCAGGCGTGTGGGTCTTGGCCAGCCAGCCAGCCGTGTGCAGGCCTGGCAGTGAGACAGGCGGGCAGACTGCGGAGGGAGCGAGGCTGGGGAGGAAGAGTCTCAGAGGCCGCACGCTGCCCTGCCGGACGTCAGACAGGTCCTGGGGCAGAGTCAGTCCCCACAGGGTGGCTGGGCCACCTTTGCTTCCTCCAGACAGCACACTGCCCCTCCTGGCCTTCTAGCATGTGTCCCACACACATGGATGGTGCTTGGCCCACGCCCTGGACCACCCACACCATGGCCACATCTCCATGGGGGACATGGAGCCAGAGCCTGGTGGACAAGCGCCTGCTTCCACCCACAGTAGCCCGCAGTCTGCCTCTTTGCTGCAGAGGTGTCCACCTGCCAGCCCGCCCACCTACCATGTGCACTTTGCTCTCCTCGTCTCCAGCCTGCATTTGCCTTCCAGGGCCCTGGCTCCAGGCCCCTGGGGCCTCCACTTGGGTCTCTTTGGGCTGCATACTAGCTGCTGTGTCTGGAGCCGGCCGCCTTGGACTCTTGCTCTTCCCGCCTGAGCACCCTGTGTCCTCCTGCTGGGGTGTGGTTCAGAGGCCAACAGCACCCCCACCCCACGCCCAGGCCACCTGCAACTGTATGCAACGGATGGGGGATGAGACAGCCCTGGCTGGCTAGGGTGCGAGTCTGTTTGCCGGCCCCGGAACCCTGCTGCCTTCAGCCAGCATCTGGACAGGGGCTCCTGGGAGGGCGCTGGGGACTGCCACTAAGGGGAGGGGGCTTTCCAGGGCCCTGAGCACCGTTGAGAACCCTGAGGAGGTTTCAGCACATGCACAGGCCTCAAGCCCACCCACTCTGTGCCCTGAGGGCACGTAGGGGGCCTCCTTCAGAGGTGAGGGAGCAGCCCAGTGGACACCGTGGGGGCAGGCCTGGTGCCCGGAGCTGCCTCGCTCTGTTTCTTCCCGCTTCCCCATCCCCTCTCTGTATACAAATATTTTTTAGGAGCTTGATGATCCTTGTGCAGAAGCAAAATGCCTGCACCTTCTAGCACAGCTAGCAAACAAGGAAAAAAACTATGGACAAGCGAAGGAGATGGTGGAGCAGGCCCAGCGCCTGGGGGGCAGTGAGGACTTCTGGTACAGCTCAGCCCTGACTCTGGCAGACGCGCTCCTGTCCATGGAGGGTGAAGGCCGAGAGGCGGTAGTACGGACGCCCTGGGGCCCTGGGGGGCGGTGGCTGGGCCCCACGGCCAGAGCAACACGCAGATGTCAGCGCTGCGTCACCCTCAGGTCTGCCAGTTGTTTCAAAGACTCATGGATGCCTTCAGGGCCCTGCAGAGGGAAAGACCCAACCGAACACCCGTCTTGGAATTTATGATCACAGACCTAGAAGCCAGGTAGTTCTTTGTAAGAAAAACTGTTAATTCACATGAAAAGTCACGGTCGGCTTTATTCTTTATGCCGTGTTTCAAACCTGTGAGGCGCCGAGAATCATACCCGGAGAGCCATCGGCCCGCGCCCCAACCCCGCTGAGCCGCTCCGAAGCGGGGCCTTCCACCCGGGGACCCCCTGCCTGCCACACGCGGCTCCGGGCGGGGAGCCTGGGGAGGTTTCCAGAGCCTGACCTTCGGCCTTCTGGCTCCTGGGGGACGTGTCTCTTCCTTTCCAGGGATGCAGGTGGCTTGTGTTGTTCCTAAATTCGTGTCCCCAGGTGTGCGTAGGTGTCCTGCAGACACGGGGGCGCAGGCGCAGGCGTGGGGTGGTCTGGCCGCGGGGTGCCCTCCGGCCCCCCTGCCAGCGTGGAGCTCTGAGGGGGAAGACCCTGGGGTCTGTCCTGCTCCTTCTTCACCTCTGCTCCGGCTGCTGGGGGCCTGCGGCCTGTCTGGGCAGGCGGGCGGCAGGTGCCCGGGGGCAGAGCTGAAGGGCAGCGCTCTGGTCTCTCAGATTTGCAGCTTATTTCTGAGCCATCTTTCTGGTAATTTGTATTCTTCTAGAAAACTGTTTCCTCTGGGTTTTGGGTTGTGTTGCTGTGTGTGTCTGGGCTCTTGTCCCGGAACTTCACAGAGTCTTTGTCATAAGGCCGTCCCCTGCCTCGTACCCCGTGCCCTGGCTCTCCTCCTACCTCAGAGCTGGACCCCACCCTTCAACGACTGTAACAGAGAGGCAGCCTGTCCTATCTCGACCAGAGCAACGGAGGCTTGTCTGACTTTGGTTTTCCTCATTTTTGGTTGTCTTTGCTAAGTTCTTGGCTCTGTATCTGGGAGGGGCTGCCCGTGACTCTCCGTGGCCGTCCATGCCTGTTCCCCTTCCCCTCTTCCCGCTCCTACTGCAGACGCTGGGACACCCCCGGCAGCACCCCACCGTTGCATGTGTGAAGCCTGTCCCTTCCGCGTGGGTTTCCTTTTCTGCCCCTGAGTCATAGGACAGAGGTTTTGAATTTCCCGAAGCAGGTGATGCCGGGGTGGGGGCTGCTACTTTCCAACTCAATCACGTTGCGGGGGAAGCATGTGGCCTGGGTGGTTTCTGGCCTGTGGGGGGTGTGCTCAGGTGTTTCCTCTGGCGTCGGGTGATGCTGCCCAGACTGCAGTCACTGCACGGGATGGTCCGTGTCCCCTGCAGGTGCGTGAGCCTCCAGATCAGGGCTGCTCAGGAGCTAGTCAGTGGAGAACCTCCCGAAGGCTTGTTTCGACTGAGCGAAATGGATGATCGCTTGATGGAGATTGAGAAAAAGTTGATCACCTGGGGCTGCCCACAGAATTGTGTGAATATAAAACTAGAGCGCGCAAAGATAAAGAGGTGAGCAGCCCTGCTGTGGGCCCTCCCAGGCGACGGAGGGGCTGGCCCTCTGAGCACAGTCAGGGCCAGCCTGTCACTCGTTCAGTGACCGTCACCGTGCCCAAGCCCTGCATGCGGCTCCCCCAGGCTGCACCAGCCCTTCCCCCTCTTGCCCCTCTTTGCCCCCACCTCCTGCCCCATGTCCTGACCCCATGCCCAGCTCTCCTAGGTCAAGCCCCCATTGGGCCCCATTGTCGTGCAACAGAACCTCCTCCTCCTGGCCCTGACCCTGTGGCCGCCCGCACTTCCCTCCAGGGCAGCAGCACAGGGGGGTGTCCTCACTCTCGTGCCGTCTACTCAGCATCCCATGGGCTCCGTCTCTGCAAACACACGGACATACCCCCACAGCGCTCACACAGTGGTCACATTTGTGCCAACACAGGCCACGCCCACATGTGCACATTACCCATGAGCACTCACAGGTGTTCACATACATGCACCTGCTCACACTGGCTCCAGGTCTGTCAGCCTCCCTTGTGCTACCTCTCAGAGTCCCCACTGTCATCGAGGGCAAGGGCTGGCCCAGAGGCAGAGGAACGAGGCCAGGCCTCAGGAACCGCCCTCCCTCTCTCACCTGCCCTCCATCCCTCTGGCCCCAGGCCACCCATGTGCTTGGTGGACACGCAGACATTTCGAAGCAAAGCAGGCCAATCCTGTGTAAGGTCTTAAAAACAGCCTTTGGGAGGGAAAAGAAACCTGGACACTTGGGGAATATAACCTTGATCCTATTACAGTGAAATTGATATATGACATCATAGAACTTTTAGAAATGCAGAAAAGCACAAATAGGAAAACAAGGTGGTTAAATCAGCACAGTTAATGTTGTGGTATTGGTTCACTGGTTCTGTCAGGCATAGATTTAATTTTACTGTGCTAAGATATAGTAACAATATCTTTACATATAAAACATCAGAAAGCTTGAAGTACAAATAAAAATACCATATGATTATTTAAAAATTACATATACTCTGCGTTTTGTTAATACTGTTGGCATAATGCTTGAAATTTTTATTCTAAATTCCACTCTTCCGTCTTACAAAGATTATGTGCCCAAAATGAGAAAGATGAAGAGCAAAAAATGGCGTACCACCTGGAAGCCCATGACTTGGTCCAGACAGCCGTGGCTGAGGCTGAGGAGCTGTTCCGCCACGTGCGGGGCTTACTGTCCGTGCAGGAGGTGAGTCTGTCCTGGGTCCCTCCCTGCAGCCCAGAGCACCCCCGTGGCACACACAGACATGCCCCGCACTTGCCCTAAACAAGCTGCCGGCTCCCACTTCTGGCTGAGGTGCAGTAACAGTGACAAGATTTGCTCTCCCTTCCAAAATAACCAAAAAGTAGACAAAAATGTGGCACAGATTTTCAACACACTATATGTCAGCATGGGCACCGTCAACCCCGAGCAGACGGCCCCACCCATGTCCACACTCACCACAGCTGCAGGGGCCCAATGGGTCAGTGCAGTGCCACTTGGAGCAGCACCTGCTCCCACTGGCCAGACTGGACAACCTCATGACCCAGAGCACGGCACAGAGCAGAGGGAAGGTCTTGTCTCGATCCGGGATAAGCTGCCCTGATGAGACCTGCCCCAGAACTGCCTGAAGAGTCATAGACCTGAGAGGACTACAGTGTCTGCATATGGTGGTCCCAGAGCAAAAGTGAAAGTAGGAGCATGAATGTCCATCTGCCAAAAAAACAAGTTGCATGATGTCTGGCAACCAATGAAAAATCATCACGCCGAAATCCCAATCGAAAATTGCATCCAAAATTACCATGCCAAAAAGAGGGGAAAACATAGCTTATAACATGTGGAATAATCCATGAAGACCAGCTGAGAATCGGCACAGATACCAGAATACAACAACAGGGGTGTTAAAAGCTACTACTGACCGCATTCTGTATGCTCAGAAAGCTAAGTAGAGACATTGAAGGTGTAAAAAGAGCAAGAATGAACTTTTAGGGGCAAAAACCACAATGTGTGTGATGAAGCGTGCATGGCGTAGATACACGGCAGAGACTGCAGCTGGTCAGAGGACCTGAAAATGGGGGAGAAACCAGTAGTGGTGGACGAGGAGGAAAGAGAACGGAAGCTGACATCACCAGAACACCAGTTAGCATGTCCCGAGCACGGGTACGTGTGCAATAACTGGAATCTTGCAAGAAGAGGAGGAATAAGAGTGGACATTAAATATTTGAGGAAATAATGGCTGAAACTTCCAAATTTAATAAAAAGAACCATAAACCCACAGATCCAAGAAGCTCAATAACTATGAAGAGCACTGAAGTGATGCTAAGGCATGTCATAACCCAACTGCTTACAACTGGTGATTAGAAGATTTCCTTAAGATCAGGCAGGTGGAAGAGCATATTTTATGTACAGAGCAGCAGAGATCAGGTGACAGCAGAAACCAGAAGCAGTAGGATTCAGGAGACAGCGAAGCACAGATTCAGATACAGCAAAGTATCTGTAAGGTACTAGGAGAAAGAACTGCTGATCTGTACCCAGCACGAACATCTTTCCAAAATTAAGGTGAAATAAAGATTTTCCCCCCAACATTCAAGAGCTAAGAGAACACATCAGCAGCAGACACACAACAGGAACAAGCAAAGTGGTCTTGGAGGCAGAAGGAAAATGATACCAAATGGAAATATGACCTGTACAAGTGAATGAAGGGCGTTGACAGGGTGAGCTACCTGGCAAAACCTACAAAGATTTTCTCTTATTATTTAAATCTCTCTAAAAGATAGCTGGCTTTTCAAGCAAAAATAATAACAACGTAGCATCAGGTTTATAACGCTTGTAAAAGATGAGGTGTATGACAACAATAGTGTGAAGGATTTTTGTGCTCTATGTGAAGTGTTAAAATACACCACAAACCGTGAAGCAATTATGAAAATTGCAGAACAAAGAGGTATACCTCATAAGCCAAGAAGGGAGAGGAAAGGAAATCCAAAAAAAAAATCATTCACTTGTTCCTCAAGAAAGCAGAAAAGGGGAAAAGAGAATAAAGAACCAGTGGAACATAGAGAAAACAAACAGCAGGATGATGCCCTCAAACCAAGTCATATCAGCAATCACGGTAAATCAGAATGGTCTGAACGGCCAAGTAAATGACAGACTTGTCAGACCGTATGAAGAAGCAAAACCCAACTATGTGCTACAACTGTGTGCCTGCAGGACAGCCACTTTAAATATAAAGACATGAATAAACTCAAAAAGGTGGGGAAAGATAAACATGCTGACCTTCATCAAAAGAAAGCTGGGGTGGCTACGTTCATTCACATCGGGCAAAGCAGGCTTCAGAGAAGGAGCATCACCAGGGACAGAGGAGTTCATTTCACAATGTAATGGGATCGACTAACCAAGAAGACATAATGTTCTCAATGTCTAACGGCCCAACAGCAGATTTTCAAAATGAAGTAAAAGCTTGTCACATCCAATGGAATAAACAAATCTACAATTACAGCCAGAGATTTCAATATTAATATTAATAGAACAAGGAGGCATAAAGCAAGCAAAGAACTAGAAGATTTGAACACTACCACCAACCAATCTATACAGCACTCCACCCAGCAATAGCAGAATCACATTCTTTTTGTTTTGTGTGCACACAAGACATTCTCCACAATAGACCGTACTCTGGATCATAAACATAAAACGATTCTCAATAAATACAAGCAGATTTAAGGGAAAAAATATATTTGTAAACCAAGACCACAATGCAATTAAAGTAGAAATCAAAAAGCAGCATAAAAGATAGAACAGTTAAGTCCATAGACAGAAAGCTGGTTAGTGGTTGTGGGGGAGGGGGCCGGAGAGGGACATAAGACATGGGGGATGGGGTTTCCCATTGCAATGATGAGACATCTTGGAGGTAGGTGGGGTGGTGCTGCACAAAGTTGTGAATGCACTAAGTACCACTGAATTGTACACTTTAAAACGGTTAATTTTATGTTATATGAGTTTTACCTCAATTAAAAAACAAAACAAAACCAGAAAGCTATGGGTGAAATACCCAAATATGTGGAAAGTAAATAGCATCCATCAAAATAACTATGAGCCAGAGAACAAATCAAAAGGGAAAGTATTTCTGAACTGAAGGGAGAAAAAAATACATGTCACTTTTTAAGATGTCTCTAATTGTAATGCTCAGGGGGAAACTTATAACACTAAATAACCATATGACAAAAGAAAAAAGATCCCAAACTAGTGAACTTAGCCTTCACTCTAATAAAGTAGAAGAAGAGCAAACTCCAAATAAGCAGAAGAAAGGAAATTAAAGATCAGAGTAGAAATCAGTGAAATAGGAAACATAAAAATAAAAGGTAAAATCAGTAAAACCACAAGTTGTTATTTGAGATGAATAAATGCATACACTTTGTCCAGACTGATCAGAAAAAAAAAGAGAGGACCTAAATAATCAATATCTGAAACAAGAGATGTAACATCACCACTGAACCTACGTGTATTTAAAAAGATACTAAGGGAATATTCTGAACAGTTTTATGATGATATAGAACAATTCCCTGAAAGACACAAACAACCAAAACTCACTCAAAAAGAAATAAATCACCTGAGTAGCCCTCCATCTGTTAAAGAAATGGAATTTATAAAGTCTTTCCACAAAGAAAACATCAGATCGAGGTAGTTTTACTGGTGAGTCCTAGCAAGCATTTAAGGGAAGCATAATATCAATTCAACACAAAGTCTTCTAGAAAATTGAGAAGGAGGGAACACATCCCTACTCTGTAAGGCTAGTATGACCCTGATACCAAAACAAAAATTACAGATCATTATTCTTCAAGAGCACAGATGCAAAAGTTGTAAACAAAATTTTAGCAAATTAATATACGTAATATGTAAGAAGGATAATACATCATTGCCAAGTTGGGGCTATCCTGGGTTTGTTTAACGTTCAAAAGTCAATTTGGTTCACCGTATTTTTTTAAAGATTTTATTTATTTATTCATGATAGAGAGAGAGAGAGAGAGAGAGAGAGACAGGCAGAGGGACAAGCAGGCTCCATGCCAGGAGCCCAACATGGGACTCAATCCCGGGACTCCAGGATCGTGCCCTGGGCCAAAGGCAGGTGCCAAACCACTGAGCCACCCAGGGATCCCATGGTTCACTGTATTTTTTAAAAAATTAAAAAACCCATACCATAACCTCAGTTGACAAAACCCAACACTCATCCCTGATGGAAAAAAAAGACTCTTAGCAAACTATTAATAGAAGGGATGTTCCTCAAGCTGATACAGGGCATCTGTGAAAACACTAGGGCTCATGTCACACTTAGTCATGAAAGCAAAGCACTAAGGTGGCAGCGTGCCTTCTCCCCACCTTCATTCAGAATTATACTTGAGTTGTAGCCAGCTCAATAGGTAAGAGAAAGAAATTAAAAGGAAGTAAAATTAAAAAAAAAAATAAAAAAAAAATAAAAGGAAGTAAAATTATCTTTGTTTACAGATGACATGATCATCTGTATAGAAAATGTCATGCAGGGGCACCTGGATGGCACCTTGGTTAAGTGTCTAACTCTTGATTTCAGCTCAGGTCATGATCTCAGGGTGCTGAGATTGAGTCCCATGCCGGGCTCCACACTGGATGAGGAGGCTACTCAAGGTTCTCTCTACCTCTTCCATTGCCCCTCCCCTGCCTGCTTGCATGCTTGAGCGCTCTCTCTCTCTTAAAAAAAAAAAAAAAAAAGAATCTCCTGCAACCTACAAAAATGGTAATAAATGTACTAAGACTAACAAGTGATTACAGTAAGGCTTCAGGACATGAGAACAATAGGCAAGTATTAATTTTTTATTTCTGTATACTTGCAACAATTGATCAAGTATTAAAAATTCAAAAACAATAGCATTTGACAGCATAAAAATGAAATTTGTCAAAAAAAGTGAAAGCTTACCCCTGAGAACAAGAAAACATCATTGAGAGAAATTGAAGAAAACCTAAATAGATGGAGAGATATACCATGTTCGCGGACCAGAAGACTTGATATTACTAAGATCTCAATACATTTTCTGCAATCCTGACCAAGAAGCTACAGGCTTTTTAATAGAAATTGAAAAAAAAAATATTTTAGAATTCATTTGGAATTGCAAAAGATGTAACATAGCAAACCCAACTTTAAAAAAGAAAAGCTGGGATCCCTGGGTGGTGCAGCGGTTTGGCGCCTGCCTTTGGCCCAGGGCGTGATCCTGGAGACCCGGGATCGAATCCCACGTCGGGCTCCCTGCATGGAGCCTGCTTTTCCCTCTGCCTGTGTCTCTGCCTCTCTCTCTGTGTGTGACTATCATGAATAAATAAATAAAATCTTTAAAAAAAAAAAAAAGAAAAGCTAAAAAAATAAAATAAATTTAAAAAAAAAAAAGAAAAACTGAGTTGGAGATCAAACACTATCTGATTTTTTAAAAGACTTATTATAAAATGACAGGAATCAAAACTGTGGTTTTAGTGTAAAAATAAGCTGAGCAGATCTTGGAACGTAACAGAGAATCCAGAAATAGACACACAGACCGGCAGAAGATTGCTTTTCTACCAAAGAGCAAAGGTAATTCAGTGAAGAAAGGCTACTCTTCAAAACTGATGCTGGAGCAACTGACATCCACACCCAAACCACAGACTGCAGTTCATCCCTCACACCAGACGGAAGATTGACCCCAAGTGGATCATAGACCTGAAGGTAAGAGCTGAAACTGTATTTCTAGAGGAAAACACCTTTGGGACCTTGGATTCAGTGAAGACTCCTTACATACGACAACAAAAACACGATCCACGAGAGAATAATAAATGGATAAACTGGAGTCTGCTCTTCAAAAGACACTATTCAGGGGATGAAAAGACAAGGCGCACGCTGCGGGGGGGAACATATTTGCAAACCATGTAACTGACAAGGTCTTGTATTCAGAATATAGAACACTCTTAAAATTAAAAAAAAAACATAAAAAGTAGGCAAACAGTTGAGCAGACATTTCTCTAAGAAAATAGGTGGATGGTAAATAATTACACGAAGGGATGAGTCAGGGAAACCACCAGACATCTATTCAAGTGGCTACAATTGAAAAGACCAAGCAAGCAAGCAAACGTTAGCAAGGACGTGGGGGGGACCGAGCTCTCTTTGTCGTCGTGCGAGGTGTAGCACGGACCACAGCTTGGCAGTTAAACACAGGCCACTGGAGGAGCCAGCTCCCCACTCCTGGGAATTTGCACGGCCACACGGAAGCTCGTGCATGCGTGTTCATGGCCGTTGTGTTTGCAGTAGCCCCCAGCGTTGAGTGGATAAGTGCACTGGGGCCCACCTGTACGACAGGTACTCCTGGTCAGTGGAAGGGTGTGAGCACAGGCAGCACCACGGATGGGTCTGGAGTAATTAATTATGCGAGTGGCAGAGGCCAGAGTGTGCACGTGCCGTGTGACCCCCTGGTACAAAACCCTGGAAACTGCAAACCAGCTCGTGGTGCAGGAGTGTGGCCCCGGGCTGCTCGGGAGGGAGGGGCTGGTTAGAAAGGGCCGTGAGGGCTTGGGGGTGCGGGACACAGGCGTTGTGCTCATCGTGGCGCTCTGACCGTGTGTGTCTGGCACGCCCAGTTGCAGAACATTAACACGCCTCTGATGAGGAAGCTGGCACACCTGCGGCTGCACCTCGCAGAAGTGTCGCTGGACATGCTGCAGCTCATGTGGGCCGAGGCCCTGGCTCGGCAGCTGGAGCAGAGCTCTGTGGACAAGCTGCTGGCCGACTACCTGCAGAGCACGAGGGACTACACCTCCGTAGGCCTGGTAACCGTCCCCAAGACGACGTGGGCCCGTTGCTCCGGTCCGCGGGGCACCGTGCTGGGACGCAGGAGTGGCCAGGAGGATGCGCGGCGCCCAGCTCCTGGGCCGCCAGTGTGTGCTCGCCCCAGCGGCTCCCAGGGCCCTGGGGGCCTTTCCTCAGTCTGACGGCTGCGGAGGGGGGGCTCTCCTGGGGGACGTTCCTCGGTGCATTGCACTCTCTTACCCAGGGTATGCATTTGCTTTGACTTAATTATGTCAGCATGTTAAAGAGCTCTACAAAGGTGAATTCATTTTGTTTTTTAAAAAATTGAATTTGCAAAATATTGGAAGGAAACATCCTGCTATTTCAGACATCTTCTTGGATTCCATGTGCCACGAATCAAATTACCTTGATGTAACTATAAATACATCAAAGATAGCCCCAAAATCGAACTCGATACAAGCTAATGTATTTCCCACGAGCCCCGAATAAGATTATCTAAGCAGACTGTTGTGACCTCCCCCAATGCCAAAGGTGCCAAAGGTCAGAGTGCTTGGATGTTGCCACCCCGGGGTGTTAGACCGGGGATCTCAGGGACTGGATGGGTGGGGGGAGGTCCAGAGGGGACAGAGGGTGGGCCTCTGTACTTCCCAAGGCGAGGTGAAGGTGACTAGGCGGTTTGTGTTTGCAGGAATGGTTCACGCTGAAGCGGACCCTGGCGCACGTGGTGCTGGCGCAGCTGGGGAGTCTGCACTCCCTGTGCAGCGGCTGCGTGGAGATCCGCGCTCAGGTCCTGGGCCTGGCCGGGAAGGCCCTCCGCCTGCTGGCCACGCAGGCAGACCCCATGCGCCCCGCCCACTACTGGGAGGAGGGCCCCTTGGTATGTGCCCCTGCTTCTAGCTCACCCACGAGCCCTCCCACTAATCTCGTAAGAGCTGGGACATGAAATAGGCCTCGAATTGTCCCTGCTTAAGAAGGGTGCTGTGACCCGAGAAAGGGAGAAAAGGCTGGAAGTTGTCTGTCCGGTGGGACCAGTGGGTGGGAGAGACACAGACTTCTGGGGACGGGCCCTGGAGAGAGGGGAGTGAGCAAGGGCAGGATGTCCCAGCCCAGATGTGTCCAGCACGTCGTGGCTCCTGGCGTCCCCCCTGCACCTCGGCTGCTCTCCTCCAGGGAGCCTGGGGTCCGCCTGAGTGCTGAGTGCTGAGCCCCCCTCCTCACGTGCAGCAGGGAACCCCGAGCCCTCTTAACGCTCCTCCTCCACCCGCACTGTCTGGTGAAGCCCAGGCACTGGCCGTGTCACACACTCAGGCTTGCTCCCTTCTGCAGAGCCCCCTGCAAGGCTGCCCAGGAGGACTGGTGCTCCCAGGGAGCACCCCCCAGGGAGCACCCCACCCCTCCTAAGGAGCGTGGGTGACAGCCACCACCACCGAGGGCTGTAGGAGCTCCAGGCCGCCATCCGAGATGCCTCTGCAGGTGCCGCTTCTGCCACTGGAAGGCACCCGCCCAAAGGCAAAGTCAGGCCTTTAGGAAGACCCCCAGCCCAAGCGGCTGGGCTCTGTACCCCTGTGTGATTGGCCATCCTGCTGGATTAACTGGATCCCAGGACCCAGGGCTGGACTCACATTTGGGGGAAATGGTGGAGTTTTGGCCTCTCGCTCAGTCTGTTTGTTGAGCACCTGCCCGTGGCTCTGAGTCAGGTGGGCGTGGACCAGAGATGTGGCCTGGGCAGCGCCTCCCCTTGGGGTTGGGTCCTTGTTTATGGAGCCGCACCAAGGATGCTCCCTCGCAGAGGCGCCACCTGGGAAACACGTGCTACATCCTTTGTGACTGGGTGCAGGTGGCTTTCAAGAAGCACGTCCATCAGCCCCGTTCCCCAGCCGGGCTTTGCCTGCTGCTCCCTGTCATGACCCCACAGACCCCGGGGCTCCCCCTTACCCCGAGTTCTTACCTGCTGCCACACACCCCCTGGAGATCCCCCGGCACCCCTAGGTCCTCCTCAGGGTGGCTTGTCCTGCAGTCAGGGAGGCCCAGGTCCCCATGAGGGCTTGTCTGAACATTCGTCCCTGGCACCCGGGGGCGGTGGGCACCTGACTCCTCCTGGTGGCACAATGCTGGCTGGTGCCAGTGCCTGAAGGACTGCTGAGCAAGCACAGAACTGCACTGCTCTGCTTCTCCAGAGCTGCTTCCCCACACAGGCTCACCCGCCAGCCGCCAGCGCTCCTGGGCCAGGCCCCTGCGGGTCAGCCCCATCGGCGACAGGCCTGACCACTGCCCGTAGCACGCCGCACTGAGGGGTCCACAGGGATGCCCCAAGGGCGACCAGCACCCCCGGGCGTGGCCGTGTGGCAGATGCCGGCTGATAAGAGGCTTCTTCTCCATAGGCGGGCACTGAGCTGAGCAGCCTTAGGCGTCTGGAAACCATCACAGAGGACGGGGTGGGCGAGGATCACTGCCGGGACCCGCGGGCCATGAGGGCCAGCCCCGAGGAGCACACCAGGAAGGGCTCGGACCTGCAGGTACGGCCGCGCTCACCTGCCCCGCGATGCCCTGCCCACAGAGCCCACCTGAGCCTGAGCCTTGGCCCCTGCAGAGGAGACTGGTGCTGGCCCAGCGCTACCTGGCCCAGGCCTCCGAGGTGCTGCTGCAGTGCATGCAGGTCGCCCTGGGCAGCTGCCTCCTGGACGTTGCCGCGGCCGCCAGCCTGGAAATGGTGGAGTGCACCGGCACCCTGGACCCCGCCACCACCTGCCAGTTCCTGGCGCTCTCTCAGGTATGGCTCTGCTCTGTGCCCCTGCCTCGAGGCCCAGCTGGGCCTACCTGGGAAGGGGAGTTCCCTGAGCACCCGGCACTCCTCCTGCTGGTGGGCTGGCCAGCCAGGCTATAGGGCAGGTCTCTGCCTTGAGAAAGTGGTGCTCAGCTGGGGAGGGAGCTTCCGCCCTGGAAGAAGTAGGGAAGGCTGTCCCATCCCTCTGAGCCCCCGCCCCTATTACTCACTTCCCGTTGGTTCACCAGGCCTCATGCTCTAGAGCCCAGAAGTGGGCAGGTGCCGGGGGCACAGTGGTGAAGGGCCTGGGGACTGCCGGTGGCCAGGAGAAGCACAGCATCCCAAGTAGCAGCCCCTGCCACCCTCCCGCATGGGCATCCCCCACCCCGCCCAGGCCCAGGGCTGAGCTCAGCCCCGTGGCGCCCTCCTGTGTCTGTTCAGAGCTGCTCGGCTTCAGAGATGATGCGGGATGTCCTGTTCACGGCCACAGCCAACACCAGCAGCTCGCAGCTGGCGGCCCTGATGCAGCTCCAGCACCAGCTGAAGCAGAAGGGGAGGATGTCCACCAGCTTGTTTGCGAGTGTGAAGCAGAGGCTGGCTGTCATTTCCAAGGTGAGCAAGCCCGCGCAGCCTGCCCTGGCCATGCAGCTCTGCAGTGCCACCCCGCTGCCGCCAGCTGATGGCAGCATGCTCCAGCTCGGCCTCTTGCCAGCTGTGTGGTTCTGGGGGTGCCTCTCACCCTCCTGGCCTCCGCTTCCCCGAGGGCCTTGTGGGCTAGCAGCTCACCTGGTTGGTGGCGGGTGGGGCCCGGGCCTGCAGCAGACTGCGGGAGGGGACAGGGCCCCTGAGGGTGTCCTGGGGGGCGCACTTGTTTCAGCCGCAGGAGACCACTGCAGATACCAGCACATCCTCTTTTGCTTGGATGAGCAGGTGTGAATTGGGGGGTTAAAGAAATGGAACTTGATGAACTGCAACAAATCGGGATGACGGGCTAGGGGCACTCGATGCCATTCGTCTGCCTCCCCTGTTGTTTCCGTGCCCACTTGTGTGGGTCTGACCTCGGCCCTTCAGCCGAGGCTTCCCTTCTCCCTCTGATGCTTGGGGCCGCACCGTCGTTTGTGGAGGGGCGTCCAGTGCGCCGTGGGACGTTGAGCCCCATCCATGGCCTCCTCGCAGCAGGTGCTGGCAGCCCCTCCCTAGCTGCGGCAGCCACAAGGTCCCCAGAATCACCCCGGCTGAGAGCCAGCACCTTAACCCCACTGCTGGAAAGTCTGCTCTCCTCCTGAAGAGCAGCACGGCCGTCAGAGGCACAGGGACCAGCAGGCCAGTCCCCCAGGAGAAGCAGCACAGCCAGGCACCGCCCTTGGAGGACACATCCATGTGTGTCCACTGAGGCCGGGGTGGGGGTAACCTACCGCTCACCTCAGAGGACAGTTGAGGGACCAGACACATCAATGCACGTGCAGTGCTGAGGACGGGGCCGGTTGCGGGGAGGGCAGGGGCTCTGTCTGGGGCAGGACGGGATCGGGACGAGGTTGGGCGGGACGGGGTCGGGGCGGAAGGGGGGTCGGGATGAGTGCCGGGCGGCCAACTCCATCATGGGTGCTGTGACGTCTCCTCCTGCTGCTGTTCCAAGGGTCCTTGTGGAGCCCTGCATTGGCCTGGTCAGGGGCACAGAGCAGTCGCAGGCTTGGGTCGGCTGCAGGTGGGGGTGCGGCTGCGGACCACAGCCAGGCCGCCGCGGCAGCCACAGCAGGAGCCGCTGTCCTCGCAAGCCCTGTGACAGCTCCCGGGACGGGAAGCTGTCGGCAGCAGCCTGCCCGCGTCAGTGCCGCCTGCTGGGGCATGCGGCCGCCTGTGGTGACCTGCCTGGGGACTGCAGCGGCGCCCGGGCCCTGGGGAGCTTGCCTGCAGCTGTGGACAGCGGTGAACTCCCTCGTGGTTCTCACAGCACCTGGGAAGTAAGGGCCGTCCTGGGAGGAGGTGGCCTCCAGGACACCGGTTCCGGGAGATGCCACGTGAGGTCTCCCCGGGGGGCACGACACGGCGCAGGGAGCAAGGGTTGGCAGGAGGCGCCCGGCTGCGAAGGGAGGGTGTGGGAGAGGCGGAGCAGAGGCAAACGCCCCGGGAGAGACCCTCCGAAGGCCGTGCACACTGGGCCCGTGTCCAGAGGCCAGGGGAACGTGGCCCGGGGCTGAGGCAGCAGTGACCTGACAGTGGCTTACCGTGTCCCCAAACTCACGAGTCACAGGCTCAGGAACGCCAGCTCCTGCACGCGGGAGGAACACAAGAGCCACGGGCACGTGCGCCCAGCTGCCGCCGCCCAGGATGGGCGCTCCGAGGGCACCTGCGAGCAGCCAGGGGAGACCGCTGCCCACTGTGGCGGCGCAGAGCCCGGGCGAAGGTGCCACCAGGTGGCCGCAGCACCCGACACTAGGAGGAGGGGCAAGACAGAAACACCGGAAGGTAGGAGAGAACCGAGAATACTACAGGGCAAACGCTTAGGTACAAGGAAATAAACTTTGAACGTACAAAATAGTAATTTTAACATCCTGTGGAGTTTAACTTATTTTGTAGAAGTAAAGTGAAAGACGGTGATACAAAAAGCAGGAAGGGTCAGAGCGTACAGCGTGCAGGCTCTGTCCCTGCTAGGGAAGGGTAAAGCTACATTTCTGTGAGATCACAGTAGGCCAAAGTCCCTAGGGTAACCAGTAAAACAACGTGTAACTAAGTTAATAAAAAGGGGGGGAAAAGTAATAGTATTTTATTATCCCAAAGATAGGCAAAAAGAGTGAGGGGAGAGAAATATAAAAACATTATGGTCCCAGTAGGAAAAAAAAAAAGCAGGGTAATAAGAGATAAAAACCCAAATATCTATGTAAGTAAAATAAATGTAAATCGGCCAAATCGTACAAGTCACAGACTAAGATTGTCGGACTGGCTGAAAAGAAAAACAAAATCTAATCATGTGCTGTTTAAAAGAGACCTGCTGCACATACAAGGTCACAGAAATGTTGGGTGGAAAAGATGAGAAATAGTATCCAAGTCATGGAGCTACTCGTCAGATGAAAGCCAGGGGCCCCGCGGGTCGGTCACAGGGATCCCCACCCGAACTCTGTATGTTCAGTGATGTAGCCTCATAGGCACGAAACAGGAGTCACAGGGATAAAAGGGGCCCCGGACAGGCCGGCGT
The DNA here is from genome assembly GCF_003254725.2 of Canis lupus dingo. Taxonomy (NCBI): domain Eukaryota; kingdom Metazoa; phylum Chordata; class Mammalia; order Carnivora; family Canidae; genus Canis; species Canis lupus. Next base: position 40,794,474 of record NC_064270.1, on the reverse strand, counting down.
CCAGAGACCCAGTCGGCACGCGGGGCCGTGGGGGAAAGCCCGTCGTGTGCAGACCCGCCGCCGCCGTTCCCGACCGGGACCCGAAGACTCCCAGAGGAGTAGAGTCTGATTCCCTCTGTGTCCTAACCACAAGGCAATTAAATTAGAAGAAGGCCCATAACTGAGAGCTATAATTAATTTGAAATTAAACAGTACCCTTATCATCAGCAATTAGTTAAAGGAGAAATCGGGATGATATTTAGAAAATATTTTAAAGTGACTTACGGAATGAAAATACCACGTGTCAAAACCGACGAGACTTGTCTACAGCAGGCCTTAGAGGAAAAATACAGCCCTGAACACAAGGAGGAAACCTTAAAAACTGTAATCGAGGTTTTGGCCTCTAGAAGCTAGAATAAAAACACCTCTAAGAAAAATAGAAGGTAACAAATAAATACAACAGAATCAAAGGAAAGGAGACAAAATATGGAAGAAGAAACCGACAGTGGTAAAGGGTTCCAAGGGGACTAATAAAGTTGATGAGCATTTAGGAAGGCCCAAAAAGGAAAAAAAAAAGAAAGAAAGAAAGAAGAAGAAAGAAAGAAAGAAAGAAAGAAAGAAAGAAAGAAAGAAAGAAAGAAAGAAAGAAAACCCCAAATTCCACCATCAGTCATACAAAGACATCATGGAGATCATTCAGACTCCAAAAAAACTAAGAAAGGAGTACTGGACGCAGCCACACTGTGGTGGAGTCTGGCCATCTGGGCCTCGCTGCCCTGACCTCCCCGGTGGCCTTGGGAGTCACAGGAAGCCCTCCCGTGGGCCGTCAACCCACAGGTGCAGCAGAAGCCAAATCAGCCTCCCGGCACGCATTTATTTATTTGTTTGTTTTCACCAATTGGCAATCGGAGTCTAAAATTTGTGCAGAAATGCCAACTTGCTATCCGGAACCTGAGGACCCATTTAAAGCAACAGAAGGTAAGGCAGCGTGCTGCTGACACACAGAGAATATACCACCCACAGAAGGGGGCCAACAGCACGGAAGAAATCTCGAACCAGCTGCATCCACACAGCGCCCGCTGCGTGAAGGGTGGCACTGAGGGCCGCGGGGCAGGGTGGTGCAGGGTCCGCCGGGCCTCCCTCCACATCGCAGACCTTACACACGAAGGGGGAAACCGTAACAGCGTTAGGGGAAAACGAGACGGCCCCCTCGTGACCTCGGGTGTGGAGAAAGGGGAGCCCTGGTGAGCTGCTGGCGGCGGGCACACAAGCTGGCGCAGCCACTCTGGAAGACAGCGTGGAGGCTCCTCATAAAGTTAAAAATAGAGCTGCCCTAGGACCCAGCAAACGCAGTCCTGGGTATTTACCCAAGAAATACAAACACACCGATTCAGAGGGATACAGGCCCCCCGATGTTTGTGGCCGCGTTACTACACAATAGCCAAGGTCTGGAAGCTGCCCAAGTGTCCATCAAGTGAGGAATGGACAAAGAAGATGTGGTCCGTGTACACAATGGGATATTACTCATCAAGAAGAATGAGATCTTGCCATTTGCGATGATGTGGATACAGCCAGAGACTATTATGCTAAGTGAAGTCAGTCAGAGAAGGGCAAACACCATACGGTTTCACTCATATGTGGAATTTAAGAAGCAAAATGAGCAAAGGGAAAAAGAGAGAGAGAAACCGAGAAATAGACTGTTAGCCCTAGAGAAGCCGCTGACGGTCAGCAGAGGGGAGGCGGGGGGGTGAAGGTGTGCACTTGAGCTGGGGTGATGCGTGCACGTATTGAATCACGACACTGTGCACCCCAAACGGATATAATGCAGTGTTAACTATTTTGAAATTAAAATAACTTTAAACAGGGCTGCCCGGGTGGCTCAGCGGTTGAGCGTCTGCCTTCAGCCCAGGGTGTGACCCTGGAGACCCGGGATCGAGTCCCACGTCGGGCTCCCTGCATGGAGCCTGCTTCTCCCTCCACCTGTGTCTCTGCCTCTCTCTCTCTATGTCTCTCATGAATAAATAAATAAAATCTTAAAAAAAATAACTTTAAACAAAAAGCAAGCCCCAGAGGAGAGCCTCAGAGCCCACATTCTGTGTATACGAGGGACGAGCTCCCTTCCACAAGAAAAAGACAGGCGCTCCCACAGAGAAAAACAACTACAAGACTGGAATTTTACAGAAGATACCCAGATGGTCCATAAACGTTTTTAATGGCCCTCACCTTCAGCGGTTACCAGGGAAATGCAAAACTTAAAGCTGCGTTCAGCTGCCAGTAGCCCCGCGCCAGAGCGGCGGGACCCGAGCAGGTGCCGCGGGCAGAGTGAGGGCACGAGGGCGGGGCGGGCCTCCCACCTGCGCCCCGGGCCTGCGCCCGCAGAGCTGCTCGCGCGCCTCCAGCAGCTTCCCGGGCAGGGTAGCCAAGGTGGGGCCTGCCCGCGGGGCACAGGCTGGGGCACTCAGGCGCAGGACTCTCCGGGAAGCCTGCCCGGTGCCCTGGGGGCGGGGGGGCTCCGGGCCTGCGGCTCCCCGTGGCAGGCGGTGCGGCCCACTGAGGATTTTCCGCTTTCCGTGTGTCTGCTCCACCCGCACACATGACGCCAGTGCAGCCCCGGTGGGTGCTTGCAAATGTGAAACTGGTTCCTCAGCGACTGGGGGTCTGTGCTGAGGGCCGCGGAGCACCCCCCGGTGGGGTGCGGGCCACGCGCAGCACAGGGGAGGGCGGGGGCGTGAGTGTGTCCACACCCGTGGCGTTCAGGGGACCAGGCAGAGGATGGAGGATGCCATCCTCCAGGGGACCAGGCAGAGGATGGACCAGGCTGGGTGGCTGGAGGACGCTCTGTCTCTTACCTGTTGGGTTCTCAGGCAGGTCAGGTTTGTGTCGCCCGAGGGGCAGCTCCGTGGGTCCGGGTGGACTCCGCATGCGCCCTCTGCCTCCTTGTGGCCTCCACGAGTCCTGGGGGGCCTGGCCCCAGCCCTGCGGTGTAGACGGCCCCCCAGCCCACGCCCTCAGAGCCTCCCGGACTTCTCAGGGGCTGGGCCTGCATCGTGCCCGGTCGGTTGATTCCTGCCTGTCCCACGCAGGCTTGGCAAAATCTCTCGGTCACCGAGCAGCATTTTAACCTCCTGAATGAAATCCCGCCTAACCTTCGGATCCTCATCCTGCACCACTCCCGGGACAGGTAAAGCCCTCCTGCTCCTGCTCTGGGGCCGTTCACCGCCCTGTTAAGAGTGTAGCAGGGTAGCGGGGACGCAGCCTCTATGGGGGGCATGTTGTGCGTGGACCGAAGGCTGGACAGACAGGGGCTGGCAGGGGCTCCCACTGAGATGGGCTGGGGCCAGGCTGTACGGCGGGGGCCTGTGCCTCTGCTGAAGGCCACCTTTACCGTGGCCCGGATGCGCTGGCCTGGCTCGGGAGCTCGCCGCTGATGACTCCCAGATGGGCCCATTTCAACGCTGCGTCTTGACTTGGCCAAGCCATTTATGGGGAGGGGACTCCTGCCGGGTGTATCTGGTTCCCCGAATCATGCATCTCGGGGGCTCCTCTAGGACCCCACGAGCCGGGCTTTGACCCTGCCCTTTGTCCTGCCAACAGGGCCCATCTGTACTGTGCTGCTTATGAGAGACCCAAGTCCATCCCGGCGGCCAAAGGGAAGGTGCTCCAAGTGGGGGGTGAGTCCTGCGAGGTGCTTATCCTGAGCCTGGGGCACGCACCCCGTGGGGCTGCTACAGGCAGGTCCACCCTCCACGCACTTGCTGGGTGGGGTCATTGAGCCTGGGAAGGAGGCAGAGGCATGTGCTTCCGGACCCCTGGCAGCCCCCGGGGCCCCCACTCCCCCTCCTGGAAACACCACCTTCCTGCTCTCCTCAGGCCTCAGGCACATGATTCCACTTAGCATTTCATTTAAAACGAAGGAAGGCTGTAGCACGCACGGGAAGCTCCCATCCGTGTCCCCACTTCTGACGGCCATCGTGAGCGCCCACGGGCGAGCTGTGTCCGTGGCCAGCACCTTCTCACGTGGAGGAGCCCCGTGCCGGTGGCTTGCTCATGCTGTCCCACACTCCCAGCGTTCACGCACGGCCCCACTCTGTCCTCAGCCCCAAAGGGCGGGTCTGTGAGGCCATGGGGCGGGCACAGCAGGGGTGTCGGTCTCCACAGGCTCCTGCAAGGTGGCTCGGGTGGCCGTGAATCCAGCCACCTTCTCCCGCCTGTTGGCCAGCACCCAGCGGTTCCGGGAGCTGACCCAGGCCGAGGTGAACAATGAGGACCTGCTCCCGAGCTCAGGCCCGGTGAGCCCCTGAGCCCAACTTCCGGACTGCTCCCACCGCCAGGCAGGTGGGGTCGGGAGGGACAAGTGTGTCCTCAGCCATGCAGGCCCCAGGCAGTGCTGGACACCTGGACTGGGGGCCCCACAGGGTGGCCAATCGTTGACATCCCTGAGTGAGTCTGGTGCCGATGCCTCCCTGATGCCAGCAGAGAAGCCGATAGGGCAGGGGGTGCCAGGGTGGCCTCTCGGGTGGGGGGCAGGCAACCCCGGCAGGAGCACCGTGTGCGGGCGGGTGGGTGGGCCCCTGGCCCCCAGGCTTTTCTCCCGAAGGGCAGGTTCGAGGGCCCTGCAGGGTCCTTCCACTCTGCTCTGACCGCGGGCTGATGCCTGGGTTGAGCCAGGAGCTGGAAAACGTGCAGCCTGAAAGGGAAGGACACTCTGTGCAGAGCTTCAGTGACGTCCTGGCGTCCATGGAGGAGTACCTGAGGCCGCTGTTCCCCGTGCTCGGCGGCCCCGAGGCCAGGTGCCTGCGGGGGCTGGGGGCGGGGCCACGGAGGGGTGGGCGGGGCCATGGGGCGGGGCCACGGAGGGGTGGGCGGGGCCGCGGGGCGGGGCGGGGTCACGGAGGGGTGGGCACGGAGGGGTGGGCGGGGCCACAGGGAGTGGGGCGGGGCCACTGGGGTGGGCGGGGCCAGGGAGGGGCCAGCGACATCTGCAAGACCCCGTGGGGTGGGTTTCGGGCCCAGAGTCGGCGCTGTCCCGGGGACAGACAGGAGGGTCCCCGTGTCTCCATCCCCAGCAGTGCCCCGAAATGCCGGGGGTAGGCAGGAATATGGGGCCCCGCCTGGGGCCGACGGGGTGGGAGCTCAGCCTGCAGGCCAGCGCTGCGGGACCCCGAATCCCAGGGTGAGCCGGGTGGCTGGCTGTGGGGTGGGGGACACTGTTCCCACCTGGAGGTTCAAGTCTCTGATGCTTCCGTCTGTGCCGAATCAGACGGTGCTGAATTCAAACGGCAAGTGCACAAAGGGCCCTTCACATCCAGAATGCCCGACTCGGGGCGTCTGTCATAGGGGAGAAGCCCTGCTCTGCTGGAAATCCTTTCTGGGGGCTCGTCCCCACCACTCAGGTCCCCTGTGCCCCCAGCCCTTGCAGCACCTGGTGCAGGTACAGGGGAGGAGTGGGGGGCACGGCCCCTGTGATTTGTTCTCAGTAGAGGAAGGCAGAGGGCTTGGCAGTGGGTCAGAGATAATCCAGAGTCCTGGCTGTGCCTGGCTGTGCCCAGTCGTCCCTGGGCCCTGGTACGGGGAGGCGGCCCCAAACCTGAGCTGTGGGAAGTGCCTCGTGGCACTCACCGCCCTGATGTGGAGGCGTCCAGAGCTGTTCTTTCCATTCTTCGTGCACATGATTTTCACTTGTTTTTAAAAACCCGAGGACGTGCTTTGGCTTCCAGGATGCAGGTCCCCACGGCTGTCGCGGATTCTGGGAAGGCAAAGGGCAAAGACAAGGAGAGGAAGGTGTCGCAGGCCCAGGGTGAGTGGGGGCTGGACGGGGCTCTGCTGGGGGGCAGCTGGGCGGGGTGGGGGCCAGGCCTCCCCAGAGGGGTCTGTGCCTGCCCGGCCGCCAGCACAGGGGGACCCAGCGCGCTTGCCCTTCCCCAGAGAGCTGGTGGCCCATGTGCGCGCTGGGGCAGCGGAGACGTGTGGCCCGTCACCCTCCTGGGCACCCCAGATGACCCACGGCCGATGAGCGCAGGATGAAGTGTGCCTGGCTCAGCCGCCCCGGGGAGAGGGCCCGGCTTGGGCCTGGGCGGCCTCGGCACCTCTGCGCTGCCAGGACAGACCCGCCGGCCTCACTGACCTGCCTGCGCCACCTGCCACGGCCCAGACGGGAGGTGCTGTGGCGCACCCGGGGGCTCCACCGCTCACCCGGCACTGCGGGTTGATAAATCGCTCTTCAAAGGCATTTTTATGGGTCGGCTTTCCGTGGCCCCCGCAGAATCCATGAGCAGAGGGAAGGGTGATGAGGCCAGGGCCGGAGGCTGTGGGCATGGAGGGAAGCAGGCCCGCCCCGTGGTTCGGAGGCCGCCTCTGCCCGCCTGAGGTCAGCTCTGCCCTAGAACTTCCCCAGATTAAGGTCTTTGCTCACTTTTAAGCGATTTGGTTTTGCTTTGAACATACGGCGCGTTCAATCCAAGTGTCTTGTGGCCTTGCCCTCTGCGTGCTTTGGGCCTGGCGGAAGGAGCGGGTCGTCCAACAGGCCAGGCAGGTCCCCCGGCCTTGAGGGCTCCACGGCCGCCGGGCGGGCTGCCACGTGACAAGTGTGCAGACCTTCATCCTTCGAGAGGGGCTCCGTGGTGAGAGGGGTCCTGGCCTGGAGCTGCCCCGGAGCTGGCCACGTGGAGGCTGGACCGCGGAGGCCTGGGGAACCTGGCGGGAACTCTGCGGGCCTGCATCTCCGCACAGCGAGTGCAGCCCATCCTGGGCTTCGTAGGTCCGGGGGAGCCCATCCCCCGCCGCCTTCGTAGCTGCTGCCTCCCTGCCCACAGTTCAGCTCGAGGCTGCAGACGACACCGTCCTCATCGTGGACAGGCATCTTCTGGAGCTGCCCCTGGAGGGCCTCTCTGTGTTTGAGGCAGGGATGGTGTCCTCCGTGTCCCGAGAATTCTCCCTGCAGATGCTGTGCAATCGCCTCCGGAAGGAGGAGACAGGTAAGGGGCACCCTCGGCCGCGCCCCAACTGCCTTCACTGCGGGCCCACCCGGGTCACCTCCAGGCGCTCCCGCCACATGCTCTAATCAGTGGCTGCCACCTGCTTCGGGGGCCTCAATGGCGTGTGAGGTGCCGTGGCTCCCTGGAGGAGAGGTTAAACACTGATCTCGGCCTCACGAGCCTGTTTGAAAGGTGTGGGTGGGTGGTGACCAACGACATGGCCACCTGCTTCCTGGGTGGTGAGCAGAGGCGAGGAGGGAGGGACCAGGAGCAGGGACAGGACTCAGGCCATTGGCAACCATGGGCCCAGAGCCTGAAACCATCCAGGCTGTAGCTTGTGCTCTGTGCTGTTTTACGCACTTCAACAAATATGAAGTTAAATTAAAAACAAATAGTTTGGGCTTTGGCTTCCATCCCAGAGGAGGTAACAAGGACCGAATTTGCCCTTCCAACAGAAACAGGTGAAAACTGGAAAGAGAGGCAACGGTGGGTTTTGGACTCTGGAGGGTGGGGCTGACCCCACATAAGACGGATCCGAGCCTAGAGGAGCGATGACCTGTGCTCAGAGCCCTCGGAAGGGGAGTACGGCAATTAATAATGGCCAGTGTCTCCCACCAAATCGAATGCAAAACAACGGGTCCAGAAGTTTCCATAAGCCCCAGCCACAGGAGGCGGAGAGGAGACTCCAGGGGGGGTGGTCAGAGCGACAGGCCCCCGGGCGGCGTTTCAGGAGCAGCCACAGAACACAGGCGCTGCGCTCGCAGAAGCAAGGCCAAGAGTGACCCCGACTTCCCGACGGAGCCAGCGCAGCCGGCGAGCGACAGACATCCCTACGTTAGTGCCGAGGGTCGGAGCCGCAGCCCACACGCCGTGAGGACAGCGAAGTGGAACACAGAAGCACCCAGGAATGCGCAAAGGGCAGGAAAAGGGAAAGAGCCGCTGGGGCCGGTAGAAACAAACAGCAGGTGTGTCCACACCAACCAGCAGGCGCCCCCTCCTCCGTGGAGGGTCCCAGCCCCCGACGAAGAGGGAGGGCTCTTTGTGGGCAAGTCCGCATCCAGGGCCAAGTTTTGGCAGGTTGTCTGGTTTTCATTCTTTTTTTTTGGTTGGCAGGGTTTCCATAGGTTTGTGTGTGCACTTTCTTATTTTTGTGACCACAGATGCCGCCTCCCACCCTGTAGTTTGTTCACTCTCTTAAATGGTGTCTTTTGAACAAAATATATTTTAAAAGGTTTTATTTATTTATGCATGAGGGATACACAGAGAGAGAGAGGCAGAGACACAGGCAGAGGGAGGAGCAGGCTCCATGCAGGGAGCCCGACGTGGGACTCGATCCAGGACCCCAGGATCACGCCCTGGAGTCGAAGGCAGGCGCTAAACTGTTGAGCCACCCAGGGATCCCCGCTCTGGGGTCTTTTTAAAAACTTGTTGACTCACAATCATGAAGCTCTTCTCCCATGGTATCTCGTAAATACATCTGGTTTTCTTTTCTGCCTTTAACATTTTATCCACCCTCCTGACCTACAGCGCAAGGTACGGTTTCCATTTCTTTCCCGACATGAGCACCCAGTGGTCTGTGCGTCGTTTACAGGAAGGTCCTTGTTTCTCCTCTGCTCTGGGTGGCCCGTGTTGCTGTGGCAGCAGCAGAGAGTAGAGCACCCCCGGGGTGGTGGGAGGACTCCCCAGAATCTGAGTGTGACCTGACCCCTGTGCAGATGTGACCCAGGGACCGCCCTGAGACAGCAGAGTGACCCAGATGACCCAGGAGGCCCGATGGCAGCACCAGGGTCCTTTTAAGATGGAGGCAGGAGGGTGGCAGAGGGATGGGAAGAGCCGCGCTGCGGCCTCTGAAGATGGGGAGGCAGCGAGGCCGCCAGGAGGCAGGTTGTAAGGAAAAGGCGGGGAACAGATTCTCTCCAGAGCCCCCAGGAGGAAACAGCCTGGCCACACCTGGATTCCAGCCCAGGGGGACCCTTTTCGACTTCTGACCTCCAGACGGTGAGACAGTAAATGTGTATTTTAAGATCCCACGTTTGGGGCAGTTTGTTAGGGCAGCAACGAGACATGCACACAGGCTCTGAGCGTGAAGTACCAGTAATACCGACTAAGCGTGAGTTCAGGCTCTCCAAACGCATTAGTGGGTGCTGACCGCCAGGACCCCGCACACCCAGAGCGGGGCGAGCTCAGGGCCGCGGGCCGCGCCGGCTGCAGGAATGCCGCGTGCGTGGGAAGAGCTCAGGGTTCTTCAGGGAGAACGACCAAAAGAAGAGAATTGGCAGATGAGCCCCAGACCAACAGTCGGAGAACGAGTAAGAAAAACAAACGAACGGAACGCGTGAGCCGAGCCCCCGGGAGCCAGGGACCGGGAAGCACACACAGGCCAGGGAGAGGAGAGGCAAAGCCCCAAGGACGCCCGGAGGGATGAGCAACACTGGCCGACACCACAGTGATTGGGACAGAAGCCGCTACCAGGACGTGGATTTCTTAAATCCCCCTGCATTTGGAAATTTAGAAACACACTTGTGCACATCTCATGGGACGGGACGGTCCACGCCTGGCGGAGTGAGGGCAGCGGGGCTGGAAGGGCCTCACAGCTTGAACATTTGTATTGGGAAAGGAAAAGGTTGGATGTTCATAAGCCTTAAAGCATCGAATTTATGAAGTTAGAGCAAGAACAGCAAAAAAAAAATCTCTTAAGAAAGCAGAGGAAAAAAAAAAAGAAAAAGAAAAAGAAAAAAAAAAAGAAAGCAGAGGAAGTGTCCAATAAACGCATGAGCAGACATCAACAAAAATAGAAAACAAAATCTTTTTAAAAAAACTCATTAAATAGACACATTCTGGTAAGAATGATCAAGAAAGAAGTGGATGGTGCACAAATACGCGTCAGGAATGAAAAGAGACTCAAACTCTAAAGATGCCGCAGAGATTTGGAAGATCGTCAGAGACTGGACGACCGCGTATCCAAACCCTTAGGCCAAGCGGACCGCGTCCTGGGGAAGCACAGCTCCCGGACCCCGAAGGAAAACCCTGAGGGCCTCCGAGCCAGCAAGGAGGGGAGATGGACGACTTACCCCGCTGGGATCGACCAGACTTTCCAGAAACCGTCCACGCCAGTCTCTACGGGTCTCCTCGAGAGTAGAGCGGAGGGCCCACCTGGCCTAGACTTCCGTTGCCCCGGGCACCCAAACTGCCAAGAACAGCACAAGAAAGAAAAATAGAACTCTCACCACCCAGCCCGAACCCACAATTTACAAGTGTCATTAGATTAGATTAAACGAAAACAAACTTACAAGCATCTCAATTGCTGCAGAAAAACAGCATTTGATAAAATGCTTGCGTTCGTAGTAGAAATTCTTAGCAAAGGGGACAGAGTGAAATACCTCACGCCGGTGGAGGCGCCACCTGGACCTGGGGCCCGCTGCCTTCCTGAGGGCACCCCCGGGGAGCCTGCCGTCCCCGCCCTGCTGGAGCCTCGATGCGGGGGGGGGGGGGTGCAGAAACGGGACGCACGAGGGAGAGGGAGGAAGGCGAGGCAGTAAACTGCCATCCTTTGGGCCCCTCTGATAGAACCAGGAGCCACCAGAACGCTGCGGTGTAAATCCTCGTGCGGGGGGCAGAACCGCCCAGTGGGTGCTGGGCCCACTGTGTGAACGGTCAGCCAGGTGGGCTGGGGCCTCCGGGACTCGCCTCTGGTGGGGTCCCTTGCGCCGCCTTCCCCGGCCCTGCAACCTTAACAATTCAAAGGCGACTGCTCTCTCGGCTTCACAAGAATTAAAGTAAAAAAAAAATAAATAAAAAATAAAAAAAAAAGAATTAAAGTCAATTGTTCACTACTTTTGGGTTTGTTTTTTTGTTTTTGTTTTTTTTTAATTGAGGTGAAAGTCACAGAATGTAAACTTAACCCTTTTAAAGTATGAACAGTTCAGGGACAGTTAGTGTGTTCATTCATGATGCCGTGTGCCACCAACTCTACTAGCCCCGAACACCACCTTCTCGTGTCGTCTGCAGCCGAAGGGGCCATGAAGAAGGAAGGCAGAGTCAAGAAGAGGAGTCCAGGGAAGAAGGGATGGAAGGTGGGCACGTGGGCCTGGGGGGCCTGGGGTCCCAGCTGCGGGACACAGGACCCCAACGACCCTTGTCCGTGGCGCAGGACACTCCACCCCGGCTCATCCCGCCCGACTGCATCATCGTGGATGCCGACAAGTTCAAGTGTATCCTTTACCGGCCCCGCTGCCCGGGTGGCCCAAGCCGAGCGCTGTTGCTCCTTAACCGAGACCTAGTCGTGGTGGACCCCTACGAGGAGGCCCAGGGCACAGGTGAGTGCCTCCCCGGGCCACGCTGGGCTCCCTCACAGGGCAGTGTGGCCGTGGTGCTGTGGCCTCGGAGCCGGCCTCCTGGGCACGGCCTCTGTCCCCCGGCTGCCCCGGTTACACCGACCACGCGAGGGGAGTAGGCCCTTCGCCCTCACAGCCACGTCAGGACAGTGGTCGTGGGAAAGATGAACCCCTAAACGGAGTCCGGTGCAGAAACGGGACTTGGTGCTGCCCACTGCAGCGCTGAGTAGTCAGCTCCTGGGGGTTGCTTTGGCTAAACTGGTTTTTAGACTCTTTACAAAGGAGGGAAGGCGCCCTGACGTGCCCACCAGCAGCAAACGTGGAGTCGGCCGGGCCCTGGGTCAGGCCTGCTGCTGCCCACGCCCGCGGCCTCGCAGCTCCGCCCTGCTTGCTCACCGCTCCATTCCTGTCGCAGAAATGCTGACTCCTGTCTTCGTCACCCGGGAAATTCTGGAGAGATTCCGAGACACGTTCACCGCCCTGTGGGTGGGCCATCTGGGCAATAAGCACCTGCCCAGGTTGGTGTTGGGGTGTCCTGCAGGGGGCAGGTCTGTGTGGGCAGCTGGAGGGGTGCTCTGCACGTGCTGGGAGGGGCCGTCCTCCGTCTCCCCTTGTCTCCCAGGCGCCCCCGGCCTGGACCTCCCATTCTGCCCCGTGCACCCCCACCTCTGCTGCCCCCCCAGGGGCTCCTGGGGTCTGGCCTTTCTCCATCACACTGCGGGCTCCCCCGTCCTCATGGTGCCTGTGTGGGGGAGTCACTGTCCTCATACCCACTGCACAAGTGAGGACCTGGCACCCAGGGGTGGGCTCCTGCCCGGGAACCCCAGGCAGTCCAGTGCCCGCCGGCCCCTGGCTCTGACAGCTGGGGGGAGTGTTGGGGAGAACCTGGAGAGGGGCGGGGCCTGCTGGGGGCGGGGCTGTGGGAGAGGAGGGCGGGGCCTGCTGGGGCGGGGCTGTGGGAGAGGAGGGCGGGGCCTGCTGGGGGCGGGGCTGTGGGAGGAGGCGGGGCCTGCTGGGGGCGGGGCTGTGGGAGAGGAGGGCGGGGCCTGCTGGGGGCGGGGCTGTGGGAGGAGGCGGGGCCTGCTGGGGGCGGGGCTGTGGGAAAGGAGGGCGGGGCCTGCTGGGGGCGGGGCTGCGGGAGAGGAGGGCGGGGCCTGCTGGGGGCGGGGCTGCGGGAGAGGAGGTGGGGCCTGCTGGGGGCGGGGCTGTGGGAGGAGGTGGGGCCTGATGGGGGCGGGGCTGCGGGAGAAGAGGGAGGGGCCTGCTGGGGGCGGGGCTGTGGGAGAGGAGGTGGGGCCTGCTGGGGCGGGGCTGTGGGAGGAGGGCGGGGCCTGCTGGGGGCGGGGCTGTGGAGGAGGCGGGGCCTGCTGGGGCGGGGCTGCGGGAGAAGTGGGCGGGGCCTGCTGGGGGCGGGGCTGTGTGAGAGGAGGGCGGGGCCTGCTGGGGGCGGGGCTGTGGGAGGGGGCGGGGCCTGCTGGGGGCGGGGCTGCGGGAGAGCAGGGCGGGGCCTGCTGGGGGCGGGGCCGAGTGCTGGGGGCAGGGACACTTCCCTGTGGGTGCTCTGAGACCTGGGTGCGGTTGGCCGTCAGGGACGCATCCTTCTAGCACTTTCCAGACTCCCTGCTCAGTGAGATGAGGACTCATTCCTGGGAGTCGAGGGCCATTGTCAGGAGAGCCACGTGGATAGAAGGAGCCCAGGAGGGAGCTGACCCTGGGCACCAGGAGAGTGGCCGTTAGCTCTGTCCCAGCCGAGGGGGTCGGGGAGTGAAGAGCACAGACCCATCCCGAGAGTGTGCAGCCCTGAAGGCCCCCGTCCAGGGGTGGTCCTGGCTGCAGCACCTGGGGACACCGGGACACCTGCTGCCTGCCTCTGGCTCCGCCCACGGGGCCACCCTCCTTTGCGTTGCAGCCAGGCCGAGTGGGAGCAGCTCCTGGGCAGTTGTGGCGGCTTCTTCTTCTATGGGATGGAGAGCTTCCTGTCTCACATACTGGTGGAAAGGTTGGCTGCCATGAACCTTCAAGGTGAGCCCGTCCCTCAGCGCCGCCCAAAGCCCCACGCTCTGCCGGGCCCCAGTGCGCCGGATGAATCCACGCAGGGACAGAGCAAGGCCCCTGAGTCCCCACTGGTCACCCTCTGATAAAGGGCTTGTGGGGGGGCCCTTGGGGGCCCCTCCGGCTCTGCCCCTC